>NC_138203.1:124471901-124656901 GCF_964194415.1 Vipera berus
CCATCAAAAGAGATGGAACATGTTGGACAATGCGAGATGCCGGTATCCACAGCCACTCGATCTTGGAGGTGTTCAGTCTGAGACTGTACCTTCCCATCCAGACCCACACCACCTCCAGGCACCGGGACATCACGTCAAGAGCATCACTGGGTTGGCTCGGGGTGGAGATAAACAACTGGGTATCATCCGCATATTGGAAATACCTCACCCCAAAGCCACGGATGATCTCACCCAGCGGCTTCATATAGATGTTAAACAGGAGGGGGGAGAGAACCGACCGTGAGGTACCCCACAGGAAAGGGGCCTCGGGGTAGATTCTGCCCCCCTGCCACTACAAATTGCGAACGGCCCGAGAGGTAGGAGGAGAACCACCGTAAAACAGTGCCTCCCACTCCCAACCCCTCGAGCCATCGCAGCAGGATACCATGGTCGATGGTATCAAAAGCCGCTGAGAGGTCAAGTAGGACCAGGACAGAGGAGCAACCCCTGTCCCGGGCCCGCCAGAGATCATCTACCAGTGCAACCAATGCCTTTTCCGTGCTGTAACCGGGTCTGAAACTGGACTGGTACGGGTTCAGATAGTCCGCTTCATCCAGGAAATGCGGAAGCTGACGCGCCACAACACTCTCAACTACCTTCGCTACAAAGCAAAGGTTGGAGACAGGACGATAGTTATTTAACGAGGCCGGGTCCAGAGCAGGCTTCTTGAGGAGGGGCCTCACCACTGCCTCTTTTATGGCGGAGGGGAAGACACCCTCTGTCAATGAAGCATTGACAACTGCCTGGAGACAGCCCCCTGTCACCTCCCCAGCAGCCGAAACTAGCCAGGAGGGACATGGGTCCAATAAACAGGTTGTAGTGCTCAGTCTACGCATAATCCTGTCCACATCATCCAAAGACACAGGGTCAAACTCACCCCAAATGGTAAAACCAAGACCTGCCCTCTCCACCCCGCCGGATTCTGCCCAGTCGGAGTCCAAACCAGTCCGGATCTGAGCGATTTTGTCCTGCAGATACTGTACAAATTCCTCAGCCCTACCTTGCAAGGGGTCATCCCTCGGTCGCTGATTAAGCAGTGAGCGGGTCACTCTAAACAAGGCAGCTGGGCGGTTATCTGTGGACGCAATGAGAGCGGAAAAGTAAACATGCTTTGCCGCTTCCATCGCCACTAGGTAAGACTTAAGATAAGTTCTTAGCTGTGTTCGATCAGATTTGGATCTGCTGGACCTCCAACAGCTCTCTAGGCATCTTTTCCGGCGCTTCATCTCTTGGAGTCCCTCGGTAAACCAGGGGGACACCCGGGATCTGCGACGGGTCAGAGGCCGCAAAGGCACAACTCGATCCAAGGCCCCAGCAGCCGCCCTCTCCCAGGCCGCCACCAGGGCCTCGGCAGAGTCGTGGGCAAGGGAAGCAGGAAATGTCCCAAGCTCCATCTGGAACCTCTCAGGGTCCATCAGGCGCCTGGGGCGGAACCACCTAGTCGGTGCAAAAACACACCACATATTGACAGATGGCTAACTCCAGGAGTCTACCTGTGGAAGCCCATCTCCTTTCCAAGCCCAGCCGTGAGCAATGTTAAAGGAGGGAGGGGGGAGGCAAACAAAGCTGAAAAAAATGCACCAAATCCTATTCTTATTTATACTGTAAATAAAGACAGTACCACAATTTTATGCTAGTGTAGTTCTCTACCAGCACAGGCGCTGGCGGACAGCAGTTGGATGGAGCTAGAAAGTTTATTTCCACCTGCATTGTATGAACACGTATTTCCTGTTGGCTGTCTTGAAACGCCACTATTCAACATTGTTAGAAGACTTCAGGCTCCAGGGTTAACAAAGACAGAGAAATCCTTGTGTCTCGTTCTACTTTCTGATCCTCATATCAGAGGCAGGTAAGAGAATTTGGGAGGCTGGTCAGAGTGCTGATGGATACAACACAGCCACGCTGCTGGGGTTGAGGAGGCTTGGGTAAGATACCGTCCTGGCGCATGAAAATAGGCACACCTCTGAGTATTGTTACTATTCCCTTCCTCCTTCACCCCCCCTCCCTTCTTATTTCTTAACAGCCACCTTTTGTTTCTTTCCTTGTACATTTAAAAGCATTTGGAGGCACTGCAGAACAAATCAACCACTGTCTGTGGTGTCTTCCCTTCTCCAGAGAGTGAGGAAGGAGGAAGGGCAGAGAAGAAAGTGGGAGGTAAGGCAATATCTCTGATGATTTTTTTCATGTTAAGTAGATGCTGAGATTAGGAAGAAAAAAAACAACCCCAATGATATACACTTAGTGGCACTGATCTGTATAAGACTTTTAGGCCAGAAGTCAAATGTTCTAATTCCATGTTTAAATTCCCAGGAAGAAGATCCAGCTTTTCCCTATCTTCTATTTCAGTCATTTCCTTCCATTTCTCTCTCTCTCTTTCCTATCTTAGTATCTACATTAGTTGGTGGAGAAGGACTACATCAAGAGTGGAGAACGCAAGGGAAAGGAGCCATAGCAGTCTGATTCAGCTCAAAGTTTTAAAATAAATGGAAAATCTGCTGCCAATCTATCTCCGTCCACAACTGAGCAATATATTTGTACTGCAGTTTCAAAGGAACCAAACTTGAAAGATCACATCGAAAGTAAGATGAACTCTTTGTGTGTTGCAACAGATTAACAAGGAGCTATTTCATCAACTATGCAATGAAGAAGGGAGCCTTTTTCACAAACATCCTGGTCAGTGCTGCGGAGCATATATAATAGAAATCCACTAGAATCCATATTTTTATTCATGTCTCCCTTCCCCATCCGCATTTGTAAATCTCATAGCTACTGAGTAATGTTGATAAAATATGGGCAGTCCTGGACAGCATTCCTACAATTTGAAGAGGTTGTTGAGAATCAGCAGATGATGCAGACCAAGGCCCTGGTGGTGAGGTTATGTGTCATTGCTTAACACCAGCCCTCGTGATCAGCACAGAGGCAGACATGCAGCTTGATTCTTGTACATTTTCCTTTGAACGAAGCCCCATTTTATTCAATGGGGCTTCCTTTCCAGAAAATGCACAGAGGGCTGCAGACTAAGCAAATATGCATACGAAGATGCTTACTCTGCAGAATGGATGTCACAGGGCAGAGCTTTATTTGCATTATCTTGAAAAGGTTCTGGATTTGTTTTAGCACAGATTAGTGCTCTTTATATTTATTGTACACAGCACTTTCTAAGTTCATCAGATGGAGGAGCCAAAAGCTGATGCTCTGACCCATTCGAGCAGTTCTAAATCAGTTCAGGTGCTGCAAATATTTTAGGGCTGTCAAAAAAGAAAAAGAAAGAAAGAAAAGAAAAGAAAAGAAAAGAATAAAAGAAAGGATTAGATGGGGAGAATTGTGGTAGGAATTGTCTTATATTAAATTTAGACCCATCAGGATACTGGTTAGGACATAGAGGGCATATTGGGTTAGGGTGCAGTCACATGAAATCTAAGCTTTTCCAATTTCTTTCTGTCAGTAGACAAAAATATTCTTATGGAGGCAGGCTTTTGATGGATAAGCCGTTTTTTCTGTTGAGTGTTGGATGGACCTTGACAGTTCTTGATTTTTAAATGATGTTTTCATTAAGTCTTTTAACTCTAGTTTTAATTTGCTTGATTTTTGCTCAACTTCTATTATTTCTAACTGCTTCGACTAATGGAAAGTGCTCTCTCTCTCTCTCTCTCTCTCTCCCTCCCTCCCTCTCTCTCTTTCTCTCTCTGAAATACATCAGCTAAATAAAGCTTCACTCACCAATCCAAGGACCAGCAATTCTTACACTCAAAACCAAACGAGGGTATATGACCAAGGAGAATATGTGTATACCTGTCTATAAAGGGTCAACATTTTGGAAAGGAGAAGCAAAGATGTGCATACGTATCTGTATCTTAGATCACACGATTTGGCTATTCCTCGGGAAGTCTTGTGAGTCTGAATAATAAGTTACCCGATAGCCCATCAATTCGTTCAACTCCAGCATGTCTGTTCCAAGAACAGACCACCTGCAGGCTGAGAACTGCATGCGGCTCCTTGCTCCTGCAGTTCCCGAGATGAAATTCGAAAATCATTGGCACCATTTTCCATTAAAAAAAAACCTACACAAACAAACAAAATAGATGTGCCAAAGCTTCACTAGATTTAAGTCATCTGTTTTATTTGATAAAACAGACCTCAAAAGTTAGGGTGGAAAGTCCGCCGGTACAATATCCTCCATCGACCTTATATCCCCGTTATGCATCTTAGCGAAACATAAAGCAAAGCCAACGTTTCCTGTTCTGAATAAAGCCAATCTTTTCATAAAGAACGTGGAAGAATCAGGATGAAAGGAAAATGGAAATTATCAAGTTTCTGATCAAAGCCCATCAAGATCTGTGCAAAGGCCTGAATTTACACCATTTAGAGAAAGCATGTAATTAACGGCACTCGGGATTCGACCCACCAAACTGCCGACCTTCAGTGAGCTCCTGTTACTCGTACCAGCTTCTGCCAACCTAGCAGTTCGAAAGCATGTAAAAATGCAAGTAGAAAAACAGGGACCACTACGGTGGGAAGGTAACAGCGTTCCGTGCGCCTTTGGCGTCTAGTCATGCCGGCCACATGACCAAGGAGACGTCCTGGGACAAGCGCTGGCTCTTCGGCTTTGAAACGGAGATGAGCACCGGCCCCTAGAGTCGGAAACGACTAGCACACATGTGCGGGGGAACCTTTACCTTTATGTAATTAACAGGAACAAATTGTGACGTGATATGATGCACTAATTAAAAGAAACCTCATTATCTGGACATGAATAGATATAGTTAGGGTAAGCAGGGACCTTTGTCCTCTATTCCGATAGAAAGATCTCATTCCCCGCACTTCCACTGCTCTCCACCACCATTCCTATTCTGCTTGGCTGAACTCACATTCAAAATACAGGTCTGCTGCCATCCCATTTAGTTCTGCCCTCAAGAAAAGGACAACAGCCTGAAGGAAGATCAATCTGACTGAGACTGGCAGTCCTTTTTGTTCTTCAGTGAGCCGGCACAGCACCTTCTCTTGGGACAGGGACTGGTGCTAGAAGATTGCAGAAAGCTAAATAGCTTATATAGGAACATCATTAATCTAACTAAAGCGATCTGCTATTCTGTAATAAAATATGCTCAGAAATGACATGACTAATTGAATGGGAGCAGGAATAAATCAAATAAGGGCTGAACGGAGGAAGAAAAGAACCCAAAGGCCATCATCTCAAATGGGAAGAGCCCTAGGAAAGAAAAAAAGGATGAAGAATCTCAGGACAGCTGGGGAAAGAGCACTCTCTCTGGGATCCCCATATTGCTGTTCCTTGGTGGCGGGAAGGAGCTAGAAGGGGGGGGGGAAAGGTGTGGGACTCCCAGAAGGGATTCCAAAGGATCATGGCAGTTTTAAATCCCTGTGCCCCTTAACATTGCCTGCCAATTCCTATGTGCCAGATGCTATTCAGAACCTACAGCAGACAGCACACCAGGCTTCTGATCAGTTGGCAACATTCATTTCATGGGAGACTGAAAAATGCTAGACCACAATATTAATATTAACCGTTAGCAATTTTTGTGGGCTTGACAGCTCAGTCTGATTAGGGCTCCCTCTTGGATGGAAGATAGACTTACCACCGCCAAATGTCATTAGCTGGTGGTACCCTAATGCATGTCCACTGACGATGCTGTGGGAGGGAGTTTCACAGATATGGGAAACATCTGAACCAGGGCTCCCCAATCCCCGGTCCGTGGACCAGTACCGTGGCTGTGGCAACCAGTCCGCACAAGCAAGCAAAGTCCCATCCATGGGATGCAGGCAGCACACAAAAGCACGTACTTTTCAGTCCACGGAAAAACCTTTCTCTGTGGAACCGGTCACTGGTGCCCAAAAGGTTGGGGACCTCTGATCTATTAAGTGTCCCCCTTCTTCATGTATTCTTCCAAAGGGGTCTGACATCAGCTGACCCAACCAATGGGAAAAGGAGTGAAAGGAAGGCAACCTTCCCACATTTTACCCTGATTGGTCCAAGCCAGGAATTCTCGAAAATTAACAGCTCTTCTACTTTAGGTTGAAGAATCTGACAGGTTCTTCATAGTGTATTGACAAAGAATATTCAAAATCCTTAAAATTTATCATCTGGGACACAAACCTGACAAGAAAGATGATGATGACTGGTGTATTTTCACATGACAAACTACCCTTAGGCTTTGCGGAAGTCCACCTCACATAAATGACTGAAGCGAGCTCGGAAGTGGGAACTCACCAGATTTGGCTGTTAGTCACCATACTCCATCACCTGCATGCTATTCCATAATACCTTGCTTTAACATCTACAATTCTGTGTTTTTAGAAGACTGCACAAATTGTAAATGCCAAGATCAGTATGAATGATGCCACTGGGAAAAAATAATTTGCCTGGGTGATGGATATATGTTATAAATACAAGTGGAATGATTAACATTAGAATTTGTCTCTTTTGAAGATTGTACCTTCTTGATTACTGCTTTCCAAACCAAAAATTCCCTGGAATAAAGAAGAGATTCTATCTTCCTTCCAGGTATGATGAAATTACAATTTCCATAATTTCTAAATTTTGACTGAAAGATGTGTTGAATAAAAATTCTGGGAGTTGTAGTCCCAACATATCTGAAAGACATCAGATATGGATCAGGTCAATATTTAAGTTAATATTTCTCTTTCTCTTTTAATCTATCTTTAAAACATGCCTCTTTTAATAAGATTTTGACAGCCACCAAATCCTCCTTCTTACAAACCAGAAATACGTACAATATTAACAATTTGTTCACAGTTTTTCTTTCTTTGTTTCAATTTTTTTCCTGTCCTTTGCTATTTCCTTTATAGCTGAAATTGATACTTTGAGCCTCTGGGTGTGAATATGGATTTTTGCTAGCATTTATGTCCTGAGGCTCTCGCAGACATGAATTTTAATATGAAAAATGCAAGGGGAGGAATGGAAAGGCTAATATGAAGTTCATGGGGACAGATCAATGAAAGAACTGATCATCAGAGGCGAGCAAATGCTAAATCAGATTTCTGGCACTTTGTAATGATCAGCAAAGATTTTGTAATCCAAATACAACATAACAGTATGAAAAAAAGCTGCTGTACCTTGCATGGTAATGTTTAATTCCATGTGCAAGTTCCTCTAGTTTGCGTTTCCCATCTATCATGGAAATTTAGACTGACGCAAATTAAAATACTTAAAAGGTCATTAACATAACTGACCTTAGCCAAAATCTTTCCATGTCAAAGTTGTATTTTTAGATTGGGGGGGGGGGGAAAGAGAAATGAGAATTTAGTATAGGAATCAAATACCCACTGCTCACGAGACAAGCCTCTATGAGTATCAAATTGCCTTCCCAAGTGATTCTAGACTCTAGCTTTTGTTTAATTAAAATTCCCAACATTCTTCAACACTGGTGCTTCTGGGAATTGCAGTTTAATATCTAGAAGACCAGAGGTGTAGTTAGGCCATGTGTACATACTGTAATGGATTTTAGACGCCACCTTGCATCAGCCAGTTTCTACTCTTTGAGCCACAATTTTACATTTGTACTCAACACTTTGGGATTCTATAAAACAAAAGAAAGGCTCCTACATGACTGAAATCATGTAAATTCTTTCTCAGGAATTTCCTAAATCCTTTTGTTTGAGCATGAGCAAAATATAGTCTAAATAAATCAAAATATATGAAGTCAAATAACTGTTTTGTGCTGCTGTGACAATTCCTATTAACACAGAGAAGTATGAAGTATGAATTTCCCCTAAATAATATCCTGATTCACATTAATACCCCCCTCCTTTATCTGATCTCTAGGACTACCATTGATCCAGCAGGTTAGAAATTACAATACAGGTGGTCCTTACTTAACGACTAATTCTTAGCAGTTATTCAAACTTACAACAAATTTCCCAAAAGGTACTTACGACCAAGTTCTGGAGTTCTGATGGCACCACCCTTCCCTCCCAGTCACCTGGCCATATTTCCGGCACTTGGCCACTGGCTCACCGTTACAGCCGGTTGCAGCATTTCGGGGGGGTCATGTAATGCAATTTATGACATTTTTGCCAGAATTTGGACTTTTCGGTCAGTTTCCAGCAAAAAACATCCCTAGGAATGCATTGATTCATTGAACAACTGTGGCATTTATTTAATGACAGCTGCAGAAAAGATTGTGAAATCAGGTTGGTCACATAGGTGCTTCAACTTGCAACCATCATAACCTGCGATGGAAATTCCAGGTTCCGTTATGCTTGCAGATCGAGGACTCTTGTACCTCTTCTGAAGTAAATCTCTTCAACCAAAACCCTGCCTATTGCTCTCTAAGCTCTCTGCCACACCCAGTTGACTTTTGCTATTTTGATTCTGCTGCTCACGAGATGAGACTTTATGCACAATACTATTGGCTGCACCAAGGCCTTCTTCCCGAGGCCACCTTGCACTATTCTCTAAATTGCATAACCCATTTTTTTCCCTCCAAATCGGGTGCCCCATTCTCACAATCCTTTGGAAACGTTCTAGTCATGAAAATGAGTGCACAATTAGGAGAACAGAGCAATGCAATGCTTTGGAAGACCTCATTCTCCAAATTGCACACCCCTATTTCTTCTCCAAATTACACACACGTCTCCCACCCACTCCGTATCTGGAGAGGTTCCATTGGACCTACCTACTTGTGGAGTACCCACAACTCTGTGTCTTTTAGGGAACAGTTACCATACGAAAGAAATAATAATGAATGATAGTAGATTCAGAAGATGAACTGAACATTCTGAAATTTCACGGTTTCCTTGATCCCATCACTGCTTTGTTAAAATGAATACAAAAGGCTCAAAATCCATAAAAACCATATAATTTATGTAAGCTGACTGAAATTTTATAGAATAGTTGCGAAGAACTGTACAGGAAACAATGTGTGAATGGAGGACAAATCATTCTGACAAGGTACCACACTGGCATTCTTCTATTATATGGCATCTTTTCTTGACCCGGCATGGTTCAGATGTTTGAGCCTACAGTTTCCATTGGCCTCAGTCAGCATAGCAAATAGCCTGAGATTATGGCAGCTGGAGAAAGACTGCTATACAAGCTAAAGAGCAAGGGGTTTGGCATAGACACAGAGGAATGTCAAACCAAGCTGTTGAAACCTGAAAGACAATTCTTCATTTTCAAGGTTAACAAAAAGAACTGACAAAACAAATTTTCAGAGATCCTGGACTGCCATCCCTATCATCCCCAGCCAGCACTATCAATGGGGAAAGCTACAATGGATCTTTCAACGACAATATGGACTCAGCAACAGAACTGCATGGGATCTGTTCCCTCCTGCTCAAATACATGCTTTCTGGATCTCTAATTTCTGGAAGACCAGAAAAACCATTGTCAGCATTTGGGCAGCAGTGTATTTTGGATAAAAAAATAAATGCTCTGTTGAAATTACAGTGCAGCATAAGAAGTTTATATAGAGACCCTCTCTAAAAAATGATTAGATACAATGCACAGCCATTAGAAAAATCTATGATTTCAAGACTAGGGCTTATATTTTCCCCCAGTTAAGTCTCTTTCACCCCATCCATCTATTCTTCTCATGTCTGCATAACAATCAAACTGGTTCAATATTCATTCTTTTTCCCAGGAAAATCACTGAATTGAATTTCCAGAAAAAACACACAGCTGAAATTCAGCACAGGTATGGGTGAGGGAAAAGAACAGAGTAGGTAACACAGGCTTTGAGTAGAATTCTTTGAGTCTCCACCCCAATCTCCAATTCTCAGGATTATATTTAGGAATGGGGGGAGAAGAGTTGTGACAATTAAATGAGTATCGAACAGCATTCTATAACAGTTGTTGTTTCTCTTCTTTTCCTACCCCATAATCTTTCTGCTTTAGCAAAAATAAAGAACAAACTAAAGAAAACTCCAAAAACATAGCTGATGTCAAAGAGTAATCTCAAATCATAATTAATGGCAGCAGTCATAGCATCACAATCCAAGCCCACTTCTATTGTATGGTGTATATGGGAGGGCTTCAACTGCAATGTTACAACTGCCACAACTGCAACCCTGCACCCAAGTTCATTGCAGAGTTGACACCTACTTTGGCCCTCCTATGGACATCACTGATTAGTGGCCGGTGTGGGTGAGTGGCACAGTTGGCATCACTGAGCATCTGCTAGGATCTGCCCCATTGCAAAGACTTATGGTTAGTTGGTTCCGCTCCTATTGTTATAGGAGCAGAAGAAGCATCAATCTGCTTGCCCAATTCTTTCTTTGCAGCAAAGCAAGCAGGTGATCAATGTAATGGTTGGTTCTAGACTGATAAAGATTTTGGAGATTGCTGTAAGTTCTTCCACTACACAAAAGGACCAAGATGATATGAATGAATGAATGAATGAATGAATGAATGAATGAATGAATGAATGAATGAATGAATGAATATCTCCACCTTAATGTACTTTGGCACTATATTGGTTTTGGAAGAGAAACAGGATCTCTTATTATCCCTCCCTTTCTTCTCAATTAAACTTGTTGAAGAGGATCCATGACAACTGTATTTGGAAAATGATGTTTGGTGTTAAGCAAATGCTGTTGCCTCGGAGTTTGGCAGTTGGTGGTGACAACAGCAAGTAGATCTCTTGCCCCTGAACCTCATGACAGCTAAACTCAGCCCACTGACTGAAGGCAAAGCCATGGAAGAGGGACTGAAACTGGTAGCCTTTTAAATGTTTACCAACGGTCTCCATCACCATGACTTATTGACCTTGACAGCTGGAGTCCAACAACTTCTGCAAGACTAGCTCATTGATCCATTCTGAGACAATATTGAAACACACCTTTTCTCTTTCAGGATAACTCCTGCAATCTCTTGTTCATTTACTCTAATCTCTTTGGTTGTTTATTTTGATTTGGGCCCCACTGCTGCAGCGGTGCCACAGCTGCTTTGAAAGGACAGCTCCAGCTCCAGGGAGGAAAACCTACACAATCCATTCAAATGCAAATACTACATTGGAAAAGGAAGCATCAATGAAATTCCTTGCAGTTCAAAAACATGCAAGCTAATTTTTGTGCAATGTTGCAGGGAAAATGAATAGAATAGAATAGAGCTAGAAGGGATCTTGGAGGTCTTCTAGTTCAGCCCCCTGCTCAAGCAGGAGGACCTATACCATCTCAGACAAGTGACTGTCTAGCCTCTTTTTAAAAATCTACAGTGATGGAGCACCCACAATTTCTGGAGGCAAGCTGTTCCACTGGTAATTGTCCTCACTGTCAGGAACTTTCTCCTTAATTCCAGGTTGCTTCTCTCTTTGGTCAGCTTCCAACCATTGTTTCTTGTCCTGCCCTCTGGTGCTTTGGTGAATAATGTGACCCCTTCTTCTTTGTGGCAGCCCCTCAAATACTGGAATACTGCTATCATGTCTCCCTTATTTCTTCTTTTCTTTAAACTAGCCAAACCCAAGTCCTACAGCCGTTCTTCGTATGTTTTAGTTTCCAGGCCTTTGATCATCTTAGTTGCTCTTCTCTGATTTTTTTCCAAACTCTCAACATCTTTTTTGTGAAAGGGTGACCAAAATTGCTGCAATATTCCAGGTGTGGTCTTACTAGGGTTTCATAAAGCGGTACTAATACCTTGCGTGATCTTGATTCTATGCCTCTGTTTATGCAACCCAGGATTGTATTAGCTTTTTGGCTGCTGCTGCACACTACTGGTTCATGGTTAAGTGATCGTCCACTAGGACTCCAAGATCCCTCTCACAGTTACTGCTTTTAAGCCAGGTCTTGCGCAATCTGTACTTGATCCCATCCCAGGTCTTGCGCAATCTGTACTTGTACCTTTGATTTTTCCTACCTTTGATTTTTCCTTCTCCACATTGAAACTCATTTTGTTGGGTAGGGCCCATTGTTCAAGTTTGTCAAGATCTTT
Organism: Vipera berus; assembly: GCF_964194415.1. Lineage (NCBI taxonomy): Eukaryota > Metazoa > Chordata > Lepidosauria > Squamata > Viperidae > Vipera > Vipera berus. Next base: position 124,483,846 of record NC_138203.1, read on the forward strand.
CTGGATCCTGAGTTTGTCTTCTGGGATGTTGGCTACTCCTGCCAGTTTGGTGTCATCTGCAAATTTGATGAGTTCCCCTTCAATTCCCTCATCTAAGTCATTGTTGAAGATATAGAAGAGTACTGGGCCTAAGACGGAACCTTGTGGTACCCCACTGCTTACTTCTCTCCATGTGGATGTAGTGCCGTTGAGGACTACTCGTTGAGTACGGTTTGCCAGCCAGCCACAGATCCATCTGGTGGTGACATTGTCTATTCCACCTTTTTCTAGCTTACCAAGGAGTAGGTTGTGGTCTACTTTATCAAAGCTTTACTGAAGTCTAAGTATACTATGTCCACAGTATTTCTCTGGTCTATTAGTTTAGTCACTTTGTTGAAGAATGAAATAAGATTGGTCTGGCATGATCTGTTTTTAACCAACCCGTGCTGGCTACTAGTTATAACTTTGCTTCTAGTTGTTCGCAGATCTGTTTTTTAAAGTGCTCACACTTCTTGATTCCAAGGTGTATTTCTTTGGTTGCTGAGCACCAATGGAAAAACAATAAAATGTCTTAGGCTAGCTTCAACACAAATCTTTATCATTCCAGAGAATCATCAATAACTTCCAGGCTGACTGGCTTCCTTTGGATCACAATTCAATGTTCAATCTGTGTCCACCTTGAGGATATATTGGGAGGAGATCAAGTCAAAGGTAAGTGGGTAATTAGAAACATTTTACATAAGTTAGATGTTTGTCTTTTTCTACTTTGCAGATGTCAAAAGGGAGGGTAGATTTCTGCAATGGACAGGAAACAAATATGACAACCAGCTGTAAGATAAACACCAAAGATCCTTCCTCTCTGCCTTCAAGGAGGATATATTTTGCTGGCACTGATTATAAATATGGATAGCATGAAATATTCATATAATCCCTAGGTACCAACTCATAGCATTTCCACTCCACTGGAAAGAAGATGCAGTAACCTTGCATTGCAGACTATCACAGTACAGAGGTGATGAGCAGAGAATAGGCTGAGATGGGAAAACTGGACTGACAAAATTCCCCATGTCTGAAATGGGATGGAAGAAGGGATTTGGAAAGAAGATGTTTTTGATGCACTGACAGCATGCCTGCTGGCTGGGTCTGTTCTTGGGAAAGCCAAGAGAGTCAATAGCCCCAGTCAATTTACTGTGGCAACATCCTCCACAAGTAATCAAGATTTCAGCAATGGGTATAGTGCAAATGGAAATGATTTGGTTTGTCAGTGTATGTCTCCCTTGTGCTGGATGCAGCACTTCCCATATCCTTTGGTAAAACAAAGCTGCCTACATTTATATTGGTAGAGAAACATCAATCACAGGTCTGGTACAACAAGGCATTTTCACTTCATATCAGTTTGGCAACCACAAAGGGTTGCAGGAATACTTAGCTTTAAATGCCAGATTAATCCACTAAAATCTGCATGGATTAGCCAGCAGAAACCAAATTGCATTTGAAAGGTGTTTGAGTGAAGCCATCTTTTCTTGACTGGCGATGATTTGGATTCTGCTGTGTTAATATAATTTAGCAAGAGCTCTGTGTATTATGACAAGGATATGCAATTTATGCTCCAGGGGTGCTGTGTTGCCCAGATTATTTTGTGCCCTCCAGTTCCAATGATCAAGCATCAGATTTAGAGTTTTGTGGGTTTAAGTTTGTATTAAGCAAAGAAAAAGACAATGCAAGTCTTACAGAAATAAGCCAGAAAATCCTGACACACACGCTTTCCCTTGCTGCCCTGCTCTTCAGATACAAAATATTTTCCAATTTTCTTCTGTAGAAATATAGTGAAAGGGCAAGGAAAAAATGCAGGGGAAAACAGGGCTGAATAAGGAACCTGGGAGCAATAGCCATGCTTTTGGGAATAAAACCCCCACGCCTACATGTCTGTTCCTTAGAGGTATGACGGCCTGCTGAAATTTCAGAATCCAGAGGGAGGCCTGAATAAGAGCCCCCAGAGTTCTATCACTCTCCCATCACACACCCAGGCAGAGTTAGAAATGAAAATAAATTAGGCTAATGCTCTCAATTTGCCTCATGTTTACTGGCTTGAAGTATGTGGATTTTTTGAGACTGTATGTATTGCAAAATGCTTGTTTTAATATAATACATAAATGAATTGCTTAGAAATTGAAGATCTATCAATTGGCCTTTCTAAAAAAAAACATTGATATCTACTGTCCTTTAAAGATTATCCCTGCTCAAGTCAATTCTTGTAAAAATCCATATCAAGCACCACCATTTTAGGATAGAGCAGCATGACTTCAGAAACCTAATAATTTTCCTACAGAGCCCTGTCTTCATTTCCCTTTCTCTCTTCAGCTCTCTCTTTTGGATATATTTCTAGGGTGTATGTACCCTGGGGCAGAGATCCATTTCCTCATTCTTTATAAAATGTTAAAAGTTCAAAGAAACAAGCCCTATTGAGTTCTACTCCCAGCAAATGGCTACAAGACTGGAGCATTATCAGTTTGTGGTAGCAGCAAAAGTACATAAATAAACCTATATTGAACAAAACATTCTCTACAATAAAACTCATTCTTGTCAAGGCAATAGAAAGGTCTTCTGTTGGCAAATCTGCCCATTTCTCAAGCCTTCACTGCTGTCACCTGCTCTTTTCATCCCAGGACTCTGGATCTGTTCCAAAACCATCAGAATCACATCCTTCTCAAAGGCAAAGGAGTTAGGCAATTATCATTCCTTCTTCAAAACCTTGGACACCACTAAAGAGGCAATCCAGATTGAGTGACCCTTCGGTATGAGCCACGTTTCCCCAACCCATGAACGGACTGCTGAAAAGCCACCACTGGCTGACTTCACTAACATTCTAAATGATGATTTAAAAACCCTAACAGCTGGATTCCCCTTAATGCATTAAGCCAAAACCAAACACACAATGGCTTTGTGTGAGTATAGACTGCAGCTGCAAAGCCTTCCAAATGGGTCTTTTTGCGTAGCAGACCGGCATGAGCATAAAAAACCCCTCCCTTCCTGAAACATTAAAACAGCTGCATCCAGAATGCCTGCATGAGTGTGTTCATGCAGAAACAGCACACTCCTGCTGAGAATGCGAGTGAGGGGAACTGCGCACGTGGGGAGCTGGGAAGTATTTGGAAACAGGATGCCAGAGGAAGTGGCTGCTTTCTGGGCTTCAAAGACAAGGAGCTTTGTTTGCACCATTGCATGAAGATCCCCAAAGTAGAATGAACAGCATCACCAAGTCTTTCTATTAAAAAAAACCCACCCAGAATGACATTCCCCAACCTGGTGCTTTCCCTGTGCACTACGCTGCATTTCTCACTGTCCTTTTGCCAGCAGCACCATTGGCTGTACTGGCTGGCTGAGGTGGGAATTATCTTCCTACTAAGGTGGAGTGCACCAGACTGGGGATGTAAAATGCATCAAAGGTCTCCTGAGCCAAGCAAGTGATCGATCTCAGGGTGTTTTAGTTTGCAAAATCCTTTTTCAAGAGAAAAGTGCTTGCCAGAAGCAAGTAGATGAGAACTAACTGCATTGAATAAAAGGAAATTTCTGTAGCAAGTTTTGAATGGGGGATGAAGATATTGGCTGCCTTTCTATTTCCCTTGGATGACATCCCACATTAGTTTCCCAGCCACTGCTGTCTATCCACCTACTTGAAAGCATCACCTGAAGGGTTAGTATGGCCTGTCTAGTCTGGCCGACGGAGAAGCTCTTCAAGCCTCAAAAAATGTGCCTCTTTTCATAGAAACACATTTTGTTCTATCAGCTGGATTTCCAGTTCAGCATGCAACACAATGAACAATTTGCAAAATTTCACTGTCAACTGTAATTGAGGAAGAACCCTTTGTATATGCCCATGCTTCTTCTAAACACAAAGTATTCCCAATGGCATGAGTATAACCATAATTTGGCGATCTTGGAGCCAAACTTCGAAAGTGGTTCAAATAAAGCTATGGATTAGGAAAGTCGGACTTACACTAAGGCTACAGTTCTATTCATCCTCATTACCTAAAACAGAGTTGGAAGTCAGTGGTTCAGTTCATATGCCATGCAATGCCATCATTTGCTTAATCGTTTATTAAACGAAACACAATTGGTGGATTTGTACCACGCTAAGCCACAAAGAAGCAAACCATAGTATGGCTTAGCTGAAATTCAATTTATGGATTGTAAACCACACTTTTTTTTGTTTTAGTGTGCTAGGCAAAGAAAGCCAATGGTTGAAACAATAAATCACTAGGCACCTAAATAACAAAATTCATTCCAGCAGTAGAATGAGAATAATTCTATGAGAGAACAGGGAGGGGGTTCTGCAGATTGGCCAAAAACTGGCCCCATCTCAGAGATAAAGTCCATGTTCCACTGCAAGTGAGAAGATCTCTGCTGAAGGAATCTCAAGAAAGACCTGAAAATTCTGGATCAGCGTGGTTTGGCTTGTGGCAAGGCAGCTACTTATGTAGAAATTGGGAGCCCTCCACAGTCAACTGATACAGCATTCACAGTATGATGGGGTTAGTGATTCAGCAACACCACTGGGCCTCTGGTTAGCCAAAGGCCAGGAGACAGCAAATTAAACTCTGTTTTCTGGTCATGTTGGCACTGCCACCCTTCATTTCACTTCCAGCCTCAAAGTCCTGATACTTGCTTGCATAAAAAAGGATGCATTCCTCTCCCACACATACTTGTGATTCTGCTTTTCCATCAACTAATCTTATCATCCAGCCTACATATTAGGTCTATTCAGTGGCAGCTCATTACTATGAAATTCTTTCTTTCTTTCTAAACAGAAAGGTGCCATGGTTTATTCAACCCAACAAGGCAATGCATGCACCATAATTCTGTGGAAATGCAGATGAAGTTCTTGGGAAGTGGAGGTTCCTGAGAATTTCGGTTTTCAATATAAAAAGAAGCAAGTTCCTACCCCTTATGGTTATGCCTGGTGAAAGAGCCATAAGCCACAGCAAAATTGTGCCAAGTTAAAAATCATTATGCAAGCTTTGGTGCTTGCATTTCTTTTTCTGTTTTTAAAATCACATAACTGCATTTTGTTCTGCAGACGTGGGGTTCTTTGTATCCATGTTTCCCCTCCACAGATGCAAATAGCTATAGCTACTGGATGCTGAGAAAATGGAACTTTTTACAACCTCAGAAACAGTCTGTCATTGCTCCCACATGCCCAGTTACATGCCACTGAAGGTGGCAAGACAAAAATTGCCTTGCCTGACCCTAACCCTAATCAAGAACCCCAAGCATGTTCCATCAGCATCCAAATATGAGAACAGGCAACATACATTCCATCCCATTGAAAGTGGGAGAAATAGATAGAGGGCCTAAACTCTAGAGCTAACCTATAAGTAGGGCCAGATTCCTTGATTCTGTAGTAGCTGTTTTTCATCATTAAAAAAAAAAAATTTGCATCTACAATAAAAACTTGGTGGAGCAGTGGGCTAATGCCTCCTTAAGTAACACCAGCTGCCTGCAATTAGTGCAGGTTCGAGTCCCACCAGGCTCAAGGTTGACTCAGCCTTCCATCCTTCCGAGGTAGGTAAAATGAGGACCCAGATTGTTGGGGGCAATTAAGCTGACTTTGTAATAATGCCGCTTGCGTGGGGGGGGGGGCGAAAGCCCTAACAAGCAGGCATATACATAGAATGAAGTCTATTGCTAAGCACATTGATTTGTGCTTCTTAGATTGTAAGCCGCCCTGAGTCTTCGGAGAAGGGCGGGATATAAATGGGAATTTTTTTAAAAAAAACTTGACCTGAGCCTCCTCTTTGAATTATTTGCTCACGGTATTGGCGTTCCTAGAGAGAGATTTATTCCACACCTAGCTGAAGCTTTGACATGAGCACTTGAAATAGGTTTGATGGATGAGGCAAACTATGCTCCATTTCAAACAAATTTATAAATTTCATCCCTACAAGATGTCCCAAATCTAAAGGTGGAAGTCTTAAACAATGTTTTGAGGCTTAAGTGCAGGCTGTTCTTAGATGGATAAGGAATTCGCAAGGGTTAATCTAATGCTGCCAATTTGAGGGCAGGGCAGTTGACTTTTCCTCACCTTTTTAAGGTGCTTTGTGCACTATTTTGTAACTGCAATTGAATTCAGGCTTTACACACACACACACACACACACACACACAATCCAAACATCTACATCTTTTTAATCTCACCAGTATTTGCTTCTGAATTTTAAGTTAAAAAAAAATACAAGTTCTGAAAAGAAACCCAGAGCCAATCGCCCTGCGTCCGAATGGAGCAAGGGAAGAATCTATCATCTCTTGAGTTTCATCATTTTGAAATAACCCAACAGTTCCCTTTTTGAGGCTGCAGAGCTGGTCAGATCAGTAGAGCTCAATGGGAAGCAGCCAGTGGGTCTTCTTCATTCTCATTAGCCCTCCCTCCTAATGATTCTTTACCCCTTAATTTAACCTGCTTCCCTCTTTTTCCAGCCAAATCCTTTCCATCAAGAAATGGTCCATTCCTGCAGCCCACAATTTGATCAGAATTCTCTTTCAGTTGGAGCCAGTTCTCTAATCTTTCCCTGGTCCTACTATAAATAATTTAATTCCTACGTAGGCTCCTTCACTGCCTGGAAATTTATTTATTTCATTCCCCCTCCCTTTGGTTACACATTAAGTGACTTAGCCCATAAAGAGAAATTACTCAGCAACAACAATAAAAGCTCGGAATTGCTGACCTGGCTGCATCCAGACTGGGGAAACCCAGAACTGGCACTGCCCCTGCAGAAGTGGACAAACAGCCAGAAACGCCTTTGAAAATACCTTGGGGGGGGGGAGAAAAAAAAGGGGGGGGGATAATTAGTTTTCTTCTTCTTTGATGTTAAGATGGAACTATGTCAAATAGAAAGAGCAGCCGGGTGTACCCTGAGCCTTTCTCTGGGTACATGCTGATGCCACCCATTTTGTGGCAAGGCACCCGTTTATACAAGAGGCTGCATCACCCCAGAGCTATTTTTAATTTGGACTGCATGAAGGATGATGTCCTGTTAACTGAGTATGCAGGGAGATTGAGGGCTAGAATACCGAGGGGAAGGAAAGCTGTCAGGAGATTGCTCTTACGAATCGAGAAGTCCACGGGCAGAACGTTGACGGAAAAGAGACAAATTGTACCGGGAACAGAGAGGAGAAGCGACAGGAGAAGAGGAGGAAAAATGTGGCAGCCAGGGAAGTATGTACAACTTATACTTCCTCGGGGCAAGACGAGCTAGGTATCCCTGGCAGGGTGGCACAGAAAAAATGTGGAATAACCAAGGACATTGTCCAGAGGTCGGGCTGGAGAATGGAAAGCTGGAGAAAAGCTTCACTTCAGGCCTCGGGGACAAGAATGGCTTCATGCTGGCAGCAAGCAACGGCAAGAGTGCCCTGGAGACAATCATCCAGCCAGCCTTCCCCAACCAGCTTACCTCCAAATGTGTTAGACTGCCATTCCCATCCTTCCAGGCGTGACTATGTTAGGGAGGTCCCTGAACTGCCCTTTTAGAGCCCAAGAGGTATCCTGCACTTTCAAAGACTGTGCAAAAAAGGAAAAGTCCATGAGGTGGTTACAGCAACAACATGGCCTGGCAAGGCGACTCAGAGAGAATCAGTGTCACAGATGGATCCAAATTAAGTGGCCAACTCTTGCAGTAAGCTTGATGACTTGATCTGATTCACTGGATCCATTAAGCATTAACATCAATCTTGCAAGTTAATTCACTCTATTCCCATTTTACAGGTGGAGAATAGAAATGACAAGGTAGGGTTCTCCCCAGCTATCTCAGAGGCTCAGTTCCACAAATTTCCTCTCTGTGTGACTAAAGTCCTAGGCCTGTGGTGGCGAACTTATGGCACGCGTGCCACTGGTGGCACGCAGAGCCCTCTCTGTGGGCACACGCACCGTTGTCCCAGTCCTAGGCCTTCAGCTGGGTTTTATTAAACCTTTTCGCTTTAGGCCTCCGCCGCTGTGTGCAAAAAAAAAAAAAGGTTCAATCAACCAATTTCAACTTCTCGCAGGAAAAAAAAAGATCTCTCAAAGTTGGAATTGACTGATTGAACTTTTTAGTCCCACCCAGTCTGCTGTTACCACCACAGCCATGCCCACCCAATGGGCCACGCCCACCCGGCACCCGACAATACATAAGTGGGTTTTGGGTTGCAGTTTGGGCACTTGGTCTCTAAAAGGTTCGCCATCACTGTCCTAGGCCAAAGACTGCAGGAAAGCACCTGCTGCGGAATGGCTTGCTGTGACCTAATATTACACACTAGTCCAGGGGTAGGCAACCTCAGCTCTTTTATGTCTCATGGACTTCAACTCCCAGAGTTCCTGAGTCAGCATAGCTGACTCAGGAATTCTGGGAGCTGAAGTCCACGAGTCATAAAAGAGCCGAGGTTGCCTACCCCTGCACTAGTCCATACCAGAGCCGCACAGAGTAAACTCACAGCAAGATGAGTGGCAAAGAAATAATAAATAAATGATAAATTCCTTCTAGAAAGCACACCCAAGGTAACATTTGACAACAGCAGGTATTCTGTCTTTGTTATTTATATGACCCCTAAGAAAAATAAATTCTATCCAAGCTACTAGGACCTTCCATCGTGGGGGCTCTGGGCAGAGAGCTTTTTCTATCCAGGAAAGCAGTTCTATTGGGCTCTCATGGATGAAAGGAAAAGGCTGTGCCTCTGCCAAGCTAAAAAAGCTGCAGAGCCACCGGGATCACTGTGGTGATTAATGGTGAGCCTGGCTTAATATTCTGCTGCTTAAGGTATCAAAGGCTGGTCCACGTGTACCCAGCAGAAAATGAAAGAGCTGTGTGAGGGCTGCTGGAGAAGAGCCAAGGGAGAATGCCATGAGGAAAAAGAGAGGCTTTATTCTGGGCAGAGTTGGTTACCAAATGGGATGCCAGGACACCTAGCTTCCTGGCCCAGTTCTTGAGGGGAAAGCAGCTCAGATGCCCTGATGCCCCTTTATGTGGAAACAGAGGCTTTCACTGACATCTTCAGGGCTGGGAACTGGGAGGGGGCATGTTTGCCGACAGCGGGTGTCTCTCTGGCACAAGTGCAAGCAAGTTATTAAAACTTAATTGAGCAGGATGGGAACCGGGCAGATAATTAAGCTTCCCAATAATGGGAACCATCGGATTTCAGGAGAGGAGAGTAGAATGAGAAGCAGAGCTTTCTGGCCTCGTTGAGAACAGGAAAGGAGTTGGGAATTATGGTTGGGATTTATTGGGAAGGGTAATTCTCAGCAAGGCCTAGTAGAGACTGGAAAGGAAGGGAGCCAAGAGTTCTTGCTAGCTCAGCTGCTGACACTGGGGAAATGTTATAGCAACCAGTAGATTCTCATTAAGTTTAGACACAGCAGAGAAAGATGATTCTTTTCATTCAAACCTGTCACCACCTGTTCATGCTGCTCTCTTCTTTCTCCTCTTTGCCAGACTCCCAATGGTCCTGATCCTGAAGGATCAGCCTTCAGTCCCAACCTGGCCCACTTCCAACATACAGTGAATCAAAGGTCCATTTGCCTGATCCAGAGGCGCAATCTACCCATTCATGCTTCAAAACTGTCAAGAAATCACTTCCATAGCCATATGGATACATTCTGATGGGGGGGGGGGAAAGAGTATATAGCACAGCTTCCTTCTTACCAAAAGAAACCCTGTTGTGTTTCTGGCCAACCCATCATTGCACTGAACTATCGCCCTTCCACCTCCAGAATATGGAAGAATGGAAGTGATCTTTAATGATTGCCTTAACAAATCCATCACCCAGATTTTCAGTTTGAAGCAGCAACACCAATTCCAGTTGGTAAGATAATAAATAATTTCCTGGTGTCCGAGAAGTAGATAATTTTTTCCCCCTTATTTCTTTTCTTCCCTCCCTCAGAATCAAGCCAAAACATGCACGATAAATGACACTAAGCCCCCATCTAGCTTTTTTTGTTTCTTTTTGCTTTTTCTCCTGGTTGTTTATTTTCAACCAGACCTAATGCCTTATTCAAGAGCAGCGCTTATATTTTTGGTCACCCTCTAGTCAAAATCTCTTTCTCTTATCCACTGCTGATGGAGATTCAGAGGCAAATGTCAAGAGGATTTAGGAAATTTGATCAGACAGACTGAGAATGGCGTCCAGGGAGACTTGAAGCCTGAGAGCCCTCTTCTTGGAAATTAATAGTCGGTCAAAGGATCATTCTGGATAACTTTTGAAAGTACTCTCAGTATATCTGACCAGATTCTCCAAATCTCCTTGACACTTGCCTGTGGCTCTCTAGAACTCTCTCCTTTCTCACTGCCCTTTCTCTCACCCTAGGCCAGCTCCATACAGCTGTTGTTAGGATAAAATGGGAGTAATTCCAGATGTACTATCCTTGGAGAATCTTACAGGGAGAATAGAAATGAAACTAGGTCTCACCCAGTCTCAACACACTTTCATTAAGTTCTCCCAGATGGAAGCTGATGGATTATAAAAACTGCCCAACTTTGATTCTACACTGAAGTCTTGTAGCAGCGTGATATGCTCCCAGTAATGATAAAACAAAAGAGGTACAAAAATAGATGCCAGAAATAATGATTCATTGGAATACAGGAAAGCCCTCTGTTAATAATAAACCTAGTGGCATCACATAGCCTCAGGCTTCCTGCAGACTTCCAAAAAGCCCATGATTTTATACCACCAGATTTATACCACCCCGAATCTTTCAAAATAGCCATCCACTATCTGCTCCAACAACCCCTTTTTACCCTCTTTTTCTGATGATGCCCCAATTTCTCTTTGTTTCTATTGTAAATAAGCCACTGAGAGAAGGAACTTGTCTTTTGCTAATGGTAAATTATAAAGTGCTATGTATTTATATATATTACAACATCAATAACCTGATTTTAATAACTTAATAAATAATCTGATCTAATCTCTTGATTCTAAAAGTGATCAAACTAACCCCATCATGGAATCTGGATCCTGGAGAGCCCAGAAATGAATTGGAACTAAAATGTTATACGGACCTCTGATGAGACACTAGACTTTCTATTCCTGTTTTAATGTAACACATGATATCCAGTTGAATTCAGAGGAAAAAGAGAATCAATCAGTTGACTGAGGAAAACAAATCTCTGAAGGCAGCTAACATTGTGAAATGCCAGACCGCCCCGCCCCCCACCAGTCCCAACATTTAAAAATTCAACCGGCAAGTAGGGATGCACGAGTGCATCTAAAATCATTTTTCCAGAAAGTGCATACAGTTCTAGAATGCATACATATCCCCCAATGTGGTAGTTTAAAAAGGAAGATTAGTGCTTCTGTACAGCAGCCAGAGCTATGATTACAAGTCAGTGCATTGTGTACAGAATGGTGAAATGGAGGAAATGCTATATTTGAAAGAAAAGGCTAAAGTTTTCATCCACAACAGATACAAAATGGTTCTTCTGTTTTGGGGAGAAAAGGTCCACATATTTATACATCTTTCCTAAATCCATCCTTCCTTCCTTCCTTCCTTCCTTCCTTCCTTCCTTCCTTCCTTCCTTCCTTCCTTCCTTCCTTCCTTCCTTCTTCCCTCCCTCCCTCCCTCCCTCCCTCCCTCCTTTCCTTCTTCCATTGCCCTTTTAGTTTGCAACTCACACTTATTTGATATCAATAGGCCCCATCTCAATTTCTCTTGGTTCTCATATGGGTGTCTCCTCACCTTCCCCCAAAGATAAAGACACTTTTTTTTGACAGTATCTCCTTGAAGACAATGCCGCATTGATCTCAGAATCATTTAAAGGTGAGGGCACATGTCCTCTCTTTCATTTGGCAGAGCCAGCGTTTTTGCCACCACTTTATAAGAGTGTCTGGGGAAAAGGCTATCTGGACCCATTTGCAGATGACTTAACTTCCAAACCAATCTAGTGGCCTGTATGAACTCACTGCTTACCCATCTCCTAATTGCTTGGCTCTCATTTCTACTCTGGAAACTGACAAGCTCTTAATTCCCGCAGCTCATTATCTGACAATAGCCTGGTCTTAGGGTACATTAATTAACCGCAAAGCCAGAATGCCATTAGACATCAACCTGATAATCAGCTTCCAAAAGAAATGTAATTGGAGATATATATTTTTTCTATTTGAGCAGAGAGAAGAACAGTGTAGAGTTGAGGCCTTAGGGCCATGCCTAAAAGTGGGTAACTCACCCAAGGGTGGTCATGGTGACGATAGTGTACCAAAAGGCAGCAGGGATGCTGGTGAAGTTGGTCTCCGTTGTGCTCTTTTCAGCGTAGAACATAACAGTAGCAAAAATGATGATAGCCATAGTGAGGGAGAAGAGAAGGAAGCCCAATTCAGAGGCACAGCTCTTGAGGGTATAGCCCAGGATCCTTAGGCCCTGTGAGTGGCGCGAGAACTTGAAGATGCGGAAGACACGGAAGACTCTCAGGGTCACAAAAGCCCCCGAGACATTCTCATTTTCTGGCATCACCAGCCCAATGTAATAAGGCATGATGGCTACAACGTCAATGATACTCATCACGCTCTTCATGAACTTAAATCGACTTGGGGCCGCAAAAAGCCGCATGAGATACTCAAAGGTGAAGATGAGGACACAAGCCGTATCCATGCAGAAGAAAGCTTTGGGGAAACGATCTCCGCAGGACATGCTTCTCTTCTGCCCGGGAGGTGGCCGGCAGGGGATTGTCTCCACCACATTGGCAATGACTGAGACGGCAATGAAGAAACCAGTCACATAGTAGAAGACCAAAGCCATGGTGCTGGTGTGGGGGGTCTCAAATGCTCTCCAGAGCTGTTGGCGGAATGTGCTATCTGGTGGCAAGGCGGTGTCCGTGGCAATCTCAGCTTCTTCATCCTCAGCCAGGCGCTCTGCATTCTCCTTTTTGCGATCTCGGTATTCCTCCAAGCAGCAGTCACCAATCAGCTCTGGGATGATTCCATAAAAGGACAGCTCTTCATCGAAGGCCTGTATGCACTCTTGGCGGGGGTAATGGAGTCTGCCGGTACGATAGAAATTGAGAATGTGCCGAAACATCTCTGGGTCACGATCAAAGAAATATTCCTTGCTGTCTTCATCAAAAAAGAATTCCTTCTCCGAACTGCCCAATAAGGTATCTGGATAACGGTCAAGGGTATTCTTCCACGTTTGGAAGCGTTTTCCACTAACGTTGACCACTAAGATTTCATCATGGCGGTGTTTATTGTCCAGAGGAGGCTTGGGCATAGGCTTCTTGGCCAGCGGAAGCCAGCCCACAGCTGCTGCCCGGGCAAAGGGCAGCCAGGTTGCCACTCCTGCAGCCATATTGTATAAGCTGTATCACCATCAAACCCTCTATGCTCAAAGACTTTTGGCAAATAGGGGCTGTCTATTTTTCAGCTGGTTACTTTGATCGGTTTCAACCATAAGTCACTGACTTAAGAGAATCTCAGTAGGGATGTAGCCATCCAGATTAGTTCTGTGTAAAATATCCAGGCACAACAAAGTACTGTATTTATCCCAGTAAGGATGGTGATGCTTTTTTCCTCCTCTGTAAAAATATCCAAGCTGTTTTCAGTGGATGTTAACAAATCTGGATGCATTAGAAAACTTGCTGTCAAGCAGCATTCCAGCTCTGTAATCAGATCAAGATACTCTACTATCAATAATTGTGCATCAGAAAGAGATAATGCAGCTGACAGGGCTCTCCTCCATAGTTTGTGCCCGTTGACAGATTAATTTGACCATTTGGTTCTGTGCAGACTGGACATAATAGACACTCCTCTCTGGAAACCTGCAATGGATTATATTATTCTGCTGTTCTTCGTCTTTTGAACCTTTCTCCCTGTTGGCAGAGAAAATGGATGGCAGGCTACCAAGATGGGATGGGGAGGTAAGAGAAAGGGGCTCAACGGATACCTTCACCTTTAGGGAGAACACACATTGCTGTAGAAAGGGTGGGGGGGGAGAGAGAGAGAGAAATAGAGAAACAGACAAACTATGAGAAAACATAACTACATGCCATTAAATTATGGAATTTGGAGTGAGTGCAGCAGTTCTTAAGTTATTGCACTAGTCCTGCTTTGAAAACTAAAACCCAAAAATATTATATGAAAATATGGTTTAATTAGCTGCTAATCCTAAGAGGCATTTGTTTGGGCTCCAGTCTTTTGACTGCATTTTTGAGAAGAGATACTTAGAAGTTGGCCAAGGGGAATGAGATCCACAATTGCACACCATCTCTGAGGAAGGCGCCTTGAAATCAGCTCTTTGATAACTACGTGAATCCTTCTCCAGAGCTAGAATAACATCTAGGAATCTAGAGCTCAAATGACTAGAGGAGCCAACGGGACTTATTTCATATTGTAAGAGTCAAAAGGCCCCTGACAAAAAAGTATGATGGCTCTTCATAATGCTGTGTCCAAGATGTGGCACGAGGAAGCTTTGTCAAAGAGTTTGGCAAAGGCAAGGGAACACTTGTCATTTCTTTGTACTTACTAAGATGTAAAAACTGCTGCTTCTCAGGGCAAACTAGCAATGGCCCCAGAGAAAGGTTGGGGAGAGAAAAGAGCATTTCTCAAGAAACACCCTCAGGATCCAAACAAACTTTCCCATTAACTGTCTCCTTGTGCCAAGAGTTCCCACCTCTAACTGGAAGCTAGACTTGAACTACAACATGCCTACATCTTTATAAACAATCTGAATTTTAAAACAATTCCAATAAGCGAAGGTGCAGGGGGAAACTGGAAGGAGGGGGATGGGAATCAGGAAAAGAACACGGCAAGACTTAAGACAGGAGGGGAAAAGAACAAGGCAAGTTTGAAAAGAGAAAAGAGAAAAATCCGAAGGAAAGGAAGGAAGGAAGGAAGGAAGGAAGGAAGGAAGGAAGGAAGGAAGGAAGGAAGGAAGGAAGGAAGGAAGGAAGGAAGGAAGGAAAAGGAAGGACAAATTTAGAGAAGGCGGTGATCCCTGATGGAATGGTGGCAACTCCGAGGAGCAAAAGCATCAAATCTAAGATGCTAAAGATGTGAAGAAGCCCAATCTAACTGATACGTGGAGTAATTGGGTGGGGAAGCTAACGCGAGGCTCTTACCCCAGAGATTGTCCGAGAAACAGGCAGTAGCCTGACCACCGCAAATCCCGGTGGGTGATAATGGAATTCGGGTCAGGAAGTGCCGAGCCGCCCCCAGGACGCAAGCGACAAGGCTCCGGTTGCCCTCGGCGGCGCCGATCCTCACCGCTCCCCTCGGCTTGCCAGTCTGACTGTGCCGCGCTCCCACCCTCCAGGAGCCGCGTGTGTGTGTGTGTGTGTGTGTGTGCGCGCGCGTGTGTTTGTGTATCTGAGAGTGTGTGCGCGAGTGTGGGTGAGCTGCATTCGGCAGGGAGGGGGCAGAGCGAGCGGTTGGCAGCAGCGAGTGGCTGCATCGCAGGCGGCGGAGGCGCGCACCCCAGGCGGAGCTCGGGCCGGCCGGGGGCCAGCAGTAGCAGGGAAGACGCAGGCTGGAAGGGGTGGTGGTGGCGGTGGTGGCGGCAAGAGGCTGGAAGAAAGGAGTGGGACGAATGGCCCGGCATGGAGGGAAGGATAGGAACGGGGATAGACGGAGGAGCTCAACAGGAGAATAAAGCAAAAAAGATAGGGTGGATACAGAGGAGAATCCGGCGTTAAGTGGGAAAAAGAAGAAGAACGACCCCCGGGAACGGAAAAAGAGCTTGCTAAGATAACCTCCTAGGGGGGGGGGAGCAAAAAAATAAAATAAACCAGATATCTTAAAGAGTGCATCAAGAGAGACCGGGATGCTCTGGGGACTGGTGAGAAACTAGAGATGGGCTGCTGCGGGAGACAGGAAGCGGGGGAAAGGATTGGAGAAGCGCCCGATCAACAGATAGCACTTCCAAGCCACAGGAAAGTGCTTAGAGACGAAGGAGGCAGAAGCCCGGGAGGGGGCCAAACAGCAGGTGTGAAAGAAGTCCGGCGGACCGTCGAGATTTCTGGCGAGCAGCAAGGACGATCGGGCCCTTCCAACGCCTTGAAGAACCAGACGTGTCCTGTCCACCCTGCATCCTTCTCTTTCCTATCCCCCGCCCCCTTTTGCTTTCCGCTGGAAACCTACTTCCCAGTCCCGCCGTTTAAACCCGGGCTTATTCCCTTTCCGACCGCAGCTCAGAAATCTTCCCCGATGCGCAGTGCTGCTGTGCTGCCTTAGGTTTATAAGCCTCCGTAGGAATTTCAAATTTGGTGCCATGCAGGATAAAGTACGAAGGGGAGGAGGATCAGGGAAAGAGAGGGCATAATCGCCACAGGGCGGGAGGGGCGAGCTTCTCTCAATGAATCTAGGGCTGCCGCTCCTCCTTCCGAGCTCGCACAGGAAAAATCCCGGGCTTCTCCTCACAGCGCCCCCTCTGGAGATCGCGGGGAGCGTCGCTTGCGGTAAGCAGAGCCTCGGAACCCCCGCTCTTCTAGAGCGCGCCCTACTTTGTCTGACAGTTGGGTTCATACAGCTTCCGCAAAATCGAAGAGGTGATAAGGTCCCAAAGGAGAATGTTCTCCCTCTTAAGACTAACACCCTCCAAAAAAAAAAATTCCCCTTCCCCCTGGGAAGGCTGGGAATGCCTCTTGGTGGTTTTCTACATCCAAATTCCTTTTCTGGTATGGGAGCAAAGGTAGTAGTAGTAGGGCCTAAATTGGCACAAAGCAGGCAGCCTACATTCCGTTCAATTCTTGATCTTGCTGAATGCTGCGAGGTTTTGTTTTCGTGTTGTTTTTTTAATTTCTCTTCATCTGAACTAATACGTACAGTACTGGAGATGAACAATAAGTGCGGTAACACAGAGAGGACAAGGTTTTATTAAGTTAATGTTATGATTGCTGTGGCGTTTTTATGATTTCTAAGTTTTGCTGTTTTATTGATTTTTTATTTTTATTTTTAATTGATATATGCTTCTCTGAGTGCCTCTTGGCAGAAACAGCTACCTGCAAGTGCAATAAATCAATAATATCTCTTCATCAATCTACATCATGCAGTATAAAATAGCCAAACCCCCCCACCCCCACCCCCACCAACTCTCTGCTCAAAGAAGCATGCAGTTGCTACTTTTACCACTCCTAGTTCTTCACACTCAGTGACTAGGATGGACTCTTATTCCCCCATCACTTCTGAAGCCAAGTCAACCCATCCAATATCATCTTCTCCTGCTTAATTCTTGGTTTTTGATCATGGGAGAATAAAGGGAGAATTATTGCTTCATCCATGTTAGGAAACTTTTCTATTTATTGCAGGCATTCTTAGCATGGCAACCATGGGCCACAAGATGCATTTAGAAATCTTTTTTGCATCATTACATAAAAATGTAATAATGCGAAGCTGGCTTATAGCAAACCATCAGCATCATCTTTATTCTGAGAATGCCTTTGGACCCCCCCCCCATACGGGCCTCTTAAACTTCCAAAGAATTAAAATGAAGGCCACATGTAGCCCAAACCATAGTTTGGAAAGTTGTCCATCTGGCAAAAAAATGGACAATAGGAACAAGTAGAAGGGGAAAGTCCTGCACAAGTGTGTGTGGGGGGGAGAGAAGTAGAAGGGGCAGATGAATAGGATCTTAGTATAGCAAGTGCTTTGTAACCTACTTTGTTTCCTATGGACAAAATCAGTGGCAAATTCCCTAGCAACTCTTTTGTGACCATATTCACAACATATCCCCCATATTTCTAATTTCCCTCTGTCCCCATCCCAAGATTAGGCTTAGTTACCCCCTTTCACCATACTCTATTTTAGGGCTTTTCAACCTTTTCACCCATTGTACCACTTTTAGGATATGGCAGCATCTGAGTACCACCAGTTGCCTAGCAAGGTGTCAAAAACTTGATGACCAAAAAAAAAAAGGAAAAAAGTGATGAAGTACAGGTAGTCCTCGACTTACAACAGTTCGCTTAGTGACTGTCTGAAGTTACAATGGCACTGAAAAAAGTGCCCTCCCCTAAGCCACAGCCAAGCAAGACACCTGCCTGCCCGCCCGACGGCGCTCTTCCTCCTGTCTGTTTTCATTGTTGTGAGCATTTCTGTTCAGGATTGGCAGCAGGGGTGGGGTGGGATGGGTGCTTGGTTTTTATTCCCCCTTACTCTGCTGGGTGGTTGCAGTAGGTTTTGGTCAGTTCACATGACCCTGGGACACTGTGACCGTCATAAATATGAATCAGTTGCCAAGCATCTGAATGTAAATCACAAGACCCTGGAGATGCTGCAGCATTCCAGCTGATCGGCGTTTCTTCTGGGCTCAGAACTGCCAGGATCAGTGCCAAGCTCCATCTGGAGCCTGGCGCTGATCCTGGCGCTTCCACTGAGCCCTGACAGCCCCGAAGAAGCGCTGATCCTGGTGCTGGTCCTGCAGCTCCAGCCATCTCTCGCTCAGGCTTGTGTGGTGCTGCCACTGGTTCAGCTCATCCCCCCCCACCCATGCTACCACTTTTCTAGGATGGTCACGTACCACCTGCCAGGTGCCCATGTACCACAGGTGGTACCCGTACCACTAGTTGAAAAGCCCTGCTCTATTTCATGCGCAATTCCCTGTCATCACAACAACACAACTGCTAGCAACTACTCTTCCCTTACCCCCATTCAAGGTGCTTGAATATAGCTCCTTCTTGACCTGAGAAAATCCCAGCTGGCAGATGCCCATGAAGACATATGGCCTGTCCAGAGGAGGATAATAGCTTGCTTGGACTTTGGTTTCCTTTAGCAGAAAGCTAAAATGTGAATTGGCTAGAACAAGGAGTGGAAGCTGGATTAGGCTGGATGGATAGTTCATGCCAGCAGAAAAGTAGCAAGAAGCACATTACCAACTTCAGAAGCAAAAAAATCCATTTTTAATAGCAAAGATATGGTGGGAGGACTTTGTCAGCAAAATCTGATGTGCAGAATTATGTGCCCTGTTATCGTGTTATTGTATTCTGTTAAGGGAATACAGTATTAATAGCATTAATCAACATTGCAAATATTCCTATTATTCTTATTATGGTAGCCTGTATGTTCAACTTGCTTCACATATACTGTATTCCTTAATAGTGCTTATGCCAAATCTACAAGTTAAGTCAGTATTAGTCTTTCTCAGCTTTCTCAGAGCAAATAGAATATTTGCAGCTGAGCTGCATACACCTCACTTCAAGCCAGGGGGGGGGGGAAATAGTATACAAGGGAAATAGCCACGTTAACTTTAAATGCATTTATTTTGATGACCTAAATCACACTTATTTCATCTTGGTCTTGATATGTGTGTGCTTTTTTAAGCATGCCTGAGATTGAGTTGCCACTGTACTTTATTGTTAAAGCATAGCATGTTAGGTGGAGACAAGGAGAGGGAAGTGTGTAAACTTCAAAAAATGGGCTTATTTAGCTAATGCAAGGTATGACTGCATTTTTATGGGATATGCATATCATGTCACATGGCTAATCAGAAACTAAATAAGAGCAAATGAAGATACTGGTGCTTATTCAATAGCAGAAACTGGGGGAAGAAGCACGGATTAAAATTCCAAATACAGTAATCCGTCAGGCTGTTTTTAAACTGTCTGCTTATACATCCTCTAGCTCGCTTCTCGAGCCCCTCAGCTCTCTCCTTCAGGCTGAGAGAACCAGCATAAACACAATTACAATAGCAGGTGAAACAGTAGGAAAGCTTTCCTTTCCATTACACCATTATAATATTTCAATCGGGCCATGGGGGGGGGTATATGCATCTCCTGGTGCCCGCCGATCTTCCACGCCTGGCTCGGTCCTCCTCTCTGATCAAAAGATCTCTTGAGCGAATTCACCTGGCTCTTATTTTTCTCCGCCCGTCGAAAGCAACACGGAGCAAGAGACCTTGCTCGTTTCAGGGATCAGCAAACTCGTGTCTGAAACCAGTGGGAAGCGGCAGCCGCGGAATCGTCGGCCAGTCAGGTATTGCCCCCTGGCAAGATGGGCCCCGGGCTAGAGCAGGGAAGAGACCCGCCGCACCTGAAGGTGGGAGGGGCGAAGAAGCGCAGCCTCCCCGCGCGGTAGGGAGAAGAACGCGCCGCGGTCGAGCGGTTCTTTCATTCCGATTTGAATGATCCATTTCCCGCCCCGTTCTGCCCTGCGAGTCAGGCTACTGCAGGACCTACCAGAAGAAGCCCGACCGCGTACAGATTCTAGCCGCGTGTAGGAAGAGGCGCTTGAAGTGGGCTCGTCCTTCTGAAGGAAGGTGTGGATGACGATAAGCAAACGGTGACCCGGGGAAGAGGGGGGGGGAGAGAGAGAGAAACTGAGGTCCGAGGCCGCTTTCTGACGTGATCCTAGCCTCCCGCTGCAAAAAGAGATCATGAGAGGCTGGAACCCAGCGCAGGCGCCCGAGACCGTTTTTAAACGAAGCGGAACGTTGTTTTATTTATTTTTTTTAGATAAAGGTAAAGGTAAAGGTTCCCCCGCACATGCGTGCTAGTCGTTTCCGACTTTAGGGGCCGGTGCTCATCTCCGTTTCAAAGCCGAAGAGCCAGCGCTTGTCCGAGGACGTCTCCGTGGTCATGTGGCCGGCATGACTAGACGCCAAAGGCGCACGGAACGCTGTTACCTTCCCACCGTAGTGGTCCCTATTTTTCTACTTGCATTTTTACGTGCTTTCGAACTGCTAGGTTGGCAGAAGCTGGGATGAGTAACAGGCGCTCACTCTGTTATGCGGCACTCGGGATTCGACCCGCCAAACTGCCGACCATCTGATCGACAAGCTCAGCGTCCTAACCCACTCCGTCCCTCTTCTTTTTTTTTTACTTTTTTTTTTTTTGCACCTCGTCAAATCCCAGTGGTAAGACGCTCCTATTTTCTTGTTCATCTCGTGGGATATTTTTCAGCCCAGAGAGTAAACGTAGCGGGAAGGGAAGTCTTTCCAAGTTTCCTCTTTCTATTCCAGAAAGCCTTAAAAAAATAATAAAACCTTGAATCGTCTAGCACCCAATTCTCCTTTAGCCGTGAATTTCTCGATTCGTGGTTTATGGGCCTAGCAGGGGTTGCTGATTGCTGGTTTCAAAATGTAGTAAATACATAATATCTCGGTAACTTCCTACAATACATTGCCCAGAGAGAGAGAAGTTATGGCCCCAATCCATAATTTGATTTATCTTAATTTGGTGAAGCTAATGCGCCAAAGACAACTGTGGCTCCGGTGGACTACAAGTCAAGGGTATGCAATTTGGGGGGCCCCACCCCGAGGCCCACTGTTGCACAGCCCATTAGCAAACATACCTGCATTTTCACCCCTTACACCATCCTCCTCCTGCCAAGTAATCTTGATCACAATTATTGACACGATAAAGATAAGAGGCTCTTCCAGTAACTCGCCTGCAAGTCACAATTTTCCTTTACAAGCATGATTATGGCTTGAGATCCAAATATTATAAAGGTAAAGTTTCCCCCGCACATGCGTGCTAGTCGTTTCCGACTCTAGGGGCCGGTGCTCATCTCCGTTTCAAAGCCGAAGAGCCAGCGCTTGTCCGAGGACGTCTCCGTGGTCATGTGGCCGGCATGACTAGACGCCAAAGGCGCACGGAACGCTGTTACCTTCCCACCGTGGTGGTCCCTATTTTTCTACTTGCATTTTTACGTGCTTTCGAACTGCTAGGTTGGCAGAAGCTGGGATGAGTAACAGGCGCTCACTCTGTTATGCGGCACTCGGGATTCGACCCGCCAAACTGCCGACCATCTGATCGACAAGCTCAGCGTCCTAACCCACTGAGCCACCCTGTCCCTCTTCTTTTTTTTTTTACTTTTTTTTTTTTTGCACCTCGTCAAATCCCAGTGGTAAGACGCTCCTATTTTCTTGTTCATCTCGTGGGATATTTTTCAGCCCAGAGAGTAAACGTAGCGGGAAGGGAAGTCTTTCCAAGTTTCCTCTTTCTATTCCAGAAAGCCTTAAAAAAATAATAAAACCTTGAATCGTCTAGCACCCAATTCTCCTTTAGCCGTGAATTTCTCGATTCGTGGTTTATGGGCCTAGCAGGGGTTGCTGATTGCTGGTTTCAAAATGTAGTAAATACATAATATCTCGGTAACTTCCTACAATACATTGCCCAGAGAGAGAGAAGTTATGGCCCCAATCCATAATTTGATTTATCTTAATTTGGTGAAGCTAATGCGCCAAAGACAACTGTGGCTCCGGTGGACTACAAGTCAAGGGTATGCAATTTGGGGGGCCCCACCCCGAGGCCCACTGTTGCACAGCCCATTAGCAAACATACCTGCATTTTCACCCCTTACACCATCCTCCTCCTGCCAAGTAATCTTGATCACAATTATTGACACGATAAAGATAAGAGGCTCTTCCAGTAACTCGCCTGCAAGTCACAATTTTCCTTTACAAGCATGATTATGGCTTGAGATCCAAATATTATAAAGGTAAAGTTTCCCCCGCACATGCGTGCTAGTCGTTTCCGACTCTAGGGGCCGGTGCTCATCTCCGTTTCAAAGCCGAAGAGCCAGCGCTTGTCCGAGGACGTCTCCGTGGTCATGTGGCCGGCATGACTAGACACCAAAAGCGCACGGAACGCTGTTACCTTCCCACCGTAGTGGTCCCTGTTTTTCTACTTGCATTTTTACATGCTTTCGAACTGCTAGGTTGGCAGAAGCTGGGACGAGTAACAGGCGCTCACTCTGTTATGTGGCACTCGGGATTCGACCCACCAAACTGCCGACCTTCTGATCGACAAGCTCAGCGTCCTAACCCACTGAGCCACCGCGTCCCTCCAAATATTATAGTATATGTCATTTGAAGGCAAACATACATTGAAAATGGCTTTGGATGCAGAAAGACCCCAGCACTGCACTCCCTGTTAGGTTTCCCTCATGAAAGCATGAGGTAATAACCGACAGGAAAAGGCCTCCAGGGAAGAGCCAGAAGAGTTGTTTTAATCAGAAAGTACAGTGCTGAAGTAGATAAGCATACTTGAGGCTGTAAAAAATGGACATCCAGATCATAGCAAAGAACTTGGATAGTTCTCTTTTTTCGGATTTGCATAGCCCAGACATGAATGCCTGGTAGATGGACACAGTTGCTAGGTTCACATCTATGCAACAGCACAGTTTGTTTTAGCCTTGATTTCTTCAAGATAGTGTGTCTAGTTCACACACAGTGTTAAGCCAAATTAAAAATAAATACCATCCTCATTATGGTTTAGCATTATGTGTGAACCCTGGTTTATTATAAAGCAACTTCCTTTCTTTTTCTTTCCCGGCTGATTATATGTTGATTTTTACAGCTGTTTGACCATCAGAAATCAATAGGTACAGGGTTTTTTGCTGTAGTGGGAAAAAAAAATGACCTGTTGATTTCTGTCTAGTACAAAGCTATGAAAAAAGGAGCACCCTTAAACATCTTATCCATTATATGATTCCCAGGTGATCAGGAGTATAAATCCTACTGGCTTTTCCAGGTTGGGTAACTTTTTTCAAAGTCTATTCTGCTGAAACCTGCATAGGAATAGTTTCCTTTTGGAGAAACGAATGTAACTACTTGCTTACAATTACAAATTGTTATATTGCTGTTAAAGTTATAATAATAAAGTGACAGGCATAATGGGGCAATGTATGCCACGTCAAAGAAGCAAGCCGACAAAAGCAAAATAGGGGAGGCGGTTGCCCCAGAAGTGTTGAAATCCCTGGTTAGATGGAACCATCCAATACCCTCTTCCACTGCAAAGTTACAGTACTGCAGTCAACTTTTATAAAGAGCAGAGAATGCACTGAGCTTTAAGAAATATCTTTATATACCCTGACAATATGTTAAGAAAACCTTGGCTATTTTGTTTTGTTACAAATAAACTAAGGGAGGTGGGGTGATTTCATTTGATTCAGTGAAAGCCACGTTTGTTGATGGCTGATGGATAGCCAGTCGTTGGCTGTCCAGCTTGCCAGAAAATCTGGGACCTGTTGTTGTTAGTTGCGAAGTCATGTCCGACCCATCGCGACCCTATGGACAATGTTCCTCCAGGCCTTCCTGTCCTCTACCATCTTCTGGAGTCCATTTAAGCTCACGCCTACTGCTTCAGTGACTCCATCCAGCCACCTCATTCTCTGTCGTCCCCTTCTTCTCTTGCCCTCGATCTTTCCCAGCATTAGGCTCTTCTCCAGTGAGTCCTTCCTTCTCATTAGGTGGCCAAAGTATTTGAGTTTTAGCTTCAGGATCTGGCCTTCTAAAGAGCAGTCAGGGTTGATCTCCTCTAGGACTGACCGGTTTGATCGCCTTGCAGTCCAAGGAACTCGCAGGAGTCTTCTCCAGCACCAGAGTTCAAAGGCCTCAATTCTTTGGTGCTCAGCCTTTTTTATGGTCCAGCTTTCACTGCCATACATTGCAACTGGGAAGACCATAGCCTTGACTATACGCACTTTTGTTGACAGGGTGATGTCTCTGCTTTTTAGTGTGCTGTCTAGATTTGCCATGGCTTTCCTCCCCAGGAGCAAGCGTCTTTTAATTTCTTGGCAACAGTCCCCATCTGCAGTGATCTTGGAGCCCAGGAAAATAAAATCTGTCACTACCTCCATTTCTTCCCCATCTATTTGCCAGGAATTGAGAGGGCCAAATGCCATGATCTTGGTTTTCTTAATGTTTAGTTTCAACCCAAGTTTTGCACTCTCCTTCTTCACTCACAACAAAAGGCTCTTTAGTTCCTCTTCACTTTCTGCCATTAGAGTTAAATCTTTGCAGCCTCTAAAATATTGTGTATTGGCAAGCGATTTCAGAAAGAAAAGGAGAAAAATGCTGGTTTCAGAGAGTGGAGAGGCTCATGGCAAAAGGAAAGGATGTAATGAGGTTCTTGTTGACAATTGTATGAAAAATATGATGCTTCCTTAATGCTTATGTGTCAAATTCTTGGTTGATGGAGTACAGTACTCTTTCTAACCAGTGGAACAGCTTGCCTCGAGAAATTGTGGGGGCTCCATCACTGGAGATTTGTAAGAAGAAGCTAGACAGTCACTTGTCTGAGATGGTATAAGTTCTCCTGCTTGAGCAGGGGCTGGACTAGAAGACTTCCAAGTCTCTTCCAGCTATATTCTATTCTATTCTATTCTATTCTATTCTATTCTATTCTATTCTATTCTATTCTATTCTATTCTATTCTATTCTATTCTATGCTATGCTATGCTATGCTATGCTATGCTATGCTATGCTATGCTATGCTATGCTATGCTATGCTATGCTATGCTATGCTATGCTAGTCCATTCTATTCGTTCCATTCCTATTCTATTCTATTCTGTTCTGTTCTGTTCTGTTCTGTGCTGTGCTGTGCTGTGCTGTGCTGTGCTGTGCTGTGCTATGCTATGCTATGCTAGTCCATTCTATTTGTTCCATTCCTATTCTGTTCTGTTCTGTGCTGTGCTGTGCTGTGCTGTGCTGTGCTGTGCTGTGCTGTGCTGTGCTATGCTAGTCCATTCCATTCGTTCCATTCCTATTCTATTCTGTGCTGTGCTGTGCTGTGCTGTGCTGTGCTAGTCCATTCCATTCGTTCCATTTCTATTCTATTCTATTCTATTCTATTCTATTCTATTCTATTCTATTCTATTCTATTCTATTCTATTCTATTCTATTCTATTCTATTCTATTCTATTCTATTCTATTCTATTCTATGCTTTCTCTCTTTCTAGAAGTCCAAACTACCATTAAAAAGCAAGATATTGAAAACAGTAACCCCTTACTGCCACCTAGAAGGCATTTGGAGTTTTGTTGCTGAGATACAACAGCCCTAGCAATATTCAAAGCTATTGTTTAAAGAACTAGTTATACTTTAACATGTACAATTTTGGAGGAAAACAATCCAATCATAAACTTGGAAAAACATAACACACTACATTCCTTAAAGCTGGGAGATGGGAAGGGGATGACTATGATCAAAAAGTCAGGTTAAGAGGGGTTTTCTTCATTTGTTGTATCAGGAACATAAGATATAAAATTGTTTTGTCCCAGGAAAAAGACTCCAGAGGCAAACACACCCAACTCTAAGAATCATATGGCTGTGGTGAATTCATTGTGAGCTTTATGCTATGGTTCTTTAATTGGCACTAGCAAAATCTTCTGAAATACACAAATTCTTATGAAGAACCCATGTACAGCTTTGAAGCATCTCTGCAGCGGTTCAAAACTGTGGCAAGAGCCACCATACCAAACCCGAATTTCTCCTAAGATTTCTCCTCCTTTTTCCCAGCCCACTGTTCTTCCTCAATAAACTTAAATCGGCTGTTAAGTTTTTCACATTTATTTCTGATGTTCAAGGCTTTTGGACTTACTAACTATGGCATGGTGGGCAGAATTCAACAGGTGAAAAGTTTGTTGACATGTGATAGAGGCCAGAGCTGGAAAAAACAGATTTTTCTACTTCCATCTACAAACCAAGTTTACTTGTTGCTTTTCCTTCAAAGTGAAAAGTAGCCAATCACTTGCAATCTAAATTGAGAAATGTGCAGCTAAATCTCACTGACTTAGAAACCAAGATGTGTGTGGTATGAATAATACATGTGCAGCTTTTTAATAGTACAACCTTGCATGAAATCATCACCTCTTAACCTTTTCAAATGCTTCCTTGCTGGGTTAGGGACAGAACTCTAAAAACCTCCTGCATTAGGATGATTCAGCAGTTATGCAACTTTCAAGCCTCTCTCTCTCTCTCTCTCTCTCTCTCTCTCTCTCTCTCTCTCTCTCTCTCTCTCTCTCTCTCTCTCTCTCTCTCTCTCTCTCTCTCTTTGTGCAGACTATTAAGCAAAAGGCACATGTAGAAAAAGGGTGTTTCTGCTCCCCACTAAAAAAGCCACTGTGCAGCATGCCAACAAATGAAAGGAGCAGCACCATGGGGCTAAGCCACTGAAAAACAAAGTGAATTCTTAATGGGAATTGAGAACAATCTAATGGGAATTCAGCCTTAAGGTTGATCATTGGGATTTGCTATGGAAATCCATGTCTTCTTTGGGAAACAGAAGTGGTGGTAGAATTCTCCTTATTGCACGTTCTACTTGCCAGACAAGGTGATCCAAATAGAAGCCAGTCTGTTTTAGTGAGCCCCAAGTTTGCTATTGCAGTCATCATGCTACACGGAGATCTTCGATTCATTGGCTTCTTCCACTAAGCCCAGGCAATGGGCTACCTCACTCCAGAACCAGTAGTCCTTTTTAGTCTTCTCCTTCCCCCACTGCCTCTTGACTGGACACTCCTGCATGAATCAACCTCTGAATCAGCACAGAGGGAACAACCAGCACTTAGCAGCGATCAATACCAGCTCTGCTCTAGCTAAGAGCTGTTCATTACATTGGACAAAAGCCAAGCTCTCCCTCCCAACTGTAAGTCAGGCAGGCAACCAAAACCACCCCAAAAAAGACCTGTTTGGGATACCAGCTGAGCCAGGGAAGGTGATCTCATTAGGATGGAAGAGGCACGAATCTAGCATTCTTTTACAGTCTGGCTCAACCAAGACTGCCCAATGTGGGCTAAAGACATAAGCATAGGATCAAAATGGTATGTTGGTTGTAGAAAAGGAATACCTGGACTTGGACTTTGCCATACTGAGTATCTCAGATTGTACGAAATATGCAGGTAATTTATGCTATTTAAGGCTAACCCTGCCATTAAGCAATTAGTAGAAGAAAGAGAGAGAGAGAGAGTTGCCAAAATATTTAAATTGCCAAAATAACTTATTTGGTCTTGGGACATGATGCAGCCTAATGTGGAAAGGTAGGTTCACCCTTCTCTTCATAGTCTCAGGCAGCAGAAATATGTGGTCCTGCAATTTGCTACTGCAAGATGTAGCAATGACTGTTTGCTGAGCCCAGCTACCTAGTACCCCATGAAGTAAAAGAGTTGACTATTCTTGAAAAAAGAGTTGTTGTACCACTTCATACCTCATTTTTAAATCCTTTTCCACATAAGAATCCTAAATCATATCACAAAACTCTTCCTTATATACAGCATCAGTAATATTATGTGTATGTGTAAACATGTATACATTTGGCAGAATTTTGTATTGTAAATGTGATATTCTCTTTGCAGCCAGAAATGATTCCTTTGGCACCTTCCCCAACTTCTATTATCTTCTACAGCCATCTTTGATGACTTTTAAAACAAATATTAGAGAAACTCCAGGAAAAGATACTCGCAGCTATTATCACAATGACCAAACAAAAAATTCATATTCAGCACCAATGTGTGCAAATGGGTGATACTTTGGTCTGATCAAGAAGAGCTTTTCTTATTTTCTTACACAGAAGCATAAACACCACATCGCTTCTGAATGTAGGGCCGCATTTTTTGCAGCAACTCAGAATATAGTTTTAATAGATGGAGTTTGAAAAAGAAGGTATATTGTGCACAAATGGTCAAGCTGATGGGATGCAAAGAATGATCTGCTGCAGTTCCTGTACATTTGTTAATACTGTGGAAGATTTAGTGGAAGAGCCATAAGTAGATTGAAAACCCTTAATTGTCCCTATTATCTTCAGTTGGGGCTCGGAAATGTCTGAGAGAGCCACTGTCAGCAGTGTAAATCAACCTTCCTCAACCTTGTACCTTCCAGATGTGTTGAACAACTGCTATCTAATCCAGCAGGCAGGAATAATGGGCGATGTGATCTAAATTTGAAGGGTACCCAACTGGGAAATTTCATTAAAGCACTACTGAACTTGATGGGTCAGTGCTTTACCTCTATAAAAATTGCAGTATAATTGTTTGATAGCATAGCAGCCATGAAGTCTTTGCAGAAGATAATCAAATGCCATGATGTATCTATATTGTACCTACAAAGATCAGACATGTACAAGCTGTGGTGTTTCCTGTGACTGTGGAAGGGAAAGTTGGACAGCCAGGAAAACCAACAGTTTATCAAACATATTAAGCAAAAGTTCTTGAGGTACAAATGAACGGGCTAAAATTGTCCTACAGGTAGTCCCCATTTAAAGACAGGTTTTACAAACATTCAAAGTTACAACGGGCATGAAACAGGTGCTTTTTGGCCTATAAAGTTTCCCCAGCTGTCATAAATGATCTGGATAGATTGTCATGAAGAAAATCTATGTGGTCACTAAGAGTTGACAATGACACGGTGGCCTATGATCAATCAAATCACCCCAGAAGGATATCCACTTGAGTATTACAGTGGATTAATTATACAATCATATTTGTGCCAAAATAATTGTAATGAGGTCAGACTTCATCTCAGCAATGGCTGGGTAAAGCTGGACAATGCAGTAAGTCAAATGTGAACCCTGCCTACATCTAAATTGAAATTAGCAGTTTTTCTTAATACTCAACCAGAACAAAGTATATTTCAACCATTATATCCCAACTATCCCCCAAAAAATGAAAATAAAAAATAAAGGTTATCTTACCTTTCATGAATATTTTGAGAAGACCCTAATGTGGAAAAAATGAAGGCCATTAAAAAGAGCCTTGCAGAACTATCACAGATGCCATGAACATGACTTTATAACGACTCAGAGAAGGCAGTTGCTGCCAGACAAACTGGGTAAACTGTAGTCCATTGGATCAAGCAGAGTTGGAAATAACTGAACAATGACAACCACGTCCCAATTTTCTGCAATAAATCATACTCAAAAGAAGCTTATACAATGAAAAAGTGCTATTTCAATGTTTATTTATTGGTATCCCGCCTCCATTTATGGGAATAAAATAGTTGTGAGCCTCCAGGCCCAGGAGACAAAAAACAACTGGTGGAAGCTGGTCAGAAGGAGATCCAATCTGAAAATAAGGAGGAATTTCCTCACAGTGAGAACAAGATTTACCGATGGAACAGTTTGCCTCCTAGAATTGTGGGTGTCCATTACTCAGTGGCGTAGCGTGGGGTGTGCAGGGGGACCCGGCCGCACCGGGCGCAACATCTGGGGGGGGCGCATTAGTTGCATTTTACTTTAATTACATCAGTATTTTCATAACAAACAATACATGTGCTTAGGGGGTAAGGGTTTCTTTAACTAATCTAGTGGAAGAGACTCGAGTGCTAAAATCCACGGGTTAGGGGGCGCAAATTACTTGCCTTGCCCCGGGTGCTGACAACCCACGCTACACCACTGCCATTACTGGAGGTTTTCCAGAAAAGACTGGACAATTTCTTGCCTCAGGTGGGGAGTTGGGCCTAAAAGACCTCCACGGTCCTTCCATCCCTGTGATTCTATGAGCCATCTTCCAGGAAAAGGCAAGCTGAAAAATGTCATTGGGAAGCACTGCTTCCCCTCCCCCACCCTGTGGTTTATACATTTTATGCCATACCAGCCATATGTTTATTGTCAGTTCTGAAGAGAAAATGAAGAGGAATACAAAACCAGGATGCAGGGCATGAGCTGTTCCACCATATGCTTTGATCTCCAGCTATGATAGGAGAGGTGTGCTGGGAATTGCAGCTCAGCAGCCTCTGGGAACTTCACTTGTCTACCTCTGATTGGGATTTGAAAGGACAGAAAGTGACCTTTGAACTAACAAAATGGTTGCCAATGAAATGGAAATGCTGTCAGCGTGAAGCCGTTGATCCTTTTGACAAGAGAAGATTTATCCTACCATCACAATTGATTGAAGACCCTGGACTGTCTGTTTAAGGAAAATCTCAACATAGCGTTTTATTTTATTTATTTTATTTTAATTCCATTTATATCCTGCCCTTCTCCGAAGACTCAGGGCGGCTTACAATTTAAGCACAAACCAATGTGCTTAGCAATAGCCTTTGATAGTAATGCCACTGGAAACGTCATTGGCATTTGGACAAGGAAGACTTGAGTCTAGAACTGACTTCTCCTACACAGTAATCCATCAGCATTCTTATGACATCCCAGCCAAACTCTCTGCATGGCTTTTTCTAGCCATTTCCTGTAGGTATTAAGTACAGCAGAGAGGAGCTAGAACCCTGTGCCAGGGGAGAATAGTAAACAAGCAGCACTACCTCTGGGGTTTCCTCTTCAGAAAAGACAAGACATTATCGGGAAATTGTGCCTCTTACAGCTCTTCCTGGCAGAGACACTCAGGGGGATATTTTGTTCAATGGTGTCAAAAGCTGTTGAAAGATGAAGGAGAATCACTGGTTTGCATTATCCCCATCTGTCTTTCGGTATAGATCCTCCACAGGAGCAACCAAGATCGTTTCAGTCACATAGCTGTGCCAGATACTAGCCTGTTCAAATTTTTATCTTAACTTTGTTCAGAAAAGTATAAATCATCAGTAACTTTGGCTGAGTCCTCTAACCTTGACTTGAGAGATTTAACACAACTGCACTCTTCTTCTTCTTCTTCTTCTTCTTCTTCTTCTTCTTCTTCTTCTTCTTCTTCTTCTCCTCCTCCTCCTCCTCCTCCTCCTCCTTCTTCTTCTCCTCCTTCTCCTTCTCCTCCTTCTCCTCCTCCTCCTCCTCCTCCTCCTCCTCCTCCTCCTCCTCCTCCTCCTTCTTCTTCTTCTTCTTCTTCTTCTTCTTCTTCTTCTCTCACATTCCTCAAGTGCTTCCGCACATGTACCATCTCTGAGGCCACATATCTCCTTTCAGTTAGCTTAGACTCTGTGGCAACTTCCATTTTTTTATCTGATCCTTCAAAAGCAGCTCAATGTCAGGCTGATTATAGCGACTTTGATATGTCAGTTCTTGGGAATGCAGCCCTCAACTGGCACAGGAAGAAGTCTCATTCCCACCCCCAAATCCTCCTCCTTCATGGAGGTGGAAACATTGGAACATGAACCAAACTAGGTGGGAATAGAAAAGGTCTACTCCAATGATATTGTCCAGGCTTACAAGTGGAATAGCAGTGAGTGCATGGCCAGTCATCTAGAGGTCCCAGTATTAAATTTGTAGAATCTACATTTAAAATAATTTCTAGCAACAATATAGGAAAAGAGCCTATAGGGCAACTGCTGCCAGTCAGAGTGAGTATTCCCCATTGTTCCTGCTCTTAAGACACTACAGGAAAGTTATTTCAATAGAAATGAGTGATAAGAGTATGGGCAGGCAGATTTCTCAGTGGAAAGATTCATTGAAGAGAACCCTCCAAATAAGTATGGCTGTCATCTCGTATTTAGAAATTCTTCTGTAGCAAGATTGTCAAAAGAAATCAAAACATCCTTTTATTAAATCAAAGATTCAGTTTCTTTTAATATGAATTGCTGGCACACAGGTCATATCTAATAGTCCCTTGATGCATAGCATCTATGAGAATTGGCCAGAGAAAAGAACGATGACTCAAATTCAAACTATAAGGACAGGGAAAGATGTGTGAAACCAGGCTGCTTTAGCTAAACATTCAGTGCATGGCGCCAGTCCTATACATCTGTGAACATCCAATTATCTGTTATACAGAGAGATTCTTAAAAGTATTCCTTATGACCCTTATCTTAGTCATTATCAAAAAAATTGTTCCCATTTTACAACTGCAAATTTGTGTCTTTAGCAGCTGCCAGAAATGAATAAAGACAGCTTTGCTATGGCATAGAGAAAGAACTGTTATTTCAGTCTATTTTGCAGCTTCTTCAGGTATGTTGGTAAAGCTGTCTGTAAATTAACATCAGTCACAATCCTTGATCTATATTGCTGAAGACCATATTAAAGGCTCAGTAACTCATTAGAGAACTAATAGCTTGGCTTGGATTTGTGCCAGGTTTACAAAGAATTTGATCTGTAGAAGACCTTGGCATGTAGTAATTTGCATGATTTGAGCTTAGTATGCTTGTTCTGGTTTATTCAATAAATATTGTTAAACTATAGTTTAGCATAGCGGCAAATCAGCCTAGTGGGCAAAGGGTCTTCAATTTAAGAATACAAGAACTGGGTTTGCAAGATAAACTGAACCAAAAACTAGCCAATCATATTTTAGCCCAGTGTATTGTGCAATTTTTTTAGTTAATAATTCAGTTAAGCAGTTTAATTTATTATCAATTTAATTTATTATCATTTCTATACCGCCCTTCTCCCGAAGGACTCAGGGCGGTGTACAGGGCAAGAATAAAACACAGAAATTTACAAAAATTAAAAAATAATTAAATGCATGCCCGATTAAAATACAATTGATACATAATAAAAACCCCAATAAAAATGATAAAAAAACCCACCAATCCCCCCTCAGGCCAGGCCGGCTTGCTCGAACAAGTATGTTTTCAGATCGCGGCGAAAGGAGTTTAGGCTCACACAGCATTCATACTAGGTGGGGGGGGAGTTTAGTTCATGATCAATGATTTTGTGTGAACACAGGCCTTCTGTCTCTCCATTAAGGATGGCTCTCTGAGGATGGCATTGCCCTACTTCTGTTTTCCAAGATCAGGCATGCTGGTGCAGATTGCAACTGACCCTTGAGATTGTACAGATCCTGGTTGGAAACTGGGATTTGTAGTCCTAAAACTCCAGAGACTGCCATGTTAGACCAGATGCAGTCATAAAATAACAATCATTAGTGAGTGTCTCTGATCTCTTTTTTCAACCATCTTCAGTTGCTGCTGTTCTTTTGTTGTTGAAAAGCCTCCTGTCACCATAAGTTTTTTTTTCCAGCAAACTGAATTAAGCATTACTATAATTATAGCTATTTATTTCATCCTGGCCTGTTTTGAAACATTGATGAATGGCAAGTTGGGTAAAGAAGGCTGAGAAAATACAATGCCTCATTTAAACTACTAATCAGGACTACCCTGCTTGTGCTAAAAACTGGAATTCCTCTGATTTTTATCAAAGAATTCCTTGGCCAAAAGAACATTTCTGGTTTGAATATTTCCTCTCTAGACCCAGTTCAAAGGGTTTCCTAATCAGGAATTTGTTTCCTGTTACAAATATTTTAAAATGCAATTGAAGGGGAGGGGCGTGGCTAGGACTGGAGAGTCACGAAAATTTCTCTGGTTCGCCCGGTTGAAACACGCTAGTATTACATAGAAATTCAACTCAGATGACTCTGTCCCTATTTTCTAACAATTACAGTTTTATTCACGTTCAAAATATGGCATTGATTTAAAAGAATTGCTAATTCCTTAGTATCCCTTCCATGGGGAGGGAGGGAGGAAGCTAAACTGTAGTTAGTATTTGATGGGGGAACTTTAAAATCATTTTTTTTTATTCGTAAATGAAGTATGTCAACAAGGTCCCCCATCTGCTTTCAACCATTCCTCATTGTGTGAATTTGTTTGGTAATACGTCATATAACTGAAGCTTCTTTCTTAGTCATCTCTTTATCTAGATGCCCCAAAAAGCTGTAACAGCTGCTGTTAAGGACTGAAGAGAATCTGAGCTAATGAAGAAGAGGGGAAGAAAATAAAAGGAGGCAGGGGGCAACTCCAGCCACCATCATATATATTCCAAAGCTGTGAAAACTGGAAATGTAGAAAGTCACCATTTTCCCTCTGGCTTAAATGGACTTAGCATCCATAAAAGTGATGAGTTCAATCTTCATTCAGTGATAAACTCTGGCACACACACACACAAAAAGAGTGGTAACAATCATATGTGGGTTGCCTTTCTTATCCCTCTGAACAAACGCAGCTCAACATTGAAAATGAAAAGACTAGGCCCAAATACCAGCACAGAGGAATCTTTTTCAGAAATTAAGTCCCACATGCCCGGTTGGCCAATGGGCTTTATATGGAGAATCATTTATGGAATCCTTGTCCTATAAGAGCCCTGAGTGTATGGCATGTTCCCACAGCTTTTCAGATCAGCCTTGTGCGGCAAGTTAGGTTGAGCTAGAGAGAGATGGAGACACGTGTCCTTCCATTGAGTGAACTTTACGATGAGGAAATGTATCAGAATATTACTTGCTCTGTCAATACCCAACAATATTTTGTTGTACAGTTAGGCTAGAACTTGAGAGCCAACATCAGCAGAAAGAATGAGGCTTCCACAATGCTTCAGCTGCCTGTTCACTTATTCAAACATACATAGTCCAATGTGTCTCCATTGGACCACTCAGCCTGGAGTCAGAAGCTCTCTGGAGGGCAGCAGCATATAAGCAACCACACACACACATTCCCCACCCCCCAAAAAACCCCTTGAGAGTTAGCTAGTCTATGGTATAACATGAATGAGGTCTTATGTTTGGCTTCTTCTTTTTCATAGGGCCATGTATAAAAATACTAGCAAGAATCAGATCAATATAGAGGTCCCTCATTTTGTCTGCCTGCACAGACAAAATGAGCATCTGTTTAGGGGCTTTTCTTACCAGACACACAGCATTGTTTTGAAGACATCACTCATTAAACCTAATTCTCTGACTGTTGGACCCAACTAGGTATTTCCACTAGAAATATATGTAAGAGTGCATGCAAGTTAGTAAAAGGTGGCTTCATGTTCAGCAGATTCCTTAGCTTGGCTTTAGCATAGTGGCTTCCAGATCTGGAAAAGTTTCAGCTGTTAATTCATGCAAATCAAATTGCTAAGGTCACAAGAGCAGGTCAAAGCGGGGGGGGGGGGGAGGGTTCTGTCTGTCCCTGACCAGTTGCCAGTCTAAATGCATTCTATCAGAACAACTTTTGTATATGAAAATTCTACTCTCCAGATATGTTCGATTTCAACTCCCACAATCCTTAACTAAACAGGAGCTGAGGTGCATACCAGGCAAAAGTAAACACAGTTTGCTTGTTTGTGTCTCAGCAGTTGTATAAAGCCAAGCATGCTTTATGGCAGATTGTCTGCAAATTGTGGTTGATTCAAATAAATCATGGCTTATATTAAGTATACAATATGCTGTTGTAATATCATCAGCATTTTTCTTTCTTCTCTTAAGCCAGGGTGGATAACCTTCAGGAGCTGCTGTGGGTGGGTGCTGAAGAAAGATAAGGGGATCATTCAGTGCTGGATTTGTTTGCAGGGGAAAGTTCCAGGTATTTTGGGGACTGTCATCCATCTTTAAAAGAACATCTAGCTTATTTTAGAGCCTACAATACTGTAGGGATATCCAAAGGTTGTGGGCTGAGGGTTGCACTTGGATTTTGAGTTGCATGTGATGGGCAACTCTCCTAAAATGACTGTACGGATTCAGAGGAAAAATTATTTACATTAACTGCAGTTAAGTAAACCCTCAATACATTGGGAATCTCTGCAATCCATACTTCAAGGCTACATGCAGATTTAGGACTTCAAGCTAAGCTTGTAAGCCGCCCTGAGTCTTCGGAGAAGGGCGGGATATAAATGGAATTAAAATAAAATAAATAAAATAAAAGGTCTGAACCTCACTTTGTGTGTGTGTGTGTGCGTGCGTGCATTTTGCCTTAATGGGGCAGTTGTTAATCATTGATGCCTGGTTAGAGGTGGCTCCAGGAACTGCAAAACAATTTTGGAAGCCACCTGTAGTCAAAAAAAAAAGTGAGCCATGATGATTTTTAGGTAGAATTGCCAGCAGAAAGAAATAACAAGAGCTGAAGGCTGGCCAATTGTGGTGCTGCAAATAGATCTATGCAGCCTAAGCTTTTCCCAGCATAAAGCCTGTGTTGCAGTTACCAGCTAAGATCAGCACTGCAAGCTGCTCTGAAAACTTTGGTATAACCAGCAAAATATTGTGTGTCAAACAGGATATCACAAAGCTAAGTACCCCGCTTGCCAAGGAGTGTGCTGGAGCAAGCAGAGAATGGCCAAGAAATTTGGATCCTAATTGTTATTTACACTGGACGTTTTTGGTTGACCCTGATCCAGCCATTTTTTTCCCTCAGCTCCATCACCAGATTGTTGCCACAGCCTAGTATGTTTTTACATACACTCCCTTCATTTCAACAGAAATGTACCATCCCACCTTATCCCTGTGGCAGCTCCAGCCCCCAGGTTCAAGTTTGTGAATATTTGTCCATGCCCCAGATCAGAGGTTTTCTCCTGTATCACAAGTCAGTTTTCTCATCCTACCTCACTTGACAGGCTGACAATTGTTTTGGCAGAGACCATCTGCAAGCAAAGAAAGGGAGGCCTGGTGACTGCTTTCGCAGGGACGTAGCAGGCTTGGGAGTAGAAAAATGGTTCGGTTTGCACAACATGCTAAATCACAAACTTGCCAATATCATTTTTGTCTAGAGGACTGTACAAATCCAGCCCCATGTTTATGATGTCCTGTATTGTGGGAACCCAGAAACCTGGACTGAGTAAAACATAGCTAACAATAAAGAGTAAAAATATAAATATGCAATCTTTTCTTTGTCAGTAATTTTGTAATTACCCAGCTCTGAGGACTACAAATCGTCTGTAAAGCTCAAGCTCAAAGGTCAGTTTTTTCAAAGAAATTCACACATGGCACATCTCCCTTCCTTCCACTACAATATATGGAAGAGAACCTTTCCAAGATGCACTACTACTAAGCCAGGTCTGTTAGGAAAAACTTCATGTTAGTTTCTGTCTAGTTAGTACTATTTTTTTCATCCTTGGATCCCTGACTGGTAGGAATTTGATACATAGTGTTGCTTCTTTAGGGTTATACCTGTTGTACCGCAACCCGATGCATAGAAATTGAGCATTAGTTTCTCTGTGGAAGGAAGACACCCAATTTCACTTTCTGTTCTGGTGGCACAGTGGTTAGAATGCAGTATTACAGGCTAATTCTGCCCATTGCCAGAAGTTCAATCCTGACTAGCTCAAGGTTGACTCAGCCTTCCATCCTTCCAAGGTTGGTAAAATGAGGACCCAGATTGTTGGGGGCAATAGGCTGACTCTGTAAACCACTTAGAGAGGACCGTAAAGTACTATGAAATGGTATATAAGTCTAAATGCTTTGCTATTGTTAAAAATGCAGAAAGGCTGAGAAAAATAACAAAGTAATTGAGATGAATACCAATACCAACATTTACTGTCTCCTCTGGCCAAATTATCAGGTGAGGGTTTTCATGGCACTAAACGAAACTGCAGATCAGACTCCTGATAAAAGGCACTGGTAGTGGATGAGAGCAGGAGAAC
Organism: Vipera berus; assembly: GCF_964194415.1. NCBI lineage: Eukaryota > Metazoa > Chordata > Lepidosauria > Squamata > Viperidae > Vipera > Vipera berus. The sequence continues at coordinate 124,521,673 of NC_138203.1, forward strand.
GTGCTAATCAGCAGCCTCCTTTGAGCTCAACCTGATTGGTGTGTGTATTTGCTATAAAAGTAACTACCCTCCTGAAATATTAAGATTGGATTATACTGTATTTACTAATGCTCACTATGACAGGTGGGTGGTGTGGGCGGTTGCTATTTTAACTTTAGTTTACCACTGCGCTTTAAAAAAAAAGAGATTTAAATACAGTATACAATTTCTCACTAGACCTCAGACTGCTGAAATGTGTGGTTATATGGAAATGGGCATCAGTTTTGGTAAATTAAGACTCGTGTTTAACCAAGCATCTGCCCTAGTTTTAAGTCCCCCTTGTGCCGAGCCTGTGGCTCCTTTTATCCATTTATTCCTGCACCTTTCTCCCGTCTTCTTCCTCATTTCCTGTGCAGAGTAAGAGCTGGGTGAAAACTGTCTGATGAAGTAGGACATCATTGCAGTTTTGGACTCATTAGTGGAGAGAACAAGAACTGATGGTGCTTCTCATTTCTGTGGATGGCAGGGCTTATATATTCCAGCATGCATCAGCTACTTCCTTCACTCCTTGGGCTTTTTGGAAAAGAGTCAAGATTGTAGAAGATGTTAAGTAACACATTTTGACATTCGCCACATTCCCACTCTTGTACTCCACAAAGAATTTGCCACTGAAATTCTTACAAACCTTCTTGCTGGGTAGGTATTATCATCATCCCCATTATTACAGACAAGAGTGGGGAAAGGGGTAGGATGTCAAGAGTGCTTGGCGGAAAACCCCTCAGTGAATTCAGGACTAAAAATATGTAAGGGTGAGCAGGAGAAAGAAAAATGCTTCTGCCAAGCAGCCAGCAATGCCGTTACCAAATACACAGTTCTAAGGCCAAAGCGACGTATCAGTGTCGTATTCTACCCGTTTGCAATTTTGCTCCAAGGACACTGTATTTTGTTTCTCCTAGAAGTGAGCAGCAACTCTTTTCTGTCTCACAGAATTCAGTGTGAGAATTGTGGAGAATCGCTTCATCTTCACCTGCATAGCCTCCTTAACCCAAGTTGTTGGGTTTTTTTTGGTATTGTAGAATCTCCATTTTTTAAAAAAGAGCATGACAACAGAGAATGTTAGGGAGAGACTATTTATACGTGCGTCTGTATTTTAATCAGACCCCAATAGTTACATGGGGAGGGGGCCATTAGCAGGGGGAAAAAGCATGCAACCAGGACTGATGACTACAATTTGCATCATCACCGCAGCTGGCAACACCCACTCATTGGAATGTCACTGAGTTCCTGATGCATGGATAAATATTTCATTGTTGTTGTTCCCCCAGATCAAAGGCCCAGTTTTATTTAGATGCTCGGGGGCGTTGTAAGCAATGGGGGAAAGACACAAGGAAACGCTCAGAGAAATTCAGGCTTCTCAACTTCATCATCTGAAAACCAAAATTTATGGCTGAAAAGAGCCTGAAATATACAGGTTAATTTAATGACCATGCTAAAGGGGATTGGCAACTCTGTTAACGATGTGGTTGTTAAGTGAGACATCACATGACTTGCGATTTCACCACTAGCTTCTCCACTGACTTTGTCAGAAAGTATAAAGGTATTTCAAATTTACTGTATGTTGGAAATGTGAATATGAGCACATTTGGTAGACACGCAAAAAAGCTATTAAAAAGTTATGTTCAGATACAGCGATTCAGAAGATTTCAAAGATTAGCATTCAACTGAAATCAGAACTTTTCCTCTTGGAACTGAGGGATAAGCAGTTAGGAAAAAGTCATGGAACACGACTCTGCTGCATTTTAGATATGCAGCAAGATTATTGCACTACAAAAATGTAAATGCAACACTTATGACAGAGGAATGGTTGGTGAAAATGACATTTGTTGAAATGGCCAAACTGAATTGTTTGATTAAAGACAATATCTACATTTATTGGTGAATGGAAACCCCTTAATGGACTTTTTGTGTAAAAAAGAAACCTTATAATTTATGGTTTGATGGCTAGATATAAAAGAAGAGAGTTGTGATTTAACTTTCGAGAGAGAGAGGTCAATTTATAATTGTACTTATACTCAGGGCTTTTTTCCTCATAGAACGCTCAGAACGGAGTTCCGGCACCTTTTTTGGGATGGAACCTTGTAGGGTAGGCAAGGCGGGTTGTAGACATGTGTGAGTTCCGGCACCTTTTTCTTTTACAAAAAAAGCACTGCTTATACTGCTATAAAGAAGAGTGGAAGCCACTCTTTTATATTTTCTTGCTTTCTTTTCTATTTTTGTTACTTTTTCTTTTTTGCATTTTTAATTTTTGTCTTTTTTCTCTTTCACTGTTTTAGTTTGTATTAGCTTATAATTCTGTTTAAAATTATATATATATATGTATAATTTTATGCATATGTATCAAAATGCCTATCATGTGGCAATGGGGGTACTGCAACAATCATAAATGCACACCGGTTGCAAAGTACCCAAATTGTGATCATGTGTCTGTGGGGATGCTGCAACACTTGTAAGTCACTCTGTCATAAGTTTGAGGACCAGTCATAAAGTTACTTTTCAAGCGCCGTAACGATGTCATAAAGTTCCTTTTTTAGGACCACTGTATCTTTAAACAGTTGTTTAACAGGATAGTTGTTAACAGAGGACTGCCTGTACTTTAAGAACAAGTTGCCCTGGGGTTTTGAGTAAATAGGCAGGTAGGAGAATATATTTTTGTTTCATTCAGAAAATGGCTCCTTTTGTTTTAGCAGTCCAGTTTGAGCAAAGATTCTATCTAGTCGGAAAGCATTTAGAATAACTGCTACAATTTCAAAAAACGAAATGTTCAGTCAAGGTTATATAGCTTTGTGCAACCTCTTTCCTTCTCCCTAAATTGCTACTTTCTTGAGTCTTTCATTTGTAATCCGGTAAGTTGAAGAGACAGCTCATTGAAAGCAAAATGTTTTTCTAAAACTAACAGTGTAAGGATGGGCTTTGGCACAATCATCTATACAGACAGAGACTCTTGATTCATAGCCCTGGCCTTGGTTTCAGATTCAAGACCTTGCTGATAAGAAACAGTTCTATGTTCCTTTACACCTTATGCCTCTTGTCACCCAGCATTTGAATAAATATAAAAAACATGAATTTGAAAAATGTTGAAATGAAATAAACTATTTTCTTATAGCAGAGTGACTGAGTGTGATTCATTCATGCACATTGCTGAGTACTCAGAACTTCCCCATTATCAAACACCAGTAAACTTTCAGCAGCCTCTGCCAGCATGTCTAATAGTGAGGGATGCTGGGAGCTGTAGTTAACAACAGCAGGAAGATCACAGATTGTTTCCCCACCCCACCCCACCCCCGCCAATTAAAGGCCCAAGAACGTAAGGGGTGAAGTCTGACTAAAATAGTTCTTTGAATGTTTGGATTGATTTGCTTGTTGCAACGAGGTCTGACAGAAACTAAGTTTCTTCTTACATAAATGCTGTGAAAATGAATCCATGTCATTTACTGTGGCCACAGGAAGGAATTCATCTCCCCACCCACTGTCCCCCTTAGTACCATCAAAGCTTCCTTTGTATGGAGCACCCAACGATGAGAAAGTGCACAGGGAAGTCTTTTTTGCCAACCTCCCCCCCCAAAAGAAAGACCAAATGTTATTTCCTAAGCTCTCCTCCCACCCTCCAAAATGCTGGATTAGCACTGAGTAGTATGTCAAAGGACTGGCCAAACAGCAGAACGAGCAGGATCCCAATATTTTCTGAAATGCTCTACCAGCAAGCAGAGATTCACTTTCTGAGCTCCAACCATCATCAGCCCCCTCTCTTCACACAAAGCAATAGGGGAGAAGGGAGAGCTAAGAGCTACAATGAACAGGAGGTGGCAGAGACTGTGTCAAGGGCCCAGAGCAGGGGATGGGCAGTCTTTTGCCCGCTGAGGTAAATCAGCATGTCTTCATTAGGCATAGTCTTTGGTGGGTCATAAAGGAAGCCAAGGGCCAAGCTGACATCAAGTCAGAGCCCCAAATGGGTGGAAGCTCCGTTTCTCTCTCTTCCCCACCGAGCACCTCTTTTTCTTCCTATCCAGCAAGCCATCAACAAAGAGCAGCATCACGTCTGAACTGCCTGGTTTGAAATTAGGCCCAGAGTTACCCTTTGCCTACCCTGGACTTAGAAAAAGGATGGGAAGATGGCCTGGGGAAGACCTTGGCCTGGGGAAGAGACCTCTCCAGTTTATGTCTACTAACATAGTACCCACCAATTCAGATCTACTCATTTAGAGTAAAAGCCACTCCAAAAAAAAGAAAAAAAACCAACCCCCCTAACCCACCATTCTTTGCATTATCAGTTACTCAACAATTACAGCCTCGTACAAGTCATTGATGTTTTTAAATAAACATGTTGCCTTTGCTCCACCTCTATTGCTGGAAAAAAAGGGCCCAGCTGCAACCCTGTACAAGTTCTTTTGGGTTGTACCACTTTGGCTCCATCCTGCTGTGGAGAGGGAGGGAATCAGAGGAAATATATATTTGAAACAGGGAGTTTCAGAACTGACCAAACATGCAGAATGAGGGAGGTGGTATGACTGTGACTCAGAAGAAGCTACAGAATCACAAATGCAGCTTGCGGAGGAGAATGCAGAGGGAGAGGTTTTTAAGGAAACTGAACTTTACTCCCTGGACCGCTATACGTTGAGAATGGATGATGGAGCTTTATTATGGCAGGAACACCACCTTCTCCTCCTCTATGGGGCAACTCCTCTGGACCAGGAATGACAGCCTTGGAAGGAGGGAGGCAGTTTCAAAACGGGCAACCTCAAAAATAAAGCTGCGATTGGCCATGCAACTTTAAAAAATGTGCCGCCTGCAGACAAAACTACTGCTGCCAGGGCTTCCTACGGGGCAGCAAAGGCAGGTCCACAAAGAGGCAGGCAGCATAATCAGTGGGTGCATGATTCAAAAGAAATCAAACTGTTTGCGGGAAGGCCTGAGTAGAACAGTGATGAAGGGAGAAACTGCTGTTTGTGCGCCACTAAGAGGGAAAGAGTAGCTGGGTTAAGTTCCTGCCCCTTCCGATACAGTCAAAAGACATGGTCCGACTAGAGAGAGGGGAGGCAGAAAGTTCCAATAACTCTTCCCCACCCCACCCCACCCCACACACCAGCAGCGCAGCCAAGGGCCAAGCATGGAGGACGGCATCACAGGTTGGAACTGAGCTCAGACAGCATCATCCAAGCCAGGTTCAGCATCAGGGGACGGGACACACTCTTTGCTAAGACGGACGATCTCCTGGGAAAGGACCTCCAAATCCTGGAAGAAAAGGGGACATCAGATGAGAGGGAGCCAGAACAGGAGACCTGTGGAAGAACAGGCGTGGTATCCAAGCAGGAGAGACAAGCAAAATTCTGGCATCCTTTTCAAGTCATGCCCAATTCTACACAATCCATTCTCCCAACTAAAAACTGCTCATTGATCGTCGTTGGGCTGGAATTCACAGGACGTCTGGGAAGCAAAAAAAAACCCCAAACCAACACAGAGATAAAGAACCAATGGCAATACATACACTTTATTAAGAGAAGGAAAGGACCCAACTTGGTTTGGACTGCAAAAAAAAGGCAACTTCCTTTAACGACCCATTTCTTCTCCTTTTAGCTCAGAAGCCTGGAATAGATGCACTTCACATCACATTCCTTCTTGCAAAGCATTGTACCCCAGAGGAGCTAGACCCACCTCCATGCCCTAGCTGGCATCTTCTTCTACCACCCATTCTACTTGCCAGCAGCTTCTTTCCCAAATGCACAATGACCCCTACAGGCCATCACTGGGCCCGCCCATAGTGTTTCATCTGCCATGCACCATTAACCTTTCCCCCTACTCCAGACATGTCAAACACAAGGCCTGGGGGCCAGATCCGGCCCGCGAAGTGGTTTCATGCGGCCCGCGAAGCCATCCTGGAAAAAGTGAGGGAACAGCCCCCACTGCCTTGGCCCTGGCCCAGAGACCCTCCTTCTGCCAAAGACCTTCAGATCTGTCCCACTCCTGCCCAGGCCCCCATAGGAACCCTTGATGCGAACGATGTAGAGCTGGCCACGCGCACCCAGTAGGCCATGCCCACCCTGGCCATACCCACCCAGTAGGCCACGCCCACCCTGGCCATACCCACCCGGCCCCCTGAGGGCAACCGCAATGCTGATGCGGCCCTCAATGAAATTGAGTTTGACACCCCTGCCCTACTCAGTATTTCCCTGCATGGCCCAAGACTTCCTCCCAGATCGGTTTCTCGAGCCTAACTGACAGTGCCAAGACAGCTTCCCTTTTCTGCCCCACGCTGACTGCTCCACTGAAGCCCCAACCTTGAAGCAGCCTGTCCTCTGAGGCTGCTCAACCCCCACCCCTCCCCATTCAGACACGGCTATAAATAGCCTCTTCTTTCTGCTGACATCATTCTTTCGTCCCCTTGTTCCATTAGGACATTGGAAAGAACAGATTTTACATCAAGCTCATGCTGAAGAGGGGAGGGGGAAACCACCAAACCCCAATATGCTGCAAAATCTTTCTCTTACCTCGGCATGTGCTTTCGTGATAAAAGCAAGAACGCCGAAGACTCACCTTGCTAGATCAGATAGAAGTCTATCTAAGCCAGCAATCTCTTTCTAGCTAGTTAGTAGAAGCAAGGAAGCTCTCTAAAACACAGAGAAGGAGCGACTGATTTTTCCCTGCCACCTGATCCTAGACCCTGATATTCAGAAGTGCACTTCTTTTGAATATGGAGTTATCCTTTGAGATGCCACGGCTAAGAGGAATATTCTAAAAAAAAATTACCTTGCACAAATCTATCTAGTCCTTTGAAAAAAAAATTCTCTGCAAGTTTTATAAACTATATAAATAGTGTATGTGGATCATGTATTAAGGGGTTTTTCTTGTCACTTTTCTTTTTTGAGGGGGGGGGAGCTCAAAGCATATTCAAAGTGCTCTTTTACCCAGACTCTTAGCTACCTATCTGAAAATCCAGCATTAGACCACTTGTATCAGTGGGGGGGGGGAACCCAGAATGGTGAGCAGCACTCTTATAATCTGGCCTAGCTCGGTGGTGGGTGTAAGTGACAAACAGCCAGGAAGTAACATTCCTGCTGCACCATCACCACTATGGCCAGAATGCAGATTTCTCCGCCCCACCCCCTGATATACTTCCAAGCTCCAAAAATGTCTCCCTTGAGCTACTCTTCCCAAAAGCAACTGCATCACCCAAGATCTCCTCTCTGAATTGTGGGTGGCCACCCATCTGTGACACAAGAGAGAAGGCTGGAGAAAATGCAGATTGTATGAAGATAAGAGTTCTTCATTCAAGGTCATCACAGTGTTCAGGCAGAAGGAAATTTGCTACTCCCTTAGCTTCCCTTTGGTGCCAAAGCTGGGCTCTTGCTGCCTCTCTTCCTCCTCAGTCACCTTGATCTGCAGCCTGAGAAAAGATGAATGGAGAGGCAGCTACAGCAGCTGTGTATACACTCGCCCAGGACCAAGAACGCACAAACTCAGAAGCCAACTAGCTGAGAGTCTCTCTGTTCTTATTCACTTACCACAGCAGCCTGTTCCTCCCATAAGAGCTCTCTCCAATGCCACATTTTTCAACAGTTACAGGCTACTAAGGATTTGTCCAACAAGCCCTATGCCCCATAACAAGCATCTACTCCCTCTCTGGTTGCTGGTCTTCATCCCACAGCCTTCCCAACCATAGATTCCTAGATACTGCTGGATCAGAACTCCTATTGTTGCAGGAATCACAGGAGCTATCATCCAACATCATTTGGGAATTTACGTTCGGTGAAGGCTGCTGTAGCTGCCTTCAGCATTTCTAGATTTGTGTTTGTAGCTGTTCTGTTCCAGCCAACGAACGGCCCCGTTTGTGTGTCAGGGACAACCCCTTCTTCCTTTAAACAATCAATAGGCTGGAAAAACCCAAGCCAAATTTATTTACAGTTCAAACAAAAAGGCAACAGAATATTTCCTTCAATAAATGATTCAAAATATCAAACAACAGTTAACAAACAAGAGTCAAACAGATTAGCAAGAACAGACCAGGATTCTCTTTGAATGTCTCCAAACGGTTGCCTTCAGCAACCAGCACCGCCCACACCTTCCCCTTTTATTATCTGTCCCAAGGTGTAGCTTCTCAATGCCTTCTCCTCCTTTCACTGAGTTGCCTCATAGATTTTCTCTGCTCTGCTTTGCTGGATTGCCTTCTGCTTCTGGCATCTCTGGACAGATTCAGCTGTGACTCCTCTGAGTCCGACACCTCCTCCTCACACAGCTGAGCCTCATGAGGAACACGATTGGAGAGGCCAGGCTGAGAGTCCTGCAGTGCATCAGAGCCTCCCTCTGACACTGAAGGCTCTCCAAACCCCTCCGTCTCCTCCTCCTCAGATTCCTCAGACTCAGCTGCTGGGAGCACAGGCTGACACTGAATCACAACAGTAGCTGTACCTTGAATTTGGTGTGCTGGGTCCCCTTCGGAAAACTTGTTTTCTACCCAGCCTCTTCTATATCTTGTTTACGAGGGGTTGCTCCTCACCACTTAGGTTGCCAACTTCATTTTTTTGTTTCGGCTGTTCTGTTCTTCTGAATGTGCAGAGCACTGCTTTTACTCAGAAGGAACAGAAAATAGTTGCAGTAATAGCCATAGTGAAAGCCGGTATGATGTAATGGTTAAGGTACAGGCTAGAAACCTGGAAACCTTGAGTTCTAGTCCTGCATTAAGCACAAAGCCACCTGGATGACTTAGGGCAAGTCACTCTCTCTCCCTCAGCCCTAGGAAAAAAGCAAAGGCAAACTATTTCTGAAAATGTCACCAAGAAAACTGCATGGGGTATTTCAAGACTAATTCAAGGGCAGACACGCACAAAATTATAACACTAATACAATCATCATGGCTCTAAGGGAAGGATGCCATTGATTATATAGAGAGTGACTTCAGAATATTTTTCAATTATGGATGTTGGCACCAGGCATCTAGTTTAGGATTGGAATAATCTAGTTGAAAGGCAAAACGACAGTTACTTATAAAACTGAGCAGTCAAGGATTGGGCCTTCCTCTAGGTAAGCTGACACTGCAGTAGAGACTTCTATTTACAGCATGACCCTTGCTATCAAGGGCGTTGTCTCCTCCTGATGGTACCATGCAGATCACAACAAAAGGCAACCCCTCTCTACATGTTTCCTTAAGACACGGGAGTGCAATAAGATTAGCTCACACCTTTTATTCCAAAGTAATTGTTCCAAATAACCTCCCCACCCCACCCCCACCCCCACCATCAGCATTTTTGGCTACTTAACAATGCCGTTTAGCTTTCTCCTGAGGCAGCCTTTTCTTCCTCATGGTGACTTCCAGATGTCTTGAAACTAGCATTCCCAGAATTCCATGCCAGCTTGTTCAAAGGCATGAATTATGCCACCCAATATTCTTCAATTCCTGCAGCCTGGGCAATAGCAAATGTTTGCATAAGCTGAATTTCCCAAATCCCAAGAGAACACTATCTTGGGGAAGACTGTGCACAGCCCAAAGCCTCAGCATGATATAAAAGGCCTGAAAGATGTAGGTGTTTGGTCCGCAAGGACCTCCAAATGTTTATCCCAAATGATCAATTTTAATGAATCAGAAAATGGTTAAATATATGATTGGAGAGCAGTCGGAAGAAATATTTTTAATTTGACCTACATTTAAGTATGGTTAAAATGAAATAAAAGCCAAGATTAGTTTCTATCCTACCCTCACCCGTAATCTTTTTGGAGTCCCCAGCACATCCCTGAATGGCCCAGGAACTTGTCCAACTTTGCCTTGACGTAGAAAAGCTGCATGTGGTGTTTAATGTAGAACACTGTCATTTGAGGGAAAATACACCTTTTGCTCTAGCGTTCCTACCCCAAATCCTTCCCAAGGTTTGAGCAACATGTTCCTAGGGAGCTCTTCTCTAATAGTTCCCCCTTTGGCAAGAGAACATTATATGGAGACTTGAGAGAAGACCTTCTTGGCTGTGGAAATGCCTCCCTTGCAGAGTGCAGCCTAGCATTTTATTTCAGTCTTAGCAAAGCCCGTCTATTCATTCACTCAAAATGTTGGGTAGTTGTGGCTACAGCATGATCTTGATTCACCACTTGCTTATATTGGACGGTGGAGTTTGCTCTTAGTGATGTTGCTTGTTTTACTGTCTGAAGTTTTCTTTTCTTGTTTGTATCACAATCAGCATTCATAAGAATCAGTTGTACATCTTTCAGATAAATAAATAGATATCCTGCATAAATGGCCATTTCCATTTCAGGACTCTGAATGTTCAGGGTTGCCTGTCGCTCTATGCCTTTTGCCAGCAGAAGCCCTCCCTTCTTCCCCTTGCCATTCAGTGGCTGACTCTGCCCAGTCCCAATTTCACACACACACACACACACACGCACCCAAGCTTTTTCTCCAGGCTCCACCTACAAACCTTCTGTAAGTGCATGTTTTTGGTGAGCTGCTCCTCCAGCATGTTCTGTAGCTTCTTGTTCATCTCACGCAGGTTCTCATCTCCTGGCTTCACCAGATCTCGCAGGACACTACTTAGGCTACTTCGATCAACTTGCCCGTGAGCCCCAGACACATCTGTCAAAGAGAAAAGGGCAAGGAGAAAAAGACGGCGATAAAGAAGTTACCAATGGATGTATAAGTGTAATTATGGCTGTAATGGAATCCGAGCCTCTGAGCTGCACCATTTGAAGAGGAAAAACATAGGTTGTGTATTGGATTATCCTTCCTATGAATAATTACGTAACATTCCCTGTGACAACAGTCTTTCTCTTGAGAAGTGGCTTTTCCGAAGAACACTCCTCAGAATAAAGGAGATCATGACTTAACATGTTTGTCATCCATAGGAGAAACCAACCTAAAAATCCTTTGGGAACTAGTTAGCCCACTTACATCCTCTCACTGGATAGGGCAGCCTTTCCCAATTTGGTGATTTTTAGATGTGTTGGATAATGGAGAACCCAAGAATCAATGTCCATCACATCTTAGAGAATACCAATAGGGGAAGACTCCCAGTTATCCACCAGAGGTCTTTCCTTGGTGACCTTAAGACGTGCATAAGCAGAGGTTTGTTTTAAATGACCTTTGAAGATAGGAAGATAGTTGACCGACAAGTGGTCGGTTCTTTTTGCAAGCTTCTGAACTAAATGGTTTCATAGTTATTCCTCTGGACTTGCAATGGTATGTGGGATTGACCTTGCAAGGCAGGAGGAAGATCCACCACCTTGACAATGGTCTGTTAAATGAAATTTGAGTCTGAAGGAGGGGGTAGCAAAAGCTGTTCATAAGGAACTCTTCCTAATTTTCAGGAGAGTCAAAGTGAGGAATTGGGGGACGGGGGGCTACTTTGAGAATTGCAACACTCTGTTAATGTAACCTTAGAGTAAAGATAGACATGTCAAACACAAGGCCCAGGGGCCGGATCCGGCCCGCGAAGTGGTTTCATGTGACCCCCACTGCCTTGGCCCTGGCCCAGAGACCCTCCTTCTGCCAGAGACCCTCAGATCTGTCCCACTCCTGCCCAGGCCCCCATAGGCACCCTTGATGTGAACGATGTAGAGCTGGCCATGCCCACCCAGTAGGCCATATGCACTCTAGCCATGCCCACCCAGTAGGCCACGCCCACCCAGGCCACACCCACCCGGCCCCCTGAGGGCAACCGCAATGCTGATGCGGCCCTCAATGAAATTGAGTTTGACATCCCTGAGATAAAGCTTGTACTCCTAGTTGTGTTTCTTGTCTGGACTACCTCGCAAGACTGACAGGACTCTTATAAGGTTGCATTTAGTTTACTGTTATTGTGAATAAGTTTCCACATTCCAAAAGGGGAGGATCAGAATTATGAGAAGCAAATAAAATGGGTAGTATCTTTTAATTCCACAGCTAATTATATTAGTTGATTATATGATGATGTTAGGGAGAGTGAGGTCACGAAAAATTACTCTTAGTTTATCTCAGGCCTGTTTATTTTTAGAAACACATCCAAAGCAGAGAACCTGCAAGCAAGGAGCAAGCAATACGGTGGAATCCACCCCATTTCCAATACTAAATGCTGTAACGGTAAATAAAACAGCAACAACTGTGATATCCACCCTTCAATTCTTCTTTTTGGAACTCACATTTATCTTCCAAAGACCACCTCCCTGCACTTCTAACCATTACTCACAGCTCTCCTTCCTGGTGTTTGGATTGGTTCTAATCTCATCAGGGATCTGACATGAATCTGGGGTCTTTCCATGTAGGAAAGCTGGGGGGGTGTTCAACCATGAAATTAGCAAATCAGCGGGAAAGAAATAACAGCAGTAGACCAACCTCCATCCCACCCTAAGAAACTAGCATGAAAAAAGGCACAAAATTAAATTGGGTGCAGGGTGGAGGAGCCAACACACTTGCTTGCAATTTCACTGCTTTTGAGAGCCAAGAGACAGATTACTCCAACAAAAGGGAAGTCTGTATGGCCCCATGACAGCCCTAACCTATTGTTTGAATGATGGGTTTGCAGGGATAAGGATGAGGAAACAATGGCAAATGTGCCTGAAGTACAGCAAGATATAAGGCTTCTCAAAACCAGTGCTGAAGTCAAAGCATGTTGACCATATCCAGACCCCATATATTAGGGAACAGCTCCAGTTTCAAGGAATATCCAAGTAAAATTAAGCCTCTAAGGTTGCCACTTCGTCAAGCAGCCAGTGCAGAGATAGGTTGATAATCACTATTTCATCTGAAGAAACCACAACCTCAAATTTGCCTACCATTGTCCACCAATGTCTTGCCAGATACCAGGCTAACTCAGTTGCCTAGCTTCATTCTTGACCTTGTTAGTCTGATCAGAGTTGATTTCATCAATCCAAAATGGGCAATTCTTTCTAAACCCCAACTATCTAACCTTTCCAGCTTTCCAAATGGTGAGACCTTATTTGGAAGGACATTTTCATATCAGCTTCCCCGAAATGGAGAAAGTGGTGGAGACTGAGTATTGGCGTTCCTGATTCCTTTCTCCCAAGACCAGTGGGGAAAGGCCTGCACGTTGCACCCACCCTCCCTCCCAATACAGTTTGCTGCCTTCATTTCCAAGACTGATGCTAGACTAAAGCAACCCTGACATCTAGATCAATTCTCCCTGTTCTCCCTTTCAGCCTTCATCAATCTAGTTGTCTCTCAATACCAAAATCCTTCCTGTCCCTTGGCTGTGCTAGTAAGCGTCGCCATACAAACACACGAAGCCTCAAAGAAGAGATGGTGGCTATGAATCTTGGGTTTGAACCTAGCTCCCGTATCAAACTCAGTTTAGTGCCCATCACACTTTCTGCTCTTCCATTTGTTCACTCAGTAACCGATCATCGATCCAAACTACAGTCCACATGTTGCCATTTAACAGGAGCAAGCACACACTGTTTAAAAATTAGCATCTGATTCTGCAAAAGCTGAACTCTGAAACCCACAGAACTTATACACTCCTGTTTGGGTTTCCTACTCTGCACATACACAAGAATCCCTACTTTAACAATAACAACAACAACAATTACATTTTTTTCTCTACTCTGTCCTTGCAGCTCATAAGCCTTACCGGCCATAATAGCTAGGAGCATGCCTTCATTTTCAGGGGAAAAAAATCACATTACTTAAAATGCCAAATTTGGCACCCAGTAGTCACTTCAGGCAAGGGACGCGGTGGCTCAGTGGGTTAGGACGCTGAGCTTGTCAATCAGAAGGTCGGCAGTTTGGTGGGTCGAATCCCGAGTGCTGCATAACAGAGTGAGCGCCCGTTACTCGTCCCAGCTTCTGCCAACCTAGCAGTTCGAAAGCACGTAAAAATGCAAGTAGAAAAATAGGGACCGCTACGGTGGGAAGATAACAGCGTTCCATGCGCCTTTGGCGTCTAGTCATGCCGGTCACATGACCACGGAGACGTCCTCGGACAAGCGCTGGCTCTTCGGCTTTGAAACGGAGATGAGCACCGGCCCCTAGAGTGGGAAACGACTAGCACGCATGTGCGGGGGAACCTTTACCTTTACCTTTTAGTCCCTTCAGAGGGCCGTGCTCATGAGCATTCAATGAAAGGATAAGAAAACAACCACAATTTGCCATCCTCATCCGGAATATGTGATCATACTTAAAAGTTCTGCCAGCATGTTAGGAAGCCTACTAGCAGGACTTCTGAAAATGGTCTTTAGAAGCATTTTTGTACAAACCCCCTTAGGTCAAATTTCCACTCACTTTATTGCGATCTTGACAGGATAAGATCGAATGGACTTATGCAATAAGGAGATAAGATTGCTGCCATTAGACAACTGTGCCCGACACAGCCGCAAGTTTTCCTTTCCTCTTGCTGACATTTGGTTTCAATGTACAAAATCTATCCATTATTTCCTCACATTGGCACAGCACATTTGGCGCAAAGATCTGAAAGTGTTACAGAAGTAGGAGTCGTTGCCTTTTAAGAAAAGAGAAGAAGAAAAAAAAACCCACTGAAGTCTCCGGGGCCCTGGGAATCAAGTGATTAGAATACGGGGCTACGCGAGACTCCTAGATTCAATTACAAAGATTTGGAGGACAAATCGGGCTGCGAATAACTGCCTGATCCGGTAAAAAGGAAACAGCTCAAGATGCAGGAGGAGGAGGAGGAGGAGGAGGAGGAGGAGGAGGAGGAGGAGGAGGAGGAGGAGGAGGAGGAGGAGGAGGAGGAGGAGGTGGTGGCGGTGGTTTGTATTTTTAGCATTCATGAAATATTCACTGGCTGAATTGTGTGTTGCCAAGCTGAGGCAAAGGCGACCCTGCACAAGCTATTTATAGCTGACTTCTGTTTCATGCCCATAGCACAATTCAATGTGGATGTACAAAAAACATGCCCAAAGGATGCCCCCCCACCCCCACCACTTGTCTATGTAGTTGCAGGGCTGTTCACCTGAGCATGCAGACTTTTTCTAAGAGACCCCTCCTTCCTTATGATCCCACCCCTTGCAACGTGTCTGCTCCTTTGCCGTTCTGGCCCACCAGTGGAAGAGCACCAAGGTCCCATCTGGCCAAGGTGCTCTAAGGGCAGTGGAGCCTATAGAGGAGGGGCTGGCAGAGGCAAGAGGCAACAGCACTTCAGTCCATTGTTGGACTGGACTGGGGAAAACTGCAGGGCACACACACCCAGCAGGGGGAGCGCCAGGAAAGCAAATCTGACAGGACAGCATGTTTTGAGGGTGACTCAGTTTCTCAAACGATTTCCTGTATCCAATATTTTCTCTTGCCCAAAGTGAAAAGTTGGCTGCTGACTTCACATCCACTTTCATGCATCGGTCTTGGGCAGGAAATGGTTTCCTTTGGAGCACAATACTAACCACAAACCAAGGGAACTCTATAAAAACTTTTCAAGTGAGCACTCCCCCCCCCACACACACACATACACACACATACAAACCCACATTTCCTTCCCTGGCTCTTTCATTCTTGATAGGAAGAAAAATATGCCTAAAATGGCTTCGCCTTCACCTTGTAGACAGCTTAGGTTCTCCTCTTCTACCGACTTGATGCTGGAAGCATTATGGCAGCTAAAACTTATTTCCTCCGTTTCTGAACCTGTAAAATTCCTGTTTTGTTAATAAGAAGAACAGTTCGCAATGGCGCAGTCCATTTTGGACAGTCCACTGATTCAGGTCAAGTATTTTGTAACTGTACCGCCCAAGTGTGTGGAATATGGCATGACCTGAAACTAAATTTAATAAATTGAGGAAAAAAGAGTGAAAAGCAGCTTCTAATCCTGCCAGCGCTTTTGTGTGATTTTGAGTGACAGCACAGAATTGACAGGTTAAGAAAAGGAAGGATGACTATTCAGCAGGATGGATTTACTTTGGTTAGGAAATGGGACTTGTCAGTCTCTCACAACAGCAGAAGAACTGTTGAAAGCCAAGAATCTATTGAAGATCAAAGTGCCCACCATTTCCTGATGATCATTCAAAGTCATCAATCGGCCTTAAATCTGTTTAAACTGTAGTAGTCCAGAAAGGAAAACTCGGCACAGGGAGGGGGTGGTGGAAGAAAAGCAAATGAAATCTGCAGAATATCTGCAACTTTGTAAAAAAGTAGAAACCCCTCCCCCCCCCAATGGAGCTGCTTCCCTACAAGTCAAGATGTTTGCACACAAATGAGAGATTAGGCCTACATCAGGTTTTTAATATGAATGCAACACCTATATTAGCCATGCTATACTCATTCCAAAACGTGCACTTTTCTCATCCGGCCTCATCAGAATCACGTGAAAGTAATGACATCAATCCAAATGCTTCAGAAACCAAAATCCCGTATCCTGAAAAACAGATGCTCATCACAAGAACATAGTGATCTAACAGAAATCACTGCATCAATAACACTAAACCACTATCAAAAACAGCTTATTCATCCCAGCAGAACGATTTGAGAGATAGGTCTCCCTAAACATTCTCTACAGAGTATGGGGGCAATAGGTTCCCCCTTGCACTGTAATATCGACCACACACCCTTCTAAGCTACATATTTGAATGCCAAACGAGACTATTTTTCAAAGAAGCCTGTGATAAGAGAGGGCAGCAGAAATTAAGCAGATTTATCCAGCCCTGTTCGTATAAGGCAGGGGTCAGCAACCTGAAACAGTGAGCCACTCGGAACCGGCTCCCTCACAAAAGGAAAAACTGGGAGCCGCAAAAAAATGTGTGCGCATGCGCATACATTTTTATTTTTATTATTTTTATTTTAATTCCATTTATATCCCGCCCTTCTCCGAAGACTCAGGGCGGCTTACAAGCTTAGCAGTAGCCTTCATTCTATGTATATGCCTGCTTATTAGGGCTTTCACACACACACCCCAAGCGGCATTATTACAAAGTCAGCTTAATTGCCCCCAACAATCTGGGTCCTCATTTTACCTACCTCGGAAGGATGGAAGGCTGAGTCAACCTTGAGCCTGGTGGGATGCGAACCTGCACTAATTGCAGGCAGCTGGTGTTACTTAAGGAGGCATTAGCCCACTGCTCCACCAAGGCGTACGTGCGCGCATGCGCAGAACAGGGTTTGACTGAAGAGTGGAGCCAAGGCGAGATATGCACCTACCCTGCATATTTGAATTGATTGGTTGAACTTTTTTAGTCCCACTTTTTTTTTTTTTGGACTGCACATGGCAGAGGACTGGGAGCCGCAGGAGACGGCTGAAAGAGCCGCATGCAGCTCCGGAGCCGCGGGTTGCAGTCCTGTGTCCTATAAGGGTATCCAGGCAGTCTGGCCCAGTGATCAAACTTGCAGAGTTTCATCACACACTTTCCAAATGATCTTGTGGAACAAACAGTTACCACACGAAAGACATAACTATACTGGACGTCATTTCCTAGGGAATTTCTAAGCTTCAAAAATTCTGCGGAACTGACTGCTCTCCCAAGTTTGCCCCTGCACTATATAAAGGTTAGACAGTTTTTTTAAAAAAATAAAACCTGTGGGTGGTAAACAACAGAATCATAGCATATGGATCAGCAGGATGGGTTCTTTTTCCCCATCACCAAATGCTTTAAAAGCTTAAAGCGTTCTGGAAAAAGTCAAAGGAAATGATGGGTTAAGGACTTAGCTAAATATACGTCTCGGAACCACCGAATGCTATTTGGAGATCAAGCTACGGCCAGGCCATACAAGCAAACAAGGGAAGGAGGACCCAGATTGTTGGGGGCAATAAACTGACTTTGTAAAAATGCCGCTTGGGGGCCCCCCGAAAGCCCTAATAAGCAGGCATATACATAGAATGAAGGCTATTGCTAAGCACATTGATTTGTGCTTCTTAGATTGTAAGCCGCCCTGAGTCTTCGGAGAAGGGCGGGATATAAATGGGATTAAAAAAAAAAGTACTGCATTAACCCCTGAGTGTGCTCCTCCCTTTATACTGCCTGAGTGGGAGGGGCTCCTTTTCCCCTCCCTTTGTCTGGGGTCTTTAATGACCTAACATGTTTTGACAGCAGACGCTGCAGCCCTTGTCACCGCTGCAAAAGAAGGTCCCTCACCACTTGGCATCATCAAGAACGCATGAAGACACAACACAAAAAAATCCCTTTTGTGGGCCAAGTCTGGTGTGGAAGCAACATCCGATGAATTAAACCAGGGGTAGGCAACCTTGGCTCTTTTATGACTCATGGACTTCAACTCCCAGAATTCCTGAGTCAGCATAGAGTCCTAAAAGAGCCAAGGTTGCCTACCCCTGAATTAAACCATCTGAACCATTTATGGTCTTCTCCAGTCTATAGGCTTCTTTCCACCTCTCCTGCTTTACTCAGAAATAAAAATCTTTTGGAGATTGGTTGGATATGGGCTCTTTTCCGGTACCAGTACTCAAGCACTGATTCTAGAAATCTCTTTCAATAAATGTGGATGCTGGCAGAGGAAGACAGTATTCAAGGTGAAGAGAGCACAGTTAAGGTTGCTCTCCAAGGTCCTTTCCGCCCCCCCCCCCGCCCGCCCAGATTTATCCAATATTATACACTCAATTTCAGATCTTTTTTCTTCGCAGTCATAATCTTTTGAGTTTAAACGTGCCAGATTCTTGCTTAATCAACTGGAAAGAAAGTGGAGGGAATGAGGTGTTCTTGAGCCTGCATTTTTATTTTGAATTTCAGTATTTTTATATCCCTGATATTACATCAGTTCTGTGCCCAGGAGATAGAGTAAAACAATGCTTGCTCCGTTTAATCCCTTGGAAGTGGACTCCTTCTTCCTTACACTTTTAATTCTTTTAACATTCACTTTTTAATTTCTTGGGATCTTATGATTTTTAGAATATGACCTAAGGATTCACAATGTCCTAGGGACTTCATAGGATGCAGTCCAAAGATGGAACAAGAAGGCCTTCACAGAAGCTCAGCCAGGCTGATATTAGACAGACAACATCACCTTTGCTTTCAGCATCCACTCCCCCTTTCTCCTTCAACCTCAGATTTCTGCTTGCTTCCAAACTGGCTCCCTCTTGAAGACTACAGTTCTCACCAATGCGGCTGTCCATCACATAGGTCTCAATTATGGCACTCTTCCTGCACAGGTCCTCAGCCATGGAGGCACTACTGACTTCAAGGTGCTTCACCTAGCAAAGAAAGATTGCATTACTTGTTACTGCCAAGCCTGCTTCCCACAAGGCCAATGCTATTCGTAGACCTGGGAACCATCTAGCTTCAAGCAATGTCTCTTAAATGTGGCAGACCAGTCTCTTTTTACAATTTGCTCTCCAACCCAGACCTTCTCCCAGAGTTTGTCCCTCTCTCTGACCGATTCCCCCAAAGTTGAGAATTGGCATCTGTACCGACACCCTATCAGAATCAGCTCCCCAGCCAGAGACCCAAAAGTCAAGGTCAGCCAACGCTATCAGGATTAGAAGCAAAACCCCAGTCGGTGGACTCCTACATGGGTCCTTGGGAAGGTATGCCAAGGCCACCGTGTGCCTGGATGGTCTATACCAGGGGTAGGCAACCTCGGCTCTTTTATGACTCATGGACTTCAACTCCCAGAATTCCTGAGTCAGCATAGCTGACTCAGGAATTCTGGGAGTTGAAGTCCATGAGTCATAAAAGAGCCGAGGTTGCCTACCCCTGGTCTATACTGTGGGAAATCCAGGAAATACCGAATGGCCCAGGGTCTCACAATATCCAAACCTAAAACCCAGGTGGTTTTATACCTTCTCCTCCAACAGCCACTTCTCTTGCTGAACTTCCGCCAGCCGCTGGAACAGTTCTGAGACCTCCTCATCTGAAAGGTCGGCTGGCCGTGGAGGTTGCGACTGTGACTGTGGGCTTCCTGTGGTTGACTACAAGTAGAAAAGGTAAAAGGCAGACACATCACTTCTCACATTTGAGCCTTTTACAACATGCCAAATTCAGCCCACATGCAGAACAACCCAATTTCCACCAAGCAGGTAAATCATTGATCTCTTGTTTCCTCTATACAATCCTAGGCATCAGTGCTGTATGCAACAATAATTTTATAGTAATGAAGATGAAACTGTACATCTAGCTCTTACTACCAACTATCCCTTTCCATTTAAAGCATTTGAAAAGCAGATTCTCAAGTGGTGTAGTTAACTGGGAATTATGGAAGTTGTAATTTATCATGCCTAGAAACTGCCAATTGAAAAAGGTTGTGATCCAAAGCTAAAAAGATAAGAACATACAGTGTACTTTTCTAGCGAAGACGTTATCGCACACCATCATTAAGCTATTTATCTAATTTTTCCAAAGGAGAACAAAAAAATAAATTAACTAGTACGCTCACGGGCAATTCAGAAGTTATACCGGTTATACCAGTCAGGGAAATAAATTGGATGAAGGTGAGGTAGTGGAACCAATGCTTATGTTCTGGTAATGGACTGGGTCATTACCAATAATCCAAAATTCAATCCAGAAGACAAGAGATGCTTTGCCTGTCCAATGAATAAAGTTCTACCTATTCTGAACGGAGTTGCCCTCATCTTAAAGGTTCAGGGGGTCATAGCTTTGGAGAGCTTCTGGACTGAAGCATTTTCCCCTAGCTGTGGCTTAGTCTGATAAAGACACTCCCATCACAGAAATTCATGTCCTGGTAACTTCTCATTTGGTTGGTGCAATGCGTTGGGTTGCCCTTAAAGACATTTCAGTTAGAAGAAAATGCTGGCAGAAGATTACTGAGCGAAACAGGGCAATCTGAACCAACAATACCTGTGCTTTATGGAGTGGCTTCCATTTACTTTCTGCTCCCAATTCAGGGTGCTGCTTAATCTATAAAGGGCTTCACACTTGGAGCTCAGCTATCTGAAAGGAATACTTTGTCACACCTATTTCTATTTGTACCCTAACATTTGTACCCTTCCTTGGAGAGACGGTCCTGGCTGCCCTTCCACACTGTGGTGCAATGAAGGCTACTTGGCCTTTTCAGTGGCAACTCCTTAAGTATGAAATGCCCTCCCCAGCTAGGTATGGGTAAGGCCGTGGGGTGGGGCCATCTTCCATCTTATCTGCACCGCCAGACAAAAATATTGTTATGCTCACAAGCCTTTCAATAATGTGTAATTCCTGTTGGAAGTTTTTAATGTTTCCACATATTTTATTTCCTGTTATTGTTTTAGTTATTCCTTTGTTGATTCTACTTTGTAATGTCATGGGTTTTTATAAAATGTTTAAATATATGCTGTTATTATTTAACCTATTGCTCTTAACTATTAATATAACTTTAATTATAAAGTGTCAACATTTCCCAGCCTCCAAATCTATTTGCAATCTTCACATTCTTCCAGGATTAATTAAAAATGATTAATTCTGTATATTTGCTATACACTTTTATGTCCTGGTTCTTGATAAAGCCAGCTTAACAAAATGAGTCAAGCATGGGATGGGAACTAGGAATCCTTCATTCGGCCTCCAGCCTGCTTTTATGCAAGCTTCATTAACTTCCTTGCACTGACATAATGTTTCAGTGAAGTTTTGTTGTTCTGATTTACTATTAGTGATGTTTGGTACCAGGTTTTGGCAGACAATACCAATTATGAATATCCGTAATTAAACAACATGTGTGAATTACTCTAAACACCTGTGAAAAACATTAAATTTAGATTACACAAGAGCAGATTCAAAAACAGGTGAATTTTTTATTCTGATAGGGATCACAGACTCCTGAAGCAAGCATATACTCAAAACCATCCTATTCCTTAAAATATTTAGGCTGAGTTTGCCTACTTGGTACCAGTATTTCCCATCTGGCTTCAGCTGGCTGACCTTGGAGTCCCAGAAAAACAAAAAGAGAAAGAGGGGGAAAAAAACAACCAAAAATCCCCCAAAGCTTGAAGACTGAAACTCTGGTACTGCCGCGGTGAAGTGAAACTTGCTCGGGTGAACTATAACCTCACGCTTCACCGGTGCAAGAAATGATGCAGAGCAGGAGCAAGGGGAAGGAAAAAAAAATCACTTGCCCTTCATGGAGAAAAAGAAAAGAGCTAGACAGAAAGGGCCATTTCAGGAAATGCTGTTATTTTCTGTTGGGAAAGAGAAAATTCTCTTTATTTATGGGAATGAGACTCAGGAAGCAAAGCTACCCCATTCCAGAGGCCTGGTTTCTGTGGCTTAGAAAGACAGGCTTCTGATTTCCACCTCTGGTCCCCTCACCTTGTTACTGCCGGCTCCGGAACCTTCCTTCATGATTTCACGATAGCTGAAGGATGAGATGCTGCTACTGTCTCCCGTCTGAGTCCGACTGGGGGAACTGATATCTGCCAGGACAAGATCCTCGATCCCTGGAAGGCAAAGAGAATGCTGGAAGTCCATGAAGGGAGGAGATGTTTCTAGAATCCCAGCAGCCCAGGCCTGCAATGACTTATCGGGCCACCTAACCAGGAGAGAAAAGACATCTAGATAGCAGCGCTTTCAAGAAAATTAACCCTATTCTAGATACTCGATGGCAAAAGTTAGTTTCGCTTTTCGAAAAGGCACCAACCAGCTTCGACTCTTTTCTTATAATAATTTTTGTTAAAAGTTTTGAAATGCAAACAGACATAACCAATATAATTTAAAAAAAACACAAAAAGGGAGGAGTAAAAAAGAAAAAGGAAATGTAAAAAGAATATATAAAGAAATGACTTCCCCTTCATGAAGACAAGTACAATTTCAGTAACTTATCACTTTCTCTAACATTTCAACAAAAGATCTCCCCTATTTTATCTATAGACAAATTATAAAGTCTTGTCATTCAGTTCTAATCGGCAAAAGTCCATTCAGAATTACCGTACTAGAAATAACAACATATATGTCTTAGGCCTTAATCAAATAAATCAGTTCCATATTTCCTTTCCTTTCAACATAACTTTTTTTCTCTAAAAATGTAATAAAAATCTTCCCATACCTCTTATTTATAAATAATCATTCAGACCTAGTAAAAAAATATCCATTAAGAAACAGAAAGAACAACATATTAAGAAACTTAATCTTTTAATTTCTTCAAATAGTATCCTGCATGTTTATTTATCATTTTCTCTTTCTCCTCTCAGAAAGTCGTTCCCAAATTCAGCATGGATTAGAAATAGAGCATCTATAGGTAAAGGTAAAGGTTCCCCCGCACATGCGTGCTAGTCGTTTCCAACTCTAGGGGCCGGTGCTCATCTCCGTTTCAAAGCCGAAGAGCCAGCGTTTGTCCGAGGACGTCTCTGTGGTCATGTGGCTGGCATGACTAGACACCAAAGGTGCACGGAACGCTGTTACCTTCCCACCGGAGTGGTCCCTATTTTTCTACTTGCATTTTTATGTGCTTTCGAACTGCTAGGTTGGCAGAAGCTGGGACGAGTAACAGGCGCTCACTCTGTTACGCGGCACTCGGGATTCGACCCGCCAAACTGCCGACCTTCTGGTTGACAAGCTCAGCATCCTAACCCACTGAGCCACCGCGTCCCATACAGCATCTATATTTTAACCCTAATCAAATAAACCAACTTTGTAACCCTTTTTTATTATTTTTAACACCATCGTTTATCATTTTTTCTACCAATACAATAAAAAATATCTTCTTCCCATATCTTATCTATAAAATAAATTTTAAAGCCTCATCACTCTGTCTTGGTTTAGAAAAACTCATTAAAATTACTAGTTACTAAAACTTCATATATTGTTTTATATTAACCTCAATCAAACAAGCCATGTTATATTTCTTTTTTGTGTTTAAAAATCTTAATGTTTATTCCATTTAGATAGTGTCCCCTTTTCATTTTCTGTTTTCTCCTTATAACGTCTTCATAACACATCTCTCTTCTAAGTCCAAGGTAAGAAAATTGTTCAAGTCACTCTTCTGATTTATTATTTGTGTGTCCCTTTTAGTTATTAAGATGTCAGCCAGTTTCATTTGATCAATGTAGCATATTATGTTCCATATTATTCTTGTAAGTTGTCATTAGCAAATATCCTTGAATTTTTCCAAAATTAAAATACTTTCCTCCATTCTGTATTAGTGTCTCTTCTCCTTTAATTTATAATCTTCAGTTCTCTCTGGTTAGCTCTAATATCCAATCTTTAAAATATCTTATCTTTTTTTTCTAATCCACAACATTTTCCCATACACTTAGATTCAAAATCTTCATGTGTTTTAGATAGGATTTTGAATAAGCTGCAGAAAGGAGTTTTATAATTAATTTCAAAATCTTATTTCCAACCCATCTGGCTTCTTAGTCTGTTTATAAATTTCCACAGTCAATATTGTAATAACCTTTTGCTGTTTATTTCAGAACAATTTTTTTCAAATTCTTAAATTTACATGAAACCTCTTTCACAAAGGATTGATGATGTATGATGAAATGTATTGTTCTGAAGGTTCTTAACATTCAAAAAACATTTCCTGAAGTGATTAAGAAAGGAAATGGGCAAACCCAGTGTTCATTGGAATGCTCTGTACCGCAATTTTGACTTTTCTTTGGCTCCCAGAGCTCAGAAACCTGTTGGAGACCACTGTTTTATGGTCTTCTTGCAAGAGATCCTCTGTGTGGAGTGCTTATAGGTGATCCCAGGTCCTTCCCCTTTATCCAGAGAGGAACTCTGAGGCACTGATTCCCTCAAGTCATTATTCTGCTGTGGTTATCAGTTTTGTAATGGAGCCATCTTCAATGGGCCATTGCTTCTTCAGAGGTCAACTACCTTCAACTCTGATTAAATTGTCATCATTTGGCTTTTTCATTTTTCCAGGCTTTGAAACAGAACTAGCAGGTGGATAGAATAGTTTGTGAACATGTAAGAAATATGATTTTGTTTTTTCACACAGTCAACATTATAGCAAATGCTCTGAAAAAGAGGTAGGCAGAAGCAATGAGAGATTGCCCATGTTTAGAAGGATCTGGTCCAGCAATTGCATTTAAATTCCTCTTCTAATCACTTTGGCCATAACTCTGATCTCATCTGATGTCACATCTTCTTCAGAGAATTAACAAACCAACCTTGAGCATAGCAAATCCTCACTCTGCAGCGTCAGTTATCACATGTGGCCTAGAAACAGTGAGAGTCTTCTAGACCAAACAAAGAATATGCACAGTCCTGACTAGAGGGTTGTGATAGTATGTGGGAACCACAGAATGGAGAGCCACAGACTGAACAACTGGCATATAAAAGATGTCTCTGCCTATAGAAGTGGAGGATGGCTTTGAGAAGAATTTCAGAAGGGCCTTCCCTAGTTTTCCAAAGAGTAAAAAGAAAGAAGGGGAGAAACATTTCCAGTCTTTCAAGATTCTGTTAATGTAACCTTACAATAAAGACAAAGCTAGTACTCCTGGATGTGCTTCTTGGGTGGACTACCTTGCAGAGCTAACACAGGCAAAGGGTAACAACAACTTTTGGGCCTCATGCTTGCACAACCCTCCTTGGTGGAGCAGTGGGCTAATGCCTCCTTAACTAACACCAGCTGCCTGCAATTAGTGCAGGTTCGCATCCCACCAGGCTCAAGGTTGACTCAGCCTTCCATCCTTCCGAGGTAGGTAAAATGAGGACCCAGATTGTTGAGGGCAATTAAGCTGACTTTGTAATAATGCCGCTTGGGGTGTGTGCGAAAGCCCTAATAAGCAGGCATATACATAGAATGAAGGCTACTGCTAAGCTTGTAAGCCGCCCTGAGTCTTTGGAGAAGGGCGGGATATAAATGGGATTAAAAAAAAAAAGTCTTCAGACTCCCTCTACTGGCCTAAATCACAGTTCATACAAGCCAGGATGCTGTTTCCTTAAATATGTCGTGCAGGAATTAGTGGGCACAAGTTAGCATTAATGGTGCTTAAGGCTAGCTAAAGAGAGTTGTGAATGGAGGAAAAGCATAGAGAAGTAATTCAGCCCAAAACCTTCAGAAGCTTTGACTGCAAGGTCCAAATTACTTTTTGTATGAACACTGCACATTCTTTGTTCTCAGTCTCAGTTCGTGTATGTGTTGAATGTTCTACTTTAAAGCTTTCAATTTACACTTTTTTTTAAAGTAAAGTAAAACAAAGTGTAAAGTAAAATGTAAAGTAATAATAATAAAAAAACAAACAAACCAGGCAGTCTCATTTGGAATCTTTATATTTTTTTTAAAAAAAATTGTTACTCTGCTGCATCTAAATGAGCAGATCAACAAAAAATATTTCAAGAGAGATGATCATGTACCATCATATGATGTACCATCATGCAGGGATGATGTGCGTAAGGAAATGAGTGAGATTATTTTTAAATGAGGAATCCTTAACATACTAATGTGTTACAGTATAGAATAGAACAGAACAGAACAGCAGAACAGAACAGAATAGAATAGAGCTGGAAGGGACCTTGGAGGTCTTCTAGTCCAGCTCCCTGCTCAAGCAGGAGAACCTATACCATCTCAGACAGGTGAATGTCTAGTCTCTTCTTAAAAATCTCCAGTGATGGGGCGCCCACGATTTCTGGGGGTAAGCTGTTCCACTGGTTGATTGTCCTCACTGTCAGGAAGTTTCTCCTTAATTCCAGGTTGCTTCTCTCTTTGATCAGTTTACAATCATGATCTAAATATAGTTAAAGCCAACCTGACATGCATCTAGTTTAACCCACCTTCTTTGGAAAATGATTAGAATCCAAAAGCAATTCCATTCAGTTATTTGAGGGGGAGGGAGGAGGGGCTAGATATTTTTGAACTACCTGCCTCTGGACTTCACAATAAACTCTGATTTAGAGTTTGCAGACGTATGAGACAATAAACCACGGAATTCTCATAACTGATAATTCTGGAGGTTATGCTCCACCATATTCAGAGGATATCAAGAGCTCTTAAATGGGAATTGAGCCTCGCTCTTGATTGATTAAATTTAGGTGCTGCTCCTCAACTGGGGAAATTGTGAGGAGAAATTCAATAGCTTCCATTTTTCTTTTAGACTAACTGCGGTTGTCACGTTGCCCGAAATGGGTAATTTGTGATTAATCCTATGTAGGATTTGCTTGAAAGCCAGAAGAATCAATCCATAGGTTGAGAAACCAAAGTTAAGCGTAGCTCATTATTCAAGTAAATACAAAAGCAGAGAGGAGTAAATGGACCCGGATGGGATATTAAATTTATTCTGAGGTCCAAACACAGCCATTAGCCACCTCTTCAGCATAAAATAACAAAGCAACAAGCATGCTACTAACAGTCTGGTGTCTTCAGGCTCCTCCCATTACCAACAACATTTTCAAACCATTGACAAGTGGGGTAGCTTGGGAGTGTCCAATGGATACCTTTGAAATTTGAGGAGATGTTGCATGCTCTTTCATAAAACAACTGCCGAGGGAGGGAAGCAGTTGTGTATTCACAAGGAAACTGCTATAGTGTACATAGCTCATCACAAGACACAACTGACCAGACATCAAACAAGTTAGATTTACTACTTCCTTTCTCCTCCCAGAATGCTTATTTGTTAACTAGATTTACATCTTGCCTTTCATTCAGGAGCTCAAGGCAGCTCCGGAATAGCACTTCCTCTTCCTATTTTTCACCAGAACAACAGTCTGTGAGGATCACTAGTCTAAGAGAGAATGAGTGGCCCAAAATCGCCCAGTTATCATCCGTGATGGTGGAGAGTGGAATAGAACCCAGACTCCATGCTCCTAGTTCAGAGGTAGGCAACCTTGGCTCTTTTATGACTCGTGGACTTCAACTCCCAGAATTCCTGAGCCAGCTATGGAAGTTGAAGTCCACGAATCATAAAAGCAGGGCTTTTTTTCTCATAGAACGCTCAGAACAGAGTTCCGGCACCTTTTTTGGATGGAACCTTGTAGGGTAGGCAAGGCGGGTTGTATGACATGTGTGAATTCCGGCACCTTTTTCTTTTACAAAAAAAGCACTGCATAAAAGAGCCAAGGTTTCCTACCCCTGTCCTAGTTCAACCCTTTCACTATTGCCTCACATGGCCTCTCTATTCTTGATTTGACAGCTCCCAGTTTAGCTTTGCTGGCTAGATTGTCTTCCTGTCTTGAACCAAACCACCAATATTATTTAATTTTGCTTTCTATAATATATCTGGGATCTCTATGGGGCCCAGAATATTTCTGAAAACCCAAATAAAGTTGGCAGCTGTTGCTTGGCTTTTGCCTATCACAATTCTGATTTTAAAAATTAAAGATACCTGTTAAATTGCTTGGGTGAGCCTACAAGCCTCAGGGCACCATGTTTCAGATTGTCAGCCTCTGGCTAACTGTATTATTCCAAGGCAGGCGAGTGATAATTTCCACCGTTCTTTAAAGCCATAAACCAACTTACCACAAATCATGGGGGGGGACTATGGGAGGTGTAGTGACTGTAACCAGCATGCATCCTGCATTTGGGTATCAAGCTTAATCATAAAGTACTATGGTTACGGAGTTTGCAAACTTGCTTCTCCAATTTTCCTCAGAGGAGGCAGATGGTATGGGGGGGGGGGGGAGAAACACTAGCACATTCTACAGTGAATGTATTGTGCAAATCAACCTGCTATGTCATAGTGTAACCCGTCTTATCCATCATACAAGAGTGTTGTGCACATAAAAAGGAGAAAAAAAATGATTGCCATTTTGAAATCAGGAAAAACCCAAGAATGTGAATCTACTTCAGAAAATTACACACTTACATAAACCGAAAAGGCAAGGGACACTTTTAAAAAAAGCAGACTGCAGAGCATAGCTTCCAATAGAGACCATCTGGTGCCTCACCAATCCCCTGAAACAACTGAGCTAGCTTTCTTTTGCTTTTGAAAACAGTGGTTTTAGCAGAAAACAAGGACCAAGCTTCCAAAACGTAAGATTAAACAAGGTCAAAACAGGCTACCGAGGAGACCTAAAAGGGGAAAATCTGCAACAGCTGCTACCTATTCTGTTGTAGACTTCTTGACTTAAGATTCTTCAAACTAGTGCTTGCTAAGTCTCCTGGCTGCCAGCTCTCATCAGCCCCAGCCAGTATGATCTCTTTGCAGAAATAAAGGCACACAAGCACATACAGCAGGGGTCTTCAAACTTGGCCCTTTTATGACTTGTGGACTTCGACTCCCAGAATTCCTCAGCCAGCGTATGCTGGCTGAGGAATTCTGGGAGTTGAAGTCCACAAGTCATAAAAGGGCCAAGTTTGAAGACCCCTGACATACAGTAACAGAAAGACAACAGCAGAAGCAGAGCTCAGCAGCAGATCCAGATTACTCTTTACAGGGATAAAGAATGAGAGTTATGATGGCCCTGATCCAATTCTATCCTTTTACCAGAGGCTTTTCTGATAGTTTTAGGTAAGCCGGATTTCTTTTACAGTATAAGGAGGAATACAATGGCTTCTCTTAAAGGCCTCACTTGGTCTTTGTGCACGCCACACGCTCCCACACAGACACCATCTCTGCGAGCTGGGTCATACAGCTTTGAGGAGAACTACTGCAGGTTTCCCCTTCATGGATTACTGCCTTGTTGTGGCGAAGGGGCTTGCGTAATTCAATGAAGCTATGAGCTATGCCGTGCAGGGCCACCCAAGACGGAAAGGTCATAGCAGAGAGTTCTGACAAAACGTGATCCACTGGAGAAGGAAATGGCAAACCACTCCAGTATCTTTGCCATGAAAACCCTATGGACAGTACCAAAAGGCAAAACGATATGACGCTGGAAGATGAGCCCCTCAGGTCGGAAGGCGTCCAATATGCTACTGGGGAAGAGCAGAGGGCTAGTACTAGTAGCGCCAGAAAGAATGAAGCAACTGGGCCAAAGCCGAAAGGACGCTCAGCTGTGGATGTGTCTGGTGGTGAAAGGAAAGTCCAATACTGTAAAGATTTTTTCTCCATAGGAACCTAGAATGTAAGATCCATGAATCAAGGCAAGCTGGACGTGGTCAAACAAGAGATGACAAGACTGAGCATCGACATCTTAGGAATCAGCGAACTAAAATGGACAGGAATGGGTGAATTTAATTCAGATGACCATCAGGTATACTACTGCGGGCAAGAATCCCTCAGAAGAAATGGAGTAGCCTTCATAGTCAATAAAAGAGTAGGAAAAGCAATACTGGGATACAATCCCCAAAATGTCAGAATGATCTCAGTTCGAATCCAAGTCAAACCATTCAATATCACAGTAGTCCAGGTCTATGCCCCAACCACCAATGCTGAAAAGAATGAAACTGACCGGTTCTATGAAGCCCTACAGCACCTTATAGAACTAACACCAAAAAATGATGTCTTTATCATCATGGGGGATTGGAATGCTAAAGTAGGAAGCCAAAAGATAACTGGAATAACAGGCAAGTTTGGCCTTGGAGTACAAAATGAAGCAGGGCACGGGCTGATAGAATTTTGTCAAAAGAATACGATGGTCATAGCAAACACTCTTTTCCAACAACCCAAGAGACGGCTCTACACATAGACATCACCAGATGGTCAACACAGAAATCAGATTGACTATATGCTCTGCAGCCAAAGATGGAGAAGCTCTATACAGTCAGTAAAAACAAGACCAGGAGTTAACTGTGGCTCAGACCATGAGCTTCTCGTTGCAAAGTTTAGGCTTAAACTGAAGAAAGTAGGGAAAAGCACTAGGCCACTCAGGTATGAATTAAATCATATCCCTGTTGAATATACAGTAGAGGTGATAAATAGATTTAAGGAATTAGATCTGATAGACAGAGTGCCTGAAGAACTATGGACAGAGGTTCACAACATTATACAAGAGGTAGCAACTAAAACCACCCCAAAGAAAAAGAAATGCAAAAAAGCAAAATGGCTGTCTGAGGAAGCTTTGCAAATAGCTGAGAAAAGGAAGGAAGCAAAAGGCAAGGGAGAAAAAGAAAGATACGCCCAATTGAATGCAGAATTCCAGAGAATAGCTAGAAGAGATAAGAATGCCTTCTTAAATGAACAGTGCAAAGAAATAGAAGAAAACAATAGAACAGGGAGGACCAGAGATCTTTTCAAGAAAATTGGAGAGATGAAGGCAACGTTTCATGCAAAAATGGGCACGATAAAGGACCAAAATGGCAGGGACCTAACAGAGGCAGAAGAGATTAAGAAGAGGTGGCAAAATTACACAGAAGAACTATACAAGAACAAGCTTAACGTTCCTGATAACCATGATGAGGTGGTCACTGACCTCGAGCCAGGCATTCTAGAACGTGAAGTGAAATGGGCCTTAGGAAAGCTGAGCAACAACAAATCTAGTGGAGGTGACAGTATTCCAGCTGAGCTATTCAAAATCTTAAAAGACGATGCAGTTAAAAGTGCTACACTCAATTTGCCAGTAAATTTGGAAAACTCAACAGTGGCCACAGGATTGGAAAAGATCAGTTTACATTCCAATTCCAAAGAAAGGCAGTGCCAAAGAATGTTCAAACTATCGCACTATTGCACTCATTTCTCATGCTAGTAAAGTTATGCTTAAAATCCTACAAGCTAGACTCCAGCAGTATGTGGATCGAGAACTACCAGAAGTACAGGCAGGATTTCAAAGAGGCAGAGGAACTAGAGATCAAATTGCCAACATACACTGGATCATGGAGAAAGCTAGAGAGTTCCAGAAAAACATCTACTTCTGCTTCATTGACTATGCTAAAGCCTTTGATTGTGTGGATCATAACAAACTGTGGCAAGTCCTTAAAGAGATGGGCGTAGCAGACCATCTTATTTGTCTCTTGAGAAACCTATATGTGGGCCAAGAAGCAACAGTGAGAACTGGACACGGAACCACTGATTGGTTCAAAATTGGAAAGGAGTCCGGCAAGGCTGTATACTGTCGCCCTGCCTGTTTAACTTATATGCAGAGCACATCATGAGAAAGGCAGGGCTAGATGAATCAAAAGTTGGAATTAAGATTGCTGGGAGAAATATCAACAACCTAAGATATGTAGATGATACCACTCTAATGGCAGAAAGTGAAGAAGAACTAAAGAGCCTTTTGTTGCAGGTGAAGAAGGAGAGTGCAAAAGTTGGGTTGAAACTTAAAATTAAGAAAACCAAGATCATGGCATCCGGCCGTCTCAATTCCTGGTAAATAGATGGGGAAGAAATGGAGGTAGAGACAGATTTTATTTTCCTGGGCTCCAAGATCACCGCAGATGGGGACTGCAGCCAAGAAATTAAAAGACGCTTGCTCCTGGGGAAGAAAGCCATGGCAAATCTAGACAGCACACTAAAAAGCAGAGACATCACCCTGCCAACAAAAGTGCGTATAGTCAAGGCTATGGTCTTCCCAGTTGCAATGTACGGCAGTGAAAGTTGGACCATAAGAAAGGCTGAGCGCCAAAGAATTGAGGCCTTTGAATTATGGTGCTGGAGAAGACTCCTGCGAGTCCCTTGGACTGCAAGGCGATCAAACCGGTCAGTCCTAGAGGAGATCAACCCTGACTGTTCTTTAAAAGGCCAGATCCTGAAGCTGAAACTCAAATACTTTGGCCACCTAATGAGAAGGAAGGACTCACTGGAGAAAAGCCTAATGCTGGGAAAGACTGAGGGCAATAGAAGAAGGGGACGACAGAGAATGAGGTGGCTGGATGGAGTCACTGAAGTAGTAGGCATGAGCGTAAGTGAACTCCAGGACAGGAAGGCTTGGAGGAACGTTGTCCATAGGGTCACGATGGGTCAGACACAACTTCGCAGCTAACAACAACAACAAAGGCAGGTTTGCTATTTAATCTCAGCTGTGAATCCAGGCTGTATCTTTTCTTTCTTCCCCAAATGGGGAGTTCCTTATGCCAGGATAGCTTCCTTATTCTGAGGCTTCTCTTCCATGATGGGCAAAGAGTTTGTCCATTACTGGCTACCCAACGACTTGTTCACTGCTCAACAAGAGTGACAACCATTTAAGGTTAGGAAACTGGACCAAACTTCACCCTCCCCTTGTATCCTGTCCCAGACAGTCAGCAGAATCCTACCAACATCTTGTGTAGCTCCTCCCTGCTTCTTGGTCCTGTTCCATTGTGACAGGTTTTGTATAAATTCTCCCAATTTTTATACTTCGATGAGTATAAAAAAAATGGAAAGGGGAGCAGAGCGCACGCAGCAGAATCTAAATTTAATGGCCTTTCAGCAAACAGAGATCCATTTTCTTCTGTCGTGCCTCAATTAATAGGAAAAGAAAGGTTGAGGATGGAAAAGGCACTTCTTCCTTTTCCATACTGACATCTACATCTGCCTGTAGAAGCAGATATCCTGTTACAATGAAGGGCAAGGTGGCTTCCCATCTAGGGCAGGGCTTTTCAACCTTTTTACCCATTGTACCATTTTAGGATATGGCAACATCCGAGTACCACCAGTCGTCTAGCAAGGTGTCAAAAACGTGATGACCAAAAAAAAAGGAAAAAGGTGATGAAGTACAGGTAGTCCTCGACTTACAACAGTTCGCTTACTGACTGTTTGAAGTTACAATGGCACTGAAAAAAGTGCCCCACAAGCCACAGCCGAGCAAGACACCTGCCTGCCCACCCGGCGGCGCTCTTCCTCCTGTTCGAGGTTTTCATTGCGGTGAGCATTTCTGTTGAGGATTGGAAGCAGAGGTGGAGTGGGGGGTGTTTGGTTTTTATTCCCCCCGCCCGTCTGCTGGGTGGTTGCAGCAGGTTTTGGTCACTTCACATGACCTTGGGACACTGTGACCATCACAAATATGAATCAATTGCCAAGCATCTGAATGTAAATCACAAGACCCTGGAGATGCTGCAGCATTCCAGCTGATCGGCGTTTCTTCTGGGCTCAGAACTGCCAGGATCAGTGCCAAGCTCCAGCTGGAGCCTGGCGCTGATCCTGGCGCTTCCACTGAGCCCTGACAGCCCCGAAGAAGCACTGATCCTGGTGCTGGTCCTGCAGCTCCAGCCATCTCTCGCTCAGGCTTGTGTGGTGCTGCCACTGGTTCAGCTCATTTTTAGCAGTTGTCCAACCATCCAACACAACTTCAAGAGCTTCTCAAAAGGAGAGTGCTGAGTGCGTAGGAAATGAAAGATCCTACAGCAGAGATGTCAAACACAAGGCCCGGGGGCCGGATCCGGCCCACGAAGTAGTTTCATGTGGCCCGTGAAGCCATCCTGGAAACAGTGAGGGAATGGCCCCCACTGCCTTGGCCCTGGCCCAGAGACCCTCCTTCTGCCAGAGACCCTCAGATATGTCCCACTCCTGCCCAGGCCCCCATAGGCACCCTTGATGCGAACGATGTAGAGCTGGCCACGCCCACCCAGTAGGCCATACGCACTCTAGCCACGCCCACCCAGTAGGCCACACCCACCCAGTAGGCCATACCCACCCAGCCCCCTGAGGGCAACTGCAATGCTGATGCGGCCCTCAATGAAATTGAGTTTGACACCCCTGTCCTACAGCAAACACAGCAGCTGCTCAGCCTGGATGTTTACTTTTTAATTCAATCAGAAAGATAAGAGACCTCTTCAGTGCTGGCAGCCTGAAGTAGAGAACCAGAGGCATTTCCCTAATTCTGACCCAGGCCTCAAACTACGTGTTCATTCAAGTACCATTCTTGGTTATTGATGCTGCAGACTCCTGCCTTTCTCCACAGCCTAATCTTTTCTTTTAGCAATAAGCTAAGCTGGAGGTCACTGTTCTTTTGCCAAAGGAAGAAACAGAGAAAAAGTCCATTTTATACTGGAAAACAGGTCTGCTTTGCACATTTTCTGCTTTGCACAGGAGCAACAAAGAAACTCAGAAAATTAAGAAAATCTTTCTTGTACCGGGGGCCCTAGAGCAAAGCAGCAAGATAAAAAAAAAACAGTTTGTAGGTTGCCTGGGGTTCAGGAAAACTGTTTGCCTCAGCCTTACTTTAAAGAGGGAAAAATATACAAGCTGTTTTATGCAACTAGCAATCCCTTTTGTAAAGCTGAGGGCAGAGAAGCTTAGAATGGATGGATTGTGCCTATAAAAATCACACATCACAGTTCCAAGATCAATGTGGGCTGAAAACATTTTACCATCTTTCCCACTCCAGGCATGGTTGTGATTAAGGAGAAGGCCCAATGACAAGATTGGCACCAATATTCCTCCAGCTGTTTCATAAGTGTAAGCAGCAGGACCAATAAGCATGGGAAATAGCAAAGTTCAGCGACAGCAAGAGGGCCCTAGTGCACATAAATAACTCAGCTCATGAATGTGGCCTTGTACATGCAGTACAGGAGACACAGGTTTGTAAAGCAGTAAAGGGCAAGAGGAACTCTTTGGGGATAACTAGACTTTTTGGGTACCAGACAGCAGTTTAGCAGGTTATGATTTAAAAATCCTCATTTTATCCACTGGCAAAGGAGTCAAGAAGCATGGCTTTTGGACCATATTTGATGGCACCCTTTCCAGAGCTCTCAATATGCTTCACTGAGGTGAATTTTCCTAGTTTTGCAACCTAACTATGTCATATATTACCAGTGGGCAAAGATGCCCAAACCCAGAGCTACCCTTAAAAAAAAAAGCCTTTCCCCCACTTTTGTTCATTCTACTTCATCTGCCATCCTGACTAAGCAGCCCGGCTCTGCTCCAATCCTAACTCATCTTCTCCTCTTTCCCCATTCGAAAGAGTTCAACACGGAAAGATACAATAATTGCACTTCCCAGCATTCTCTCTCTTCCCAGAAGCCTCGCTGAGCTGATCTAATGTTTTAATGCTTACTTCCCTGGAAGCAATTTCAACTCGCCTGGTTCCCCTCCCTCCAGACCACACACAGCTGGGACAGCCAGGTGTCTGACTGACCACCATACAGGCTGGACAGCTGGATTCCTATTCCTGTGGTGTCTGGCAATTGGAGACAGCATCATTTCTCCCTCCTGGAATACAGCTTATGTTCATGACAGTGCTGATCTAGGGAGTTCTCAAAACTGCTACCAGTGCAAGTTCTGGAAATAGATGTGTATTTTGCTTCAGATATTTCATTTGTTCCCAGGATTAAATTCACGTCTTAAAAATGATGTTATAACAGATGCTGATAGAAATCTACAAGCTTGGACACTCTTTCAGGGAGGCTCAGAGCTACAAGTGGGCAGGGGATAAATCAGAATATCTGGTAGGCTTTTAAATGCGGTGCAGGAGATCTGTCAGGATTTTTGTCCTTTTACCTGTCAAACAAAACGACTGTCTTCTCTACATTGTTGGAAAAAGCATTTATGGAAAAATAAAGAACATCTCCTGCTCCAATTAGGGCCGCAAGCTGTACAGCAGGTTCCTTTGATCACAGCTTTGAACTGCAGGTCTAGTCTAACAATAGCTAAGAATCCAGGAAAATCCTCAAGCCATGGACCTGCTTAGTACAACTCAGAATAAGAATAATAGGAGCTAATTAGAGTCATTTTTTTAAAAATAAATAGACTTCTGTTATGCCAGAATTCTCTTTGTTTCATCCCATTCAAATCTGCACCACGGTCAAGAACTCCATCATATTTCCTGCTGAGGTGGATATTTATATATATAAAACTGAGGAATCAGCAGCATATTAATAGATCGCCCCAAATTAATAAGATAACCTCTCTCATCTGCTTTTAAAAATTCACATGAGATTGTTAAGATTTCCAAAATTAGAAGAAAGAAGAGCAAATATTGCAGCACCCAACAAGGAAGCAATCAGCTAGCCAGCCTCTCTTTCTCTACTGATTGGACACCCACCCAGGAAAGAGCAGAAACACCATACATAGCTTCCCTTCTCCAGCCCTTGCAGATAATTCAGGAGTAGTCCGTTTCAAAGCCGAAGAGCCAGCGCTTGTCCGAGGACGTCTCCGTGGTCATGTGGCCGGCATGACTAGACGCCAAAGGCGCACGGAACGCTGTTACCTTCCCACCGTAGTGGTCCCTATTTTTCTACTTGCATTTTTTACGTGCTTTCGAACTGCTAGGTTGGCAGAAGCTGGGACGAGTAACAGGCGCTCACTCTGTTACACGGCACTCGGGATTCGACCCGCCAAACTGCCGACCTTCTGATCAACAAGCTCAGTGTCCTAACCCACTGAGCCACCGTGTACTCACTGGTACTAAATGCTAAAGGAACCAAAAGGGATGCACTCTTCTTACCTAACAAAGCCAACAAAAGCCATTCATCAGAATAACGTGTTACATTTTCCATTCTGTTTCCAGGCCTAAATCCAGACTAAAAAGGGGGTCAAGATAACCTACTTGAATTCTGTAGCTGATGCCTCCTCTACATCCTTTCCTACAAAAGGGAAGGTTGGAGATGCAATGGAAACTGTCCAATGCTTGGATCCAGGAAAGTCTTCTTTAACAAGAAATATACTGCACCTCTAAAGCGACTGGTACCACCCCTTCTCCTAGTGAGGTGCTGGCCATCTCCTGAACCCAACTAGTAGAGCTAGAGTTCCCTCCACAAGTGGTGGATCTCATCCCACCATATCCTTCCCTTTGAGTCTAGATAGAAGCCAAAAATGAATCTGATAGCATTATAGAATCTTATGCAATCAACTTTTCCTGTTATGCTCAGGTAGAGCTCAGATTTTTGCAAATATGAGCAATTTTATTGGCAAACCATTGCACAACTCATACTGTAACAGCTGCAGATGGATCATTGTGCCTGCTCTTTCTCCACAGGGAGCAAAGGTAGAGAAATGCTGGCACGTGGCTGCCTTTACCACAAAAGTCTAAGCTCCAGCAGAGGAGTATGTGTAAATGTGTCTTTCAAAGCAAATTTCTAAAGTTCCCAAAATACATTTGGGGAAAAAACATGCTGAATTAGTCATCCTGATGAAACAAAAAAATGCTTTTCTTGAGTTTTGTTTTGAAGGCAAAATGACTCAAAGTAGGAATATTACTTAAATGAACAAAATGTCAACCCACTAAAACTGCTCATTACTAAAGGGATTCTAGACAAGGGGTTGAAGTTACTCAGACACAAAGATACTTTCCGATACTAAAATTCAGAATAAGAAGCCATCTTTGCATTTGAGAATTAATGACCCCAATGGTTGTATTCAAGGCTGGGCCACCGGCTGAATTACAACACTGTATAAAGTGGAGAGGGAAAAATACCCAAACTTCTATATACACAAAGCCATTGTCCCCTCACAGCCATGATGGTCACCTCTTACCTGTTCTACTCTTGCTGTTGGTCAAGATCTCCTGCAGGCGCTCCTGAAGTTTATCTGCTCGCTTCCTTTCCAGATGAAGCTGTCTCTTGAGGTCCTTCAACTGTTCGTGGGGAAAAGAGAGATGTGGAGGAAATCAAAGCTGGATTCACTGATGCTTAGTCCCACCACTGGCTGTCCCACCCCCATTTAATTCTCTTTGCAAAAGATAAGTAAGCAAGCCTGCACATGCATAATGTAGGAAGTTAACTAACGTAATTGGGGCCAGGCACTCTGTCACTAAGCGACATGGTCAAAAAATGTAAAATCATGTGACAATGCTGACTTACAATAGTAGTTCTGGCAGTACCAGTTGCAGTCATTAAGTGAATTGTGCATGGTCACATGACCATGACTTGTGACTTCCTGTCGGCTTCCCCACTGATTTTGCTTGTCGGAAACCAGCAGTGAAGATCACGTGACTGCAAGACACCATGACTGTCAAATTGTGCATCAGTTACCAAATGCACAAATTGTGATCACATGAGTGTGGGGGCACAACAAGAACTCTGAGGAATGGCCATAAGGCCCCTTGTTCAGGGTCACGGCATTGTAACTCTGAACTGCCACTGAACGAGTGATCACTAAGGTCTACTGTACTTCTCTTTCACTAGTATTGGATCACAACCACCTCTTCTATACAAAAAGATAAGAATTGCAAATGTGTAGGTAGTACATTCATGTGGGTGGACATGAGGAAATCTTGGAATCACAACACTACAGTTAGGATCAGAAAGTAAAACAAAGGCAGTTTTGAAGACTTTGGAATTAGGCACTGGCTAGACATCTGCACAATTTAGCAGTCTGTGGTTGCTGGCATGTACCGATAGCTTAGCATCTGAGCAGCGAGGCTAATTTCTCAGGATGGAAGGAAGAGGTTTTCCATGGGGATACCATCCATCAAGTGAAGCATCTCCAACTTCTGGAATAATCTTTATTCAAGCAACTCACGCTATTCTTTCTGGTTGCTTAAATCACCAGCAACAGTGAGGAGAGAAGCCAGACCAGCGTGAAATACAGCTCAGTGGAGTAAGAGAAGTGGGCGTGACTCCATTGTAATTTAATGCATTTAAAGTGAAGGGACTTTATCAGTTGGGTGTTTGTTCCATTATCCGAGTAACAATAAAAATCTTTCCAGAAAACCAAACGGTTCTCGTTGGCCAATTCTGCCAGCTTCATGTGGCTTGATGTTTCCAACGTTCTTTTTTTTTAACTGATGATGGTAGACTGGAATTTAGCAGTCTTGTCTTATAGTTTGCCAGCAATTCTCCACTTCACCTTTCCTTCAGGCTTCACAAAGGGAATGGAACAGAGACAGAAACTGTCCTAGCTACCTGATGAAATCATCTCGGAGGTTAAAAGAGAAAAGCAAAGAACAGCAAGCGGAGGTCACAATAGCTCAACCAGCCAGACGAAGTATGATGTGCACTCTCCCAGACCCCCGCCCAATTTCCATGGAGAATCCCTCCAACTTACTGCTGCACTCCCTTTCTTCTCCAGGATCCGTTGCCCATCTACTGTGTCCTTCACTTCCTGCCAAAGAGACATAACTGTTCACTTCATAAATCAAAATGATGTCTCTATCACACGTGGTTAGCAGCAATACAGCTCAGGATTTCTTTCTCCGTTCATCTCATCTTTACAAGGGCCCCTCTTCGCATAGTAGGACTGCTGAGCTGCAAGTGATGGGATCTCTTTGTCACCTTCATACTCCAGGGGTGGGATAGAAGCAGAGTTTCTACCACTTTGAAAATGTCATACTGTTTACTGTTTTTTAACTGGGGTTTTATTGCAAGGTTTATATAATTCTTTTAATTGATTTTAAGTTTTGTAACTGTTGTATCTGTTTTTTAAATAACCTTGTGAACCGCCCTGAGTCCTACGGGAGAAGGGCGGTATATAAATTGAATAAATAAATAAATACTATGAAAGAAAAAAAACGCACCAAATCGACTTCCCCTAGCTTTATCTCCAATCCCAATTAGCCCATCTACCACAAAAAGAGTACAATCACAAATTGCAGAAAAGCAAAGAGATGACTTTTGAGAAGTGTGTGGCAACTTAACAAAGCCAGAGCTTAGCCAGGGAAAACATGAGAAAAAACCCCCTCATTTCTATATAATGTTACTACTTTTGGCAAGGACTCAAAAATAACTTCACAACTTCTCTCAGTTTGTGCTACTAATCGCATGGTACGCTGTGCCATTGTTGGAATTTCTTATAATAGTATTTTATTTGGATTTATTTTAGTATCTTTGTTCTTATTTTTAGATTTTACTATATAGGTAGTCCTTGACATGGCCACAATGGAGCCCCAAATTTCTGTTGCTAAGTGAGATGTTTGTTTAAGTGAATTTTGCCCATTTTATAATTTTGCCACAGTTGTTAAGTGAATCACTACAGGTGTTAAGTTAGGAACACGGCTGTTAAGCGAATCTGGCTTCCCCATTGACTTTGTTGTCAGAAGGTTGCAAAAGGGGAACATATGACCCCGGGACACTGCAACGGTCGTAAATATGAACCAGGTGCCAAGCATCTGAATTTTGATCATGTGACCATGAGGAAGCTGCAATGGTTGTGTGAAAAATGGTCCTAAGTCACTTTTTTCCAGTGCCGTCGTAACTTTGAATGGTCACTAAACAAACTGTTTTAAGTCGAGGACTTCCTGTACTTAATGTTCTTCTATTATATGTCAACTCTACAATGCGCATGGCTGCAGCCATTTTTTTATTCTCACCTCTGTCTGTCGGAACCATGACATTATACACATATAGAGAAAAAATGTCTTATTTCTATTATTAGGTGTTTTGTTTGCATCCGGCTTAGGTCTGTAATAAAATTTGATCGGTTGAGAAAGAAACAAAAGATTGCCCCCATTTGATTTTCTTTGGCATAAGACAGAAGGAAAGAGAAAAGTGATCGGGCTTTCAAGATTTTGTTATTCCAGCCCATATTAATAAACAACCCAGTTCTAATGTTTCCTGTTGTGTCTGTTTCCTGACCTAGCCTCCCTTGAAGGGCTGACAACAATCCTATTCTCTAAACTGGGATAAGGGGATGCCTGAATAGTTGCATTGGGATTATTGAACTAAAGGCCAGCGCACTCACACGCTTGACATCTGTCATTAGCTACAGGAAAGCAGCTTTTTTCCTCTCCTAGCAAGTAAGAGCTCCGCTGGTCACATCCAGAAACTAAAAAAAAGAGCAATCTGTAGAGAATTTGCTTCTACCCTCCCAGGTCTAAAGAAAGCTTGCCTAGTATCAAAATATATTTCACCACCACCCCCTCCGCCATTTTTCTTTTGGCACCATGTTACATGCTGCTGAAATAGTGAATTCCTGCACTAGGAGGAGGGGTGGTTTAGATGATCTCCAAGACTCCTTCCAATCCTTAACATTCTGTGATTCAGTCATTCTCTTGAATATTATTATTATTTATTATTTATTAAATTTTTATACCGCCCTTCTCCCGAAGGACTCAGGGCGGTGTACAGGGCAATAAATATCAAAATGTAAATACAAAAGTTAAAAAAGAGTTAAAAAGAATTAAATAATTATGCCCAATATAATACAATACTAAAAGTGTGTTAAAACTAAATCCAACCCCAAACCGATCAGACCAGGCCAGATTGTTCAAATAAATAAGTTTTTAAATCGCGCCGGAAGGAGTGAAGGTCGGGAGCCATCCGGAGCTCAACCGGCAAGCGGTTCCACAGGTCTGGCGCGCTCACCAAGAACGCCCTCCCCCTGGGGGCCACCAATCGACATTCTCTGATCGGAGGCACCCTGGGGAGGCCCTCTCTGTGGGAGCGCACTGGACGGAGGGAAGTTGTTGCCGGCAGCAGGTGCTGCCGTAGGTAATCCGGACCCATGCCATGTAGGGCTTTGTAGGTCATAACCAGCACCTTGAATCTCACCCAGAGGGCAACTGATGATGATATGATGAGAAGTTCTATGCTCAGATGTAGTATTCATTAGTTTCTTTCTAAGCCAACCAGGAACGGCATTGTTTGGAAGCCCGTGTTCTTAACGCTCCAAGAACCCACTGCAAAAACCTTAGTCTGAATACATGAATTGGAGAGGGACAGCAGCACCATCTGTCTATCCGTGCCAGTGTACTGCAACCACTTTGGAGGAGGAGACATAATTCAGCAGGTGGGCAAGTCCTGGCAGGAAGAGAGGGAACAGATGGTCGAAGGAAGTGCGCGCTGCCAAGCACCGGTTCCAGGAGGAAGCTGGCAGGCTCAGGGCATACACACCTGCTTCAGCCGGTGGAC
Organism: Vipera berus; assembly: GCF_964194415.1. NCBI lineage: Eukaryota > Metazoa > Chordata > Lepidosauria > Squamata > Viperidae > Vipera > Vipera berus. The sequence continues at coordinate 124,563,950 of NC_138203.1, forward strand.
TGTGTCCATGTGCTCATTCCTGGCTTTTTCAATCTCTCGCAGTTTCTCCTTAGTTGCTTCCACCTCTTGGTCTTTTAACTGCAGAGGAAACAACCCAGTTGGAGCAGGGGAGGCAGGGGTAAGGCAGTTAAAAGGCAGAAGAAGATTCCCATATTACTCCTCTTACGTGGAAAATGCCATTGGCTGAGGAAGACATTTTCAGGGAAAAAGCACAAACTGCATGGCTAAAATCTGCTGTGTAGCTACTCTTCATCGCTGCAGGAAAAAGCAGCTAACATGTGAAAGGAGCCCAAGAGGCAGCAGTGGAGAAAACAGGAAAAGCGTAAAGAAAAAGAAGGGATGGTTGACATATTGCGCCTTCCTCCCTTCCTTCCTTCCTTCCTTCCTTCCTTCCTTCCTTCCTTCCTTCCTTCCTTCCTTCCTTCCATTTCTATAGCCACCGTCTCAATAATTCTCCTCTCCAAGGGCTCCCGTCCGCTGCTCTGCACATTAGCTGCAAATATCCCATCCAGTTCAACAGCAAGAACTGTTAAACCTTAAGAGTTGCTGGACGTGGCATCGCAATCTACATTTTCAGGCCAACAGCCTGCATCCAAAGACGCTTCAGGGATTCTTGAAGGAACTCTGATGGATGTTGGTTGAGCATGGCATGATTTTTATTAAAACAGTCCTGGTTATCTTCCCTTCCCATCTCCACCCCTTGCCGCCATAAACGTGTGGGGAAGTTCAGGGATCATGGAGGGGAAATGCACAATAGCTAAACAGGTTTCAATTTGTCAAGTAGCACCTCTCTGGGACCAAAAGACTGATAATGTTGAGGTTGGTGCTGGTAGATGGGAGAATCAGCACCACAAATGTAACACTCGAGGCTAAGGTGAGCTACAAAGTCCCCTTTAAATTATAGGTGATTCACTGCCTTTGCCAATGGCTATGTGCTGGCTGGGAATCTTGGGGACTGTAGTACTGAACATGCCTGAGGAAGACTGATATTAACCTGCCTAACCATTCCACTGTAGACCAGGGGTCCCCAACCCCTGGCCCAGGGGTAGGCAACCTTGGCTCTTTTACGACTCGTGGACTTCAACTCCCAGAATTCCTGAGCCAGCCAAGCTGGCTCAGGAATCCTGGGAGTTGAAGTCCACAAGTCATAATAGAGCCAAGGTTGCCTACCCCTGCCCTGGGCTATGGCCCACTACTGAGCCTTGAGCCATTCGGAACCAGGCCCCAGAAATGGTGGGTAAGCTCACGGGCGCATCCCCACTCACCTAAATGCGCTCTTGCCCAATGCACATGCAGAACCATCCACTCTCCCTTTCCCCACCCCACCAGTCCACAAAGCTGAAAAGTTTGGGGAACTTTGCTGTAGGCCATACAAATCAAACACCAATCAAAAGCAGATTAAAATTCCACCTCAGCAATATTATTTCAAAAGCCCTTGGGTGTTTTGCCACCAGCTACCTCTGGAATGCCTGTTTCCGTTAAAGAGAAAGCCGAAGACCAGACTAGCTGGAAAAGCTGCATTTAAATAGCTACTATGGCTATTTTTAAGGGACGCGGTGGCTCAGTGGACACTGAGCTTGTCGATCAGAAGGTCGGCAGTTTGGCGGGTCGAATCCCGAGTGCCGTGTAACAGAGTGAGTGCCTGTTACTCGTCCCAGCTTCTGCCAACCACCAGTTCGAAAGCATGTAAAAATGCAAGTAGAAAAATAGGGACCACTACGGTGGGAAGGTAACAGCGTTCCGTGCGCCTTTGGCGTCTAGTCATGCCGGCCACATGACCACAGAGACGTCCTCTGACAAGCGCTGGCTCTTCAGCTTCGAAACGGAGATGAGCACCGGCCCCTAGAGTCGGAAACGACTAGCACGCGTGTGTGGGGCAACCTTTACCTTTACCTTATGGCTATTTTATTAATTTGAAAAGCTTGAACAAGAGAAGACAGCAGGGAGCGGCAACTCAGAAGGCTTTTTTTTTCTTTTCTCGATGATATTTGCCTCTCCAAGGATGATCAGGACATCTACCAGAGATTTCTCAACACAAAACTTACTTTAAATATGGACATTTCCTCATTCTTCTGATATCTGCTCAAGCCTAGTCCCAGAGGGGTCCAACCTTAGCCAGGTTGGAATATAAGATACAATTAACAGATAAATGCTCGCCTCCTGCCTATTTTAAAAAGGTTTCAATGACAAAAGTGTTTGCACTCGAGTTTACCGTCAAAATCTTGAGCAGTTTGTCACTTTCCAGCCTTTCTCTCAGCGACTAATCAAAGGAAAGGTTGATATCAAGGACAAAGGTAACATTTCTGCCTACAGCAATCCAGTTATGGAATTTCTCCCCCTAAAAAAGTCTTATCTAAAATCAGTGCTCTCAAGCAAACAACAACAACAACTTTTTATTTAAACACGTAGACATACTATGTACCTTTTCCAATTTTTTAAATGCTCTTTTAATGTTGATTTTTCGGACTATAGTTGTAAACTCAATCAGGAATCCAATGTGATAAAAACTCGTGTAAAAAGTTTTCAGAAAAAGTCACTCATTTGCATTCATGAAAGAGGTTCTTCTTGAGCATTTCAGAAAAGCGCCGTGGCGTATTTTTCAGAATTGTATGGGTGGAGAACCTGTGGCCCTCCAGATTTTATGAATTACAATTCCCAGAATCCCTCACATCAGTCTCAGTGGCTGAGACTGCTGGGAATGGAAGATCACCAGCACTGAGGGCTACAGATCCCCTAGCCCAGGGGTAGGCAACCTTGGCTCTTTTATGACTCATGGACTTCAACTCCCAGAATTCCTGAGTCAGCTATGCTCATCTGAGTGAGCTATGCTGACTCAGGAATTCTGGGAGTTGAAGTCCATGAATCATAAAAGAGCCGAGGTTGCCTACCCCTGCCCTAGCCCATGTCTTACATTAACCTTGTCTGGAAGGGACCAGAAATTCATTAGACCTAGCAGCCAGTCCACTGCAGATGAAAGCAGGCTGATCTTCACATCAGCACCGTACCAACCGATTGGGTGCAATAAGTCACACCTAAATGGCAGAAGGAGACAAAACCCCTTAACTGAGAAATTGGCATTGTTATTGCCAGACAGCATGGAAGCAAATGAATCTCTGTCGTTTCTCACGCCTGGGGAGGAATAGACAATTCGCAGCCCACCCCAGTACCTGTAAATCAGCTGCATGCTGCTCTTTGCAGATTCTCAGGGCTTCCATGTGTTCCTGCTGGTGCTTCTCTATCGACTCCTGGGGAAGAGGACAAAAATCGGATGCTCAGTAAAAGACTAGAAGGGTACCTGACTGGCCCATCCAGAGAAGGCCAATTCTAATTTATGGCCCAATACTGAGATGTAAAATTGAATCAATAGATACACCAAAACGGATTTCCACAACTGGAAGGAGTTACTGCACCGTGTCTCTTCCAAGTCAGTACCTCTGCCTCTTTAAGCCGCCGCTCGAACCAGCCCTTGGTGCCATCCATGGATTGGATCTGGAGCCGTAGCTCCTCCACGGTTTGTTGCATGGATTCCAGTTCTTGGCTACGAGCCTAATGAAGAAGAGGAAGGAAAAGACTGCAGACAATTCAGAAAGGAAAGGAAATTAAAGACATCAAGGGTGTCTTTTGTCCCATGGGAAAACACCCCCCCGCCCCCCCGCAAACATAACAAAATTTCACTATTTTAGTGTGAGATCCAAAGCTCCCTTGGTGATCCTTCCTAGCAAAGCCATACCAGTGATTTCCCTTCTTGGCCCCAACATATTGTGCACGTTAACAGTTGTAACCTAGGCAGAAGCTTACCTAGAATTTACAGCTGATCAATTTTAGACAATCTTTGCTGCTTGCGCCTTCTCCTAACCTTAGGAAGTTCTTGCTCCCTTGGAGAATGTGCCTTGAAATGCTCAACTTTACTGAGAAAGGCAGGAAGACAGATCAAATTTCTGATCCTTAAGCCTTGAATGTGCCCCTGGGGGAATGGGATGACTCACTGCAGCCAGGTGGGCGGGATTGGGAAGGCGTGGCCATCTGAGTGCCACCAGGTGAACGTGGGTGAGTGGGCATGGGCGGATCGACGCAAAGGATTAGGCCACTCCCACTCACCCATGCCACCTGGCGGCACTCAGATGGCCACGCCTACCCGGTAACGCCCACCTGGCTGCAGTGAGTCGTCATAGACCAGGGATAGGCAACCTTGGCTCTTTTACGACTTGTGGACTTGTGGACTTGTGGACTTGTGGACTTCAACTCCCAGAATTCCTGAGCCATCTGGCTCAGGAATTCTGGGAGTTGAAGTCCACGGGTCAATAAAAGAGCCAAGATTGCCTACCCATCATAGACCCTGCCCCTGGTGCCTTCAACTCATACCTTCTCCTCCTTGAGCTGGCCACGCAGCTCGTCCTCTTGCCGTTTCTTGTGCTCATGCAGCTCCCGCAGCTCCCGCTCATAGCGCGCCCTCACAGCCAGCAACTCTTTCTCATGCTGCAGACGGAGGTTACTGAGCTCTTCCTTGTGGCGCCCCTTTTCTTGCTGGGTCTCAATGGCCATCTCATCTAGCATGGCCTTGCGTTTCTCTGCTGTCTGGAAAGCACATGCACAGCACTACACCCCACTTCCAATATAACAGGGAAGTCCAGGCAATAAGCATTCAGATACAAAATTCCTCATCCCTCTATGCTCCCGAGTAGAAGACCAAGTATACAGGCAATCCTCGACTTACAACAGTTCATTCAGTGACTGTTTGAAGTTACAACAATGCTGAAAAAGTGTCTAATCACCGTTTTTCACACTTTTAAGACCACTGCAGCATCCCCATGGTTGAACGATCAAAACTGAGATGCTTGGCAACTGAATCATATTTATGATGGTTGCCGTGTCCCTAGTGTCATGGGATCCCCTTTTGCAACCCTATGGCAAGCAAAATCAATGGGGAAGCCACATTCACTTCATAGCCGTGTTACTAACTTAATACCTGCAGTGATTCATTTAACAAGTGGGGCAAGAAAGGTCGTAAAATGAGGCAAAATTCACTTAATAAATGTCTCACTTAGCAACATGAATTTTTGGCGCAATTGTGGTTGTACGTTGAGGACTACCCGTACTTTAGTTTCAATAAAAGAGAGTATTTGTAGCTCAGGGTTGAACTGTGAGATCCTTGGTGGAAAATGCACTACTTTCTAGCACTGATGATGTTACTTACGGTAGTGAAATGTCTACAAGAAAATAACTAAGAGCGCCAAGGACCCCATACTTCAGTTTGGTTTATAAAGACCAACCTCATGAAGGTGGGGTGCAGGCCTATAATATGTCCAAGGTTTTAGTTAAAAGGTTGATAACAGAGGTGCTGTTTATCTTGAGAAGCATAAATAAAATTTGCATTTTGAGACCAAAATCCTTGGCTTCTTTAAAAACACAAAGCACTAATTTCTAGTCTTCACAGTTGCACTGAGAAATTTCAAAAGTCTATGGGCTCTTTCTGGAGAAAGCCAGAAAATCAGGCAAAAATGGAACGGCTTTCTCAGCCAGCAGATACCATTTTAACATCTTGCAATGTTCCCCTAGCTACTCTTCTTCTTTCAATGTCCTTATCCCATTCCTCCTTGTCCTTTACTTTCTTCTATTCTAGTTTGCTCCAAATTTTATGAGCTTCTGCTCATAAACGAAATACTGAATCATAGTTAATTCAGAGTAGAAACCCGTAAACCCTTATTTGACATCCTGATTTAAGGGATTTTTGCCAAATGGTAGTGTGCTTTGAAGACAAATGAAATTAGTTTAGAAACCTCAACGCAGAAAGGGAGAAAGAAGCAGGCCATAGTCTGGCATTCTTCTGCTCATATACAAATGTCAAGCCATATTTGTAGTTGTCTGAATGAGCTACGATGTATACCTCCACTCTAGCTTACCTTCCTTACTTCATCAAGCTCTTGTAATAATCTCTCCTTTTCCTGTCCAAGTTCTTGAACTTGCTCCATAAGACGAGCATTGCCCCGGAGTGATTCCTACAATAAAAGGTGAAGATAATGAAAAATCCTATCTTCTAAAACAACCCTTTTGTTTATCTGCACCACGGTTTTGTCAGAGGCTGTCCACTGCCTCTGACAGAAGATGACAAGACCAAATTAAACAGAGAACTATCACAAAACAGCCCTGGCCCAAACCCATATTATTGAAATATCACAAGGATTATAGTAGCCAACTACATAAAGCACTTTAAGCATCCCACCTCAATTCTACCCCTATGCTAACCCCTTTAAAGTAAGAGTGAAAATGGGAATTGGTCGGGTGAATTACCTAGCCTCCTTTCACACTGACAAATTTAAAATAGATTCAGGATTAACATACCATTAACATACCATTTGAAATGGAAGCATGTGGTATATTGGGAAGAACTTTGCTAACACACCAAAATGGGGTCCGGAACCTAGGTAGCAGTTGGAAGGGCAACAAGAGCAGGAGGAAGTGATCGGTCAAGGCAGAGGTCCCCAACCTTTTGGGCACCAGGGACCGGTTCTGTGAAGAGAGGTTCCTCCACGGACCAGAGGGGGCGGGGTTTTTTGTGCTGCCTGCATCCTGCGAATGGGGCTTTGCTTGTTTGTGCGGACCGGTTGCTGGCATGCTGCAGCCCGGTACTGATCCATGGACTGGGGGTTGGGGACCCCTAGGTAAAGGAATCAAATAATCAGAAGGCGAGTGTAAAAAATGAAATCACTGGCAAGAGGGTGTGAGGAGTAATAAAACGATCCTCTTGTACCATTAATATTTACCTTCTTGCTCCTTCTTTCTCTCCGTGCCATAAAGGTTCGAAACGGGGCATTTTGCATAATGTGCTCAAAGGCGATAGGAGGAAGGAAATACAAGACATGCAAAGAGCTGGCTGGGCCTTGTAAGCAGCAGGATGGTGCTTGGGGCTATCACAGGGCCTGTATGGATCTAATGCCTTGGCCCACCTGCAACTGTGTGTTGAGGTCATCCCACTGGGCAGCCAACACCTCCTTCTCATTCTGACGCTGCTGCAACTCATCTCCCAATGCTGCCACCTGTTCTCGCATCAGATTCATTTCTTGAGTCTTAGATGTCTGGATCTACAGGGCAAGAATGCAGCAGGGCAAGAGAAGAAGGAGAAAGTTAACAGTCCTTTCATAAAAATCACATGGCACTCAGGCCTACCTTCCAAAGAGCAAACCTGTCAACAACGTGGGTTTTTTCCCCCCCTTAAAAAAGAACTACAAACCATAAGATTTCCCACCCACCACGCTCCTCATACCCGAGCACATTTCCATACGCTACTGAGCTCTCAAGTATTTTTTTTAAATTCTTTTGGTTTCACAAGAACATTTTTTAATTCACTCTGTGGGTAAAAATGAATGATGCTTCTGATGTTACCCATTGCAGACAATCATCTGATTTCATGCTTAATTAAAGTTTACAAACCAGCTTCAAATTCCAGTGACAACAGGGATTATTATGATTAATTATAAGAGGTGCACACACATTACTGAACAGCAGAAAAATCAAAGGATATGGGAAATTGGGAGAACTGAAAGGTTTGGCCATTGACTCCTAGTCTCTTAATCTTGGACAGGATTGTTATCTCTGTATCAAGCCTCATTGGTTTAATCTCTATGAAAACCCACAAAAAAGTGTTTTTTAATGCGGATGAATTTATAAATATTTTTGAGGTGCAAATTAGCCTTTTTTCATTTTTTTTTTCTTTTTCTTTTACTTAGTCTACATTCCAGAATGTGGAACTATGGGATTTGATATAAATTATGCTAATTTGTAGTCGAATAAGAATTCTTAGCACCAGCACATTTTTATCAGTTTCACATAGGATTATCAAAATATTCAGAAATACAGAGTGATTTCGGATTAACCAGGTTTCATTTTAAAAAGGTAAATTATAGATTTTATAATTATCATTTATAACTTGCCTTTAAAAACTAAAACTTGGCTAATCAGAAATTGCTCTGAGCTTTTGGTCTACCGAAAGGAAATAATTCATAAAGAAGTATGTAGCACTTTAAGCATGAAATATAGTGTAGCTCTTGCAATATCATAGATTCCAAGGGGTTTTATGCCTGTTTTTCTTTAAAATGTAATTATTATCCAAAAGGTGCTTAAATAGAGATTGCTTTCACTCATGCAATGACATCATACAATATTCTAACAACCTTTTCTCCACATCCTCTTCAACCAGCTTTCTCCAATCTACCGTACAACTCCCATAATTTCCAACTAGCATGTCTTAGAGTTTGGGAATGCTTATCTATATCAAAGTGTTGGAAGAAGTGTCAGGTCTAAGGTAATATGCCAATAATGGCACATTTTCACACAGCAGATGTAACTGTTGGCACAATCTCCTGTCCATGTCTTAAACCGGGAAAAATGAATTTTATCCTGTCATGAATGACAAATCTAACATCTGTGATATTTTCATCGTCCTCATCACCATAGCTCCTACTCCCCAAGGACACACAGACACACACAGACACAGACACACAGACACAGACACAGACACACACACACACACAGAGAGAGAGAGAGAGAGAGAGAGAGATGCAATTTCAATCACTTTCTTCCAAGATGACACAGAACATTTCACAGCAGGACAACACAACTGACTGTAACAGAGCATTCTCCTCAAGAACTTAGATGCTTCTTGTTTTTTAGACAAGCCAAGAGCATGTGGAATTCCTGTTGTTTAAAGCCAGGAAACAAATAAAAATTGTAGGCTTCATATAGGCTTAACTTAATTTAAAAAAAAACAAACTCAACTCTTCCATAGCCTAGAAAGAAGAAATCTGGGTCCCAAATCTGGGTCCCTGTTTAGTGTTACTGCCGCTTTCATTGCAACTCTTAGCCACTCAAAAAAGATGCATGTCCCTGGGCTTAAACAGCTACTCGTCCTTGCTCAAGAGAAGTGTTCTGTTGTTGTGCACTGATGAAGTGAGGTGAGTAAGTTCCTTGAACTAGAGTCAGTGTGGTATAGCAGTTAAAATACTGGACCAGGCTTGGAGATACTAACATTCAAACTCTGAGTTATCCATGAATATTAGAAGACGATTTGAAACCTGTCTATTCTTACCCTGTCTAACTCAATAGGAAAGGTTGAAAATGCACGCACATCTCCCATACACAGTATACTGGATGAAGGGAGGAATGTAAATGCAATAAACAGGAATTCTTCACACACACGTAACCATTGTTGCTGGTCATTTAGCCTCACTTATGCTGTAAATATAATACACATACCCTCCTTCTTAAAATGCATAGTTACACCCTTTAATTCCTTCACCCTCAACACCACCTTCTATGCCTTCCAACCACTTGGGTCACAAGACAGAACCTGGTACCTGTTCTAATGCTGCAAGGTTGGTTCTCAGAGCATCATTTTCAGACAGAATGGTCTCAACCTGTTCCTGGCTCTCCGCACTTTGGCACGCAACCTGAGGGCCCATAAAGGACAGAATGGGCAACGGAAAGGAAGGAAGGAAGGAAGGAAGGAAGGAAGGAAGGAAGGAAGGAAGGAAGGAAGGGCAAAGGTAGGGGGGAAGGGGAGAGCAAAAGCGGCGGGGTGGGGGGAAGGAGAAAATAAGGATTAAAAATAGAGCAAAACATGGAACTAGCAGTCTTGGGCAAGGGTTGTGATTGGTTTTTATTTTGTTTTTAGAGAAAGCAAGCTTAGAAACCATTTTTTTTAAAAAAAGGCACATCAATTGCTATGAAAATAAAACAATTAACGAAATGAAGCACATTTCAGTTACCCGGACAAGGCACAGTTATTACAGACTCAACATAATCGCCAAACCTGTTTGAGAAAAGAAGAAGGTTAAAACAAGGAAAGCAAATTAAGAGGAGGGAAAGGCCCCTGGGAGGATGGGAATCTAAGAAAAGAAATGGAACAATTAAACAGAAAGGAAGAGATAATTTCAGTGTTAAGTTCCTAATACTATGGTCTATCTCCTGGGTAGAAACTCCCCGCCTTCAAATAAATAATTCTGCCAACAACTGACGTACTGTGTACTATGAGTGAAGCAATGTGTGCAATCATTTCAGCTGTAAATTACTACATTTGAAGGAAAAAGATTTCCAGAAAATATTCAGATAAACTGATGGGCCTGGGTTAGGCCCTTTCACCCACAAATCGATCCTCATTGTCTGTAATTTCCAAAACGATGTTAAATTGCAGTGGCCCTGAATATTAAAGTATTGTACCATTAAATAAGGGGCTCTTAGTCAGGCTTACTCAGACCTACAAAGTATAAAGGGTAGTCAAGAGTGTGTAGTTGTGCTCAAGCCAAGAACAAAGTATAACCAAAGGCTGTGACTGACAGGCAGATAATGTTAGGAGCTCTGTCAGTTACATTTTAACACACAACCTCATTTTAAGTACATATTACATTCCTCCGGCACGACCTTTTTCTATATATTTTCTGCACATTTTTATTCTCCCAAGTATTCCACACACCAACATCTTTTTCCAACCACACTTGCTAAGAACCAGTGTGTTCCACCATTAAGAACTAGGCAAAGCATAATCAAAGAAGCTAAATATGCTGACAGAGTTTTTAACAGACTTGAAGGAAATCCCCAAATCCAAATCAAGAACCAGAGTGGAGTGGAGTGGAGTGTGGAAACTAGTCACATCCATGTGTCATATGAGCCTGCCCATTTTAGATCATTACCCTAAGTTTTGTCCCTAGTCCCCCAAACTCTGTTTAAACACAACACTTGCTGTGCTACTAGGCTAGGGAAACGGGGACACTTCCAGATGCTAATCTGATAGGTAGACAGTCAAACCTATTTGGCTTATCTTATTAAGTTAGTTAGATTGGTATGAATCAAAATCTATCCCACAAAAGTATTAATTCAATCAATCACACATCTAGACAAAGATGCTCATAATACGATTTAACAAATGCTTTGAGTTTCACAACCAGGATGGTCCTGCCTGTATAAGCAATGGTATACAATAAATACAGCTTTTATTTATTAAAAAGAGTAAAATTGTGAAATATGAATTGGAAAAGTATTCAAGAAGCACATGCTGAAAATTCCCAGAGTTGGAGATTTCTACTGATTAAAGAAGGCCCAACATCATTGACTCCCATGACGATACCTACGGCCGAAGGCCATACGCCAAAAGAATCAAACTGTGATCTGCTAAAGTGTTGCATAGTCTTTTCCAAATGTCATCTCTGACTAAAGAATAAAGTTTAGAATGCACCCTAAATATAAGTTAAAACAGACAGGATGTGAAACTCAACTTTTAGGAAAAGAAATCCTTTAGAGAATTTAGAAATCAATACGCAATAGCAAAAAGCCAAAAACTAAAAACTTAAGAAACAGCCTCTTTTTCTACAAAAACGTAATAAGTAATTAGGTAGCCTAATGAACAGACTCATTGAATATATTTCTCCCTCACTTTTTTTGAATAAGTCATTACGAGATAGCATACAATAAAAACAAGGATACAACCATAATCTCTGATCCTGATACAGGTGGTGATAAGGACGAGCACAGGAGTGGTTGTAGGAAGCGCAACCTGTGTGGTATGAGACATTATAGCTCTATTTTTTAATTATACCACCCTGATTACCTTTTCTGATCTGTTTATTAAAGATCTGTGGTATTTCTGGAAACAATGAAATTCTTTATCTAATGATGGTCCCATTTTTTTCATAAAATAATGCTCTTTTCTTTTCCATGTATATTTGGAAAATTAAACTAATGTGAACGCGCCTGAATTTGGATTGACAATCCATCTTGGTCAGAGCTGTATCCCACAGTTATGAATATGTTTTTGAATTAGAAGTTCTGCCCTGTGACAAAATACTAGAAGTAGAGCCAAATATGAAGAACAAAGGCGAAAAAGAAAGAAGTGGGGAGGATGATTCGGAAAGAATAAAACTCTTTGTAATTGTATATGATTATGATCCTGAATTAAGTAAAACAGAAATTCTCGTTTATAGCTTTATTTATAACTTACAAAATATTTATAAGTTATCAATAAAGAATAAATGGTAAGGAGGGATTTAACCTCATGTGAGCATGGCACAATAGATTCGCACATAATCGACTTTATGTTCCAATCTGAATATCTTCCAGGGAATTACAATATTATAGCAGAGAGCCTATCTCACTCTCTATTTGCCATTTTGACAAAAAATATGAAAATATGGATGGAAATATAATTGCACAAATAACTTCAACACTCAAAGAGTGACTGCATTTTCAGAATGGACAGCAGCTTTGAAGGCCAATGATATACTTTTGACCCAAAGATGGTAATGCAGTGTTCAAATACTAGAACTTTTATGATCTTACTAGATAGCCTGTCACCCATGGGGCCATCCTTACCAGTTTCCTCAATGCCTCCAATAGCGACAGAACTGCTAATATCCAGTCTTCACTGGAAAAGTTGAGATACATTCAGAGATTTATTGGTCCTGAAAATAGCCCATGTTAAACTGTATAGCATAGTTAAACATCAGCACAAAAAGTGTTTTATGACATTTTGTATTAATGTTTAATAAAAGTTGCCAAATTTCAAATTTATGGGAGTCATGGTCTCAGATTTTGGATGCATTTTGTAAGTTAGCCCATTTGAGGTATTTTGGGTTAACAATTGTTACTCTATGATGCATTGTTTTGCCCAGCTGAAGGTTATTGGAATGAGAGTTTTAGTAGTATATAGATCTATAAGCGGCAAGTAAATTATCCATTTACAATGTTGAGGAAGATGTAAGCAATACCAGCTAAACCTACAAATGTCTCATGGGCATCATGTTGAAAACACATTCCAGATAAAATTGCTAGTGTTCTCCACACTCAAGAAGCATACTGAGGAACCAATCTGGAATTGAGAGACAACCATTCCATCTAAATAATAATAATAATAATAATAATAATAATAATAATAATAATAATAATAATAATAATAATAATAATAATAATAATAATACCGGTAATAATAATAATAGTAATAATAGTAGTAGTAGTAGTAATAGTAATAATAGTAGTTATTGCTATTGTTACTGTTGTTATTATTATCTTTTATTCATTAAACATGAACCTCAGTCAACTGAACATTCAAATTGACTGGTGCTAATGGTTGACACAGGTTGGTACAAGCATCCTAGGTATCAACCAGGTACCTCCTTAAAATGTAAGATGTTCCAATTAGCGCAGTTTTTTGTAGCTTTGCTGGAGTTATTGCAGGAAGCTGCAATTTCTTGATGTATTTTGCAAAGTTTTTGGACACAGTTCCCAGTGCCCCGATGACAGTGGGTATCACTGTTACACGTTTCATCCATAATCGTGTGGTTTCGATGGTCAGGTTGTGGTATTTCGTAATTTTTTCCAGTTCGTTTTCTTCGACTCTGGCACCTCTTGGTACAGCGATATCAATCAACTGTACACTTCGGTTCTCTACGACTGCGATATTTGGCATGTTGTGTTCCAAATGGCGATCTGTCTGTATTCGAAAGACCCACAAGATCTTCACCCTCTCATTCTCAACAACTTTTTCCACCCTATGTTCCCACGACTTTTTGGACACAGGTAAGTTGTATTTTTTACACAATACCCAGTGGATTAGTTTAGCAACTTGGTCATGTCTAGCTTTGTAATCAGTTTCTGCGATTTTGCTGCACTCACATATTAAATGTGAAACAGTTTCAACTTTGTTGTTGCAAAGTTGGCAATTTGGATTGTCGGTAGATTTTTGTATCTTTGCTTTCATGGCATTAGGTTTGTAGTGCTTGTTCTTGAACAGCCAATATTAAGCCTTCCGTTTCTTTCTTGATGGTTCCCATCTTAAGCCATGCCCATTTCAAGTTGTTTTCACATTTTCCTTCAATGTTTTTCAAATGCTGTCCATGTAAAACTTTGGTTTCCCATCTATTTAATCTGTCATCCAGCCATTTTTCCTTATATTCTGCCTTTGTTTCTGTTATTTTTATAATGCTATCTGTTTTCACAGCCTGCAACAATTTTTCTGTACTTTGATTCACATAGTCATTCAAACTTCATTTTTTTTCTTCTTCTACAGTTTGGTGGATTTGCAATAGCCCTCTGCCCCCTATTCTTCTTGGCAGGTACAATCTGTCGATATCACTTCATGGATGTAAAGTGTGGTGCATATTCAAAAGTTTATGCGTTTTCCGGTCTAGATGTTCCAGTTCAGCCAAAGTCCAGTTGATAATTCCAGCTGGGTAGCGTATCACTGGGACTGCCCACGGCTTTAATTATGTTGTTGTTGTTGTTGTTACTATTATTATCTCCAATAGGGATTCCCAAAGAGACCAATGAGATAATTTTGCTTTAGAATTAACGGAACCTTAAATAATCAAACTGGAAAAGATAATGGTGCTATAGTTTGAAGAATTATTTTCTGAAGAATAACTACAGATGAAATATCCAATTCATGGCTGCTATGTTTTTTTCCAGAAAAGAGCTTACCTGAAGAAATAATAGTTTAAAATGGACTACTGCTTACTTCACTTGAAGTAGAACAGCACTTCCATCACAATGGCATACAACACAAAACTGTGTCCAAGAGGAAATGGCTTAGGGAAAGAATAACCAAAGTCGTAAAATAAATTTTACAATAAACTATGATCCAATACCAAATTGGAAGAAGCCACAGCCAATCTAGGAAATCCCATCTGCCTACCAAAGCACACGGCTAAGAAGCTATAAGGCCTCAAAAAAGCATCACTGGCAACATCTTACAAGGTTTCCCATAGCAACTCATTGTGAGGATGAAGTTATGGGTAACTGTGCCATAACAGCACAGAGAAACAGCATAGACTCAAGCAACATTTGAATCTTTAAAAGGGAACCAAAGAATATGGCTTTCAAATAGAACTTGGATTATACTTGAAATCAGGAGCCAACCTTTGACCCCACAATCCAGGGGCACACTGCATTTTGATGGTACATTAGGGGTGGGTGGGCTGGAGGTCATCCCCTTCCTACATACACACACAGATATAATTTTTATTAAGAATGTTTAGTAGAATAGTAAAATCTAATACAATCTAAACTTGCAAGAGAATAGAATAGGGTGCAAGGGAAAAGAAAGGTAGGAATATAGTCAAGAAACAGCAAAGATTTTTTTAATTCTTAAGGTTATGATTAAAATATATTTAGTTCAGGATTAAAGGGACAGACTCATCTGGCGTTTTCAAACTTGTTATTCCAAAGGTTTCTAATAGCTTAAAAATAGTTAACGAGGAATTTCCAAAAGTGATTAGAAAAAGAGGTTTACAAACTTTTAAAGTGTCCTTTAAAAAAGTCTCTGCTGCAGTTGTGAACACGATGGCTAATCCCATTGTCTTTTGGTGTTCAAACCTGCGGAAAACCTCTGTCTGTACTGGTAGCCCTCAACTTTGGATCACAGTTGAACCCTTAAAATCCCCTGGGGAAAAATTAGCCTCACCTATGTTGATTGCATCATGACATCACCAATTTCCTGTGACTGGAAGGAAAAGGTACAACTCTCAGAACTTCAAATATTCCCCCATCCCTGCTTTTTAAGACGAGAAAGTGGCCTTTCAGTACTGTGGACCTGGATGAATTATCTGAAATCCAAGGCAATTCAGTTATATTATGTGATGGGAAATAGAATATTTAGAGTATGTAGAGTATATCCAAGCCTATCTCAAGATAACAGCTGGCTTCAAATGAGGGCGTTAAGGGTGTATTTTGCTCCATTTTCTAGCTTTGGCATCGCTGAAGACACAGGAGGAAGAAAATTGGTAGTTCTGAACAAGTCACCAAGTGATCCTGCAACAGAGAATATAGAAATCCAAACACGTGTGAAAGGTAAGCAACCGCCCGAAGGATTAAAACGTTTCATTTCTGAAATTTTAGTTGAACGTTGCAATCCTATTTCTAGTTACAAAAACAGGTAATAATAGCAAGACTCTTAGGAATGTCCATATCTCCTGCGTAAAATAAAACTGATGAACTCTTGACGTGTGAAAATCCCTTGGAGCTACATAGTCCGTTCACGGGAGAAGAATTACCTTTCAGAACAAAGACTTGCAACTAGGTCTTGGTTGATCGAATATTGTAAATCAAAAATCAATGGAAGCCAGGTGAGTCACTTTTATAGTAAGGAATTAGCCTGGAGCATTGCCCAAGAAAGATTGGGGAGAGGAGGATCAAAGGGAGAACAACATACAACAGCAACAGCTCAAGAAGGAGAAATTGAATGGCATAAAGGAAAGGAAAACAAAGAAATCTTAAGACTATTTCATACTAAATAGCATCTGAATTTAACGAGTGTTCTGAACTGTATATTTTCAGAAAGAGAGAGCTTATCTAGTACATATTTATATATACTGTTATCCAGTGCTTTTTTTGTAAAAGAAAAAGGTGCCGGAACTCACACGTCATACAACCTGCCTTGCCTACCCTACAAGGTTCCATCCAAAAAAGGTGCCGGAACTCCGTTCTGAGCGTTCTATGACAAAAAAAGCCCTACTGTTACTTAGAAAATTCTAAGTTTTACATCATCTGCTCCTTGGATGAAATTAAGCCTACGGTAGCAGGTTGTGCAGAAGGAATGAAGATTCTGATACAATATTCTCAAAATAGCATGGCCCCCCAAATCAACAGGTAAAACATGTTGAATATTCTCTCTGGAGAGACTTACAATGTGAATTTGGTACATAAAGTTAATACCGACAAGGAGAACATACCAGAGAGAGAATGTGCATCAAATTTCCCTTAAAAATACATAGATGGTTTTGCATACATCTTTCTCTCTCGTGACTCTTCCCATTCTTCTATGTGGGCAAAGCCTGACTGATGCAGTGGTGTTTTCCCAATGCCTACTTTTTCAAAAGATTGAAGCCAATTGGATTGATTTGAATTGTTTTTATTTGCCATAGGTTGAGAATGGAGAAAATCAGAATTTAATTCTTCTCCACAACCTTGAGATTAAAAAAAAAACACTTCTTCCCCTACCAGCATAACCTCAAAACAGCCTTGGTGGAGCAGTGGGCTAATGCCTCCTTAAGTAACACCAGCTGCCTGCAATTAGTGCAGGTTCGCATCCCACCAGGCTCAAGGTTGACTCAGCCTTCCATCCTTCCGAGGTAGGTAAAATGAGGACCCAGATTGTTGGGGGCAATTAAGCTGACTTTGTAATAATGCCGCTTGGGGGTGTGTGTGAAAGCCCTAATAAGCAGGCATATACATAGAATGAAGGCTACTGCTAAGCTTCTAAGCCACCCTGAGTCTTCGGAGAAGGGCGGGATATAAATGGAATTTTTAAAAACAAAAAAAAACTGAAATTACCCTTTTCATTCAGAGTATGAGTAGAATTTAGTGGGATATTGTTATTGTTAGTAGTTATGCTAAGAGAGAGTTAAAGCGCAGTACGAATTTGGTTGATTGTATATTGTGTAAATTTTTATTTAGAATATGATTGTTGTAACTATAATCCTGTATTTAGCTCTGGGAAGTGGGGGGGGGGAAGTGGGGGGGTTGGGGTGGGAGGGATTTGGGGATATATTGTAAAATATTGTAAAACTCTTTAATAAAAAAATAAAAAAAAGAATGACCCCATTTAGAAATAAAAAGAGATTATGAATGGAGAAACTTGCACTATAAAAGAATTAAGATCAATGAAAGTTATTCCCATGTGCATCGTATCATTTTATTAAAAGGGAAGATATCAGATTATTTGAACTATTCTCCCATCACTACAACCATGGCCAAAATTCAGAGATTATACAATATATATTGTTACACTTCAACTCAGTATTACAATAAATCTGGGGTTTCCACGCTTTCAACTCTTTATACTGGAATTAGTTTCTTCATTTGGAGACTTTTAGGAGCAACTCAGCTAGTGTTGGCAGAATATATATACAGCACGCAGAACCTACATATATGTCAATGCTCTAGTTTAAATTCTAGGGAGCTGAGATCTGTTCAGATAACAATTCTCATTAATGGCTACACTAGCTTCACATTTCTTCTTAAATACTTAACAGCATTATAGGTTTTCCCCATCTTTTGCAGCCTGATGGTGCAATAATGGATTTGTCAGATTTGTATGCTGTTGAATCAATACAGCAGCATACAAATATGATAAGTCCATTCTCACATCAGTTTACGTAAGATCAGTGATTAAAATTTTTATGCTAAACAATGTAACTAAAATATCCATAGTAAAAGGTCCATGGTAACATATTCAATGGTAAACAAAACAAAGAACAGTCACTCCTAAATGACATTGCAAAAGATAAAATAGACACTGGTTGATTACAATCTCATTGCCATGTATAAACTCAGTATCACAATGTACAACTATAACTACACATACAATTTATATTCAATCAATGCACATACAAGACAATCATCATCCACAAAGGCCTTTCAGTTCTGATTCTCTTACAGAGAGCATACTAGGAACACAATGCAGGGGGACAATCTTTGTGTTGGGAGGACAATACGTGAACTCAGGTTCATAACAGATAACTGCCTTCTACAACCTTCTGACACTTTAGCATATTAGCACAATTTCAC
Source organism: Vipera berus (assembly GCF_964194415.1). Classification (NCBI taxonomy): domain Eukaryota; kingdom Metazoa; phylum Chordata; class Lepidosauria; order Squamata; family Viperidae; genus Vipera; species Vipera berus. The sequence continues at coordinate 124,582,496 of NC_138203.1, forward strand.
ATTTACATATGCTTATGACTAAACAAGACATCATTCAAAGGAAGAGAGGGTAGCTAAGAGGAATGCATTCAACAAAGCAACACATGGCCTTGTCTGAAATTGCATCATTTTCAGCATGGAGCAAATGAATGATATAAACCCATTGGATACAGTATCTGCCCCCCCCCCCGACACTAGAGATGTATTCACATGGCAGTGATACAACAGCCTCCTTGGGGTGAGGAAGGGGTGCTTTAGTTTTACAGCAAGTTTCCATTATTTATATTTAATTCTTTTGGAGTATTAGTTCAACAACTGCCACTAGTAGTGTTCATGTTTCAAGTCCCAGGTTTCTCATTTTTTAGCTGTTGACTTCCATACTTAGAGAAACATTACAACGCAATTTCGTATCAACCAGGCTAAGAATATTTTTAATTTTAATTTTAACTGGGTTTTAATTTTCTCAGGGTTCTATTTAATCTCTTTTAATTTGTTTTAACGTTTGTATTGACTGTTTTTTTAAATGCCCTGTAAACCGCCCTGAGTCCTTCGGGAAAGGGCAGTATATAAATCTAAATAAAATAAATAAATAAAATAAACCTTAATAGGTTTTATTAGGTTCAGTTGGATTTACTGCCAAGGAAGTATCCCTAGAAAGATAACCCCATCCCCACCAGCAAATTCAGATTTCTTTTATAAAGTCCCAAGGAGACACAGATTGCTCTGCATTCAACAATATACTTGGGAAAGACAGACTGAGATAAAATCATACTGGATCAACATAATTCACACACCCACACATAGACTATGGCAAGAATAGGAACAGAATGCCAATATGCAACTTACTGAATTAAATGGAAAGGATAGCACGCAAATTACTTTATGGAAAGTAAGATCACAGTGCCAAAAAACCCAGATGAATCTCTACTGAAGTAACTCAGTGAATGAACAGAGGGAGGTTGTATCAATCCTGCAGCTAGCCAACCAATTTGCCCGTCAGCCAGATGGCTTGCTTTATTTATTTATTACCCACGTCTTTATATGTGACTTATGACCACATGTCTTAGAGTACACAATCTAAAAACAGCCATAAGATAATACATAAAATGATCGTAACATAACATGAAATCACTATGGTGATTTTGAACGCCAGCAGGCAGTCCCCACCCCACCCCAATCTTCTGTGAGATGAGCACCTGAAGCCCCCTCTCTCTGCTTCACACAGATTCTGTTGTGATTCAGCAACAGCCTGTGATACCGGCAGCTGAGTCTGATGATTCTGAAGAGGAGGAGGAGGAGGGGTTTGGAGAGCCTTTAGTATCAGAGGGAGGCTCTGATGCACTGCAGGACTCTCAGCTTGGCCCCTCCCATCATGTTCCTCCTCAGACTCAGCCATGTGAGCACAAGGCATTGGATGTAGATGATTCACAGCTGGATCTATTCAGGGACGCTAGGAGCCGGAGGCAATCCAGCAGAGCATAACAGAGGAAGGCAATGAGGCAACTCAGTGAGAGGAGGAGAAGGCAATGAGAAGCCACGCCTTGGGACTGCTGATAAAAGGGGAAGGTGTGGGAGGTGCTGGTTGCTGAAGGCAACCGTTTGAAGATCTTCTGCTAGAGTCCTGGTCTGTTATTCCTGTTTAACTCTTGTTTGGACTTTTGGTTTAACTCTTGTTTGAACTTTTGATTTCTTTGTCAATAAATTTGGTTGGGTTTTTCCCAGCCTGTTTATAAAAAGGGGTTGTCCCTGACATTCAAACAGGGCCAGTCGTAGGCTGGAACAGAACAGATTCTACCTGGAGGAAAGGAGTCGAGAGGTAGCAAGAGTTCACGTGTATAGAGCGTATATGTAATCATCAGCACTCTGAATTGGGCCAGAGGCCAACAGCAACAACCAGCTCCCATAAAACAGGGGTTATTCTGCTGAACTGGCTAGTACTCAATAGCAAGAAGAGAGCTCTATTTGATGCCAGCTGCACTTCGGAATCACTTTCAAGGGCAGCCCTATGTAAAGTAAATGAGAGAAGTCTAGCTGAGAGATAAGGCACTGTCTTTAGTATCTCCTGATCCAGCTGGTGTTATCTGCCAGAGCTGCTCAAAGGCCTCCTTTTTTACATTTCAGGCTTCACTAAGATAATTTGTTCTAAATGTTTCAGATTCCTATTAGCCTCAATCACTTGGCCAATGATCAGGGACGATTAATAATTAGGGAAGTGCAGTTCAACCCTCTACAGGACTTTGGGCTGACCTATGTCACAGTATCACAGGAGAAAACTACAAAGCATAATAGCAGGCACAGTTGTTGTTGTTTTTTTACTTCAAAAGCATCTCCAGCTTTTATGATTTGAAGAACACTTTATCATTAGAAAAATAAATTTTTGTCCATCCCTAGAAAAGCAAAATCAGAATGCCACATTTTCTAGATCTAGAACTCCCAACGCCAATGTACTCAAATGGCATAATTAACACAAGCCATATAATTCTGCTTCTTTGGTGGCAAATACGAATCACCCTATAGAAAACTTTGAAACCATATAGCTCTGGCAAAAACTAGAATCCATTCAGGGAGCTCTCTGGGTATCTGTTACTTCTAATGCAATATACATTTTATCATCTTACTTCAAGAACAGGCATATTATGCCTTTCATACGCCATTAGTTCCAGCACCCCAGTACAGCTTGAGACTGATGGGAGCTATAAGACCAACCTCACGAAGGAGAAACAGAGATCCAATCCTCTGCACAGGCCTACAATATCAGAAAGTAAACATCTCGCCAAAATTATAGTTTGAGGCAGATCAGAGGAGGGCAGGCAGGTAGAAGGGTCGCTCACCTGGTCCTGCAGACTCTGAAGGGCCAATTCATTTTCTTTTTGACAACTCTGCAATTGGTCCTTTAATTCCAAGAATCCCTGAGAAAGAAGGAACAAATTTACCACATAGAATGTTAATGGAGGATTTCACTGTCGCATTAAATTCCACTAGGATCACACCCTAGATCGGGCATGTCAAACTGCCGGCCCACAGGCTGGATGCCTCATGCTGAAACCGCGTCTACCCCATTGCCGGCAATGGGGAAAAAGTCGTGATACGTTGCGTGACGTCACGTGACATTGCAAGTTTGACATGCCTGCCCTAGATGGAGACAACCATGCCCATAAAAATTATCAGGTGGAATCAGTAAACCTCAGGACCATTAAAAAGATAGAAGCATAGATTCTTTCCTTTCTTAGGGAAAACGGAGGGGCGGGGGAGGAAATCCTATTTTCTAGAGCAGGAAACAAATGGCCCATTATTGTTAGCTATATTTAAGCTTTATCCACTTTACAGGTCTATGGCATTTCCTCCAAGGAATTGCGGCAACTATATTTCCATGCGATAGTAGAAATTTATCTGGCGAGTCGGACAACCTATACATATGATTTATAAACCAGCAAACAATCCTAGCTCTGTCATCTTTCTCATACTTCTCAAGCTTCATTGGGGAAAATTGTGGCAGTTAAGTCCCCAAAAGACAATCATGCTTTAGATCAGCAACCTTAAGACATGTGGTCTTGCTGGCTGAGGAATTCTGGGAGTTGAAGTCCACACATCTTAACATTGCTGAGGTTCGGAAACACTGCTTTAGACAGCAAAAGGCCAAAATTATTCTCAATGTACAGATTAGAGAACCAAAGCCGAAAAAAACTGGGCAAGAACACAGCTAGGCTTTTGCATCAAGACCCCTCAAATGATAAAACTAAACACTTTCGATCAGGAGGTTTTCTTGCTGACGGAGCCTAGCTCCTGGACACCGCTTTCTAAATCTGACGAATCAGGTCTCTTTAGCCGTGACTTAAATGTAACTCAGACTGAACTACAGGAGAAGGAAAAATGCCTTTTACCTGGTTTGTGGTCTGGAGCTCCTGCTGCAGCTTCTGATTACGAACTTGCAGAGATTTCAGCTCGTCTTCCTTCCGCTGTTGGATCTCCTCAATTTTGGTCCTGAACAGTGGAAGGGAAAATTTGTTTGCAGAGGAGAGGGAAGTCAGGGATGGTGCTTTCTTCTCCTTAAGCTGCTCTGTTGCCTTTGGGTAATTTTGCTGGCTGCTTCAATCTCCTCCCTCACCTCCCTACTTTTGGAGGAAATGCCTTTTTCATTCCCATCTCATCCACTCATCCCCATTTCCAGCTACTGCTGCTGCTGCTGTTATTATTATTATTATTACTGAGTTTTTTAAAGAGTTTTTTAGAGTATTAACCTTGTGAACTCTAAAGCTTCCTCCTTCCATTATATATTCAAGATGGACAGTGATTAATATTTATATGTTACTTATATGTGAGGGTGTAAGTCTATACATATGTTGTATATAGTATGTTTAAATGTGTGTTACGTATGTGTACACTTTGAGAGCAAGCAACTGTATTTCATTTTTCATGTGTGCCATTGTGCCCACAGTAAAAAAAAAGACAATAAAGGTTATCTATTTCTATCTTTTTATTGCTTGTTTCCCCAGGAATATGCTCCTTTCCACACACTTTCTCCTCAGCACCCACCACTGCAGCAGGTTTTTCATCAAAGCACTTTTAACACTGTTACTGCCCAGTGCTCCAGCCCCATATCCATTTTCATTTTCAGTTAAAACCTGCACCCAGCCGAGGCAAATTCCAATCAAGAAAAAAAGCAAGAACCTCCACTTTTCAGCTATGCTCAACTCTGGGGACTTTCATGGATACATCCAGGCTTTCTAAGCAGTGTAACGAAAGTGGTTTGCCACTGCATTCTTCTAGAGTACTCTATAAATTCAACGTTGAAATCTGGCCAACAGCTCTGAGCCTCCCAGATGGTCCCCCATCCAAACAGTAATTAAGACTAAGTTTGCATAGTACTCAAGACCAGCCAAGGTTAGCTAAGAGGTACAACAGTGGATCTAAATTGTGCACATGTGTCTAATCTATTCTGTATCAGGGTCTGCTTTACACAGATCATTTGTTTTTGCTAAACAGGGGAGAGATAGATCGGCACTCTTGAGCTTAGAGGCCCTGCCTCACCTACCCGCATGGTATAACACTGCTTTGTTCAGCTACAGTGTAATCTGCCATTTTATTATCTAATTTGTTATATCATTATATCTGAAAGCTGTACTGCAATGGCTTAAATAAATGCAATGGGGCCAGGGATCACTCAAGAGGCTGGGAAGAAGGGGAAGAGTCCCAAGGCTTTCTGCTTACTTAACTGGGCCCACTTCAGACCGGTCAGGCATGAGTGCAACTCATTCCAAGCTATCAGCTGGTTTGCGCAGCGGATTCCCATGGGGATCACCTTGCCAGACTTTATGTAATGCTTTCACACTGCAGTGATTTTCTGATGATCTGGATTGTAATACCGGCAATGGATTTCTCCATCTTCCTCCTGTTGTTTCTCCCACCCCTCCCTCGCAAAGCCCCGGCTTCAAATGTCCTTTGCAAAGCTCTACTCCAACCAACCACCCGGTGCTTCTCAAACAGGCTTAAGTGAGAAGTGCATTGTTGCGCTGGCGCAGAGGGTGAAATTCCAGATCACACAGCCCATACCTGCTGTCGTTGTAAAGAGCTTCTTTTTCTGTCTGAAGCCGCACAAAGCTAAAAGAGGATAAGACACCAAGGTAGGGAGAAGTTAAAACACAGAATGCAAGAGAGACTAAAGCTGGTTCCCAAAGGAAAGCCCCCCTGCAGAACATATTAACATTCTCTCAGCAGTGGAGGAAGGTGTCATGGTTCTGATTAATGAGACAGTTCAAACAAAATTCAGGCATTTTTTTTATCTAAAAAGTCTTAATGAAACGCCAGCATCGGCACTCATGGATGGATGCCAGAATCTGAAATCTCCTCCCCTAAGCCCATCGTATCATACACAGTTCCCACCCTTATTTACACTCCATTAATCACATTATCCAATTAGTTTTACCTATGAAGTTTCACTTCCCTTTTTTTTTATTGAAAAGTTTTAACATACAATTTTTCCTTTAAATATCCCCCCTCCCCCTCCCTTCTCCCTCCCCCCTACCTCTCCCCCCTCCCCCCTCCCCCCCCGACTTCCCAGAGCTAAATACAAGGTATATATATAAAAAACAATCATAAACAACCATATACTAACAATCATAAACTCTAAAATCCATCACTCTCTAGCTTATATAGGATAAAACAAACCTTAGTAATATTAAATATATATAGAAAACAAAAATAAAAAAAGAAGAAAAGAAAGAAGACTTATTCAAATGCTACATGAAACTTCTTAACCCTATACTTGTTCTGGATAAACTCAATCCATTTTCTCCATTCCATAATATAGCGTTCTTGCGAGTGATCTTTCAAATAGGCCGAAGATTTCGGCCTGTTTCACTTCCCTTTCTGTGCCCAGCTATTTCTTCTCTTCTCAAAATAGCCGTTTGACATTTCCCTCCCTTCTGTGATTCAAAGCGAAGCAGTTTAAACAAAAGGCTGTCTCTTATATTATCAGTGCAAAAACATGTCAATGTATGCAGCATTGACAGGAGGAGCATTCGTTCAGACTTCTTGAGATGATGGCAAACTTTCACTTGTAGCAGAAACAGCAATCAAGCAGGTAGGAGCCCGGCTAGCTAACAAGAAGTAAATCCCATTCCTTAGCCTAATATAACCAAACTCCCCACCTCCAAAACATACCTCTCTTGCTTCTTCTTAAGCTTCTCCACAAGCTGCGTAAGAGAGAAAAGGCTGTAAGTTCCCACCAGCAATCCTCACCCTTCCACTAACCCATCGTCTCCCGAGAATGTGACCAGCCATACAAAACTGTCTCCCCTCTTACCTTAGAGAGCTCTTGCTGCAGGCGGGAGGTCTCTGCTGTCTTGGATGCCTATAGGAGGGGAAGGAGAGGCAAACACAATGACCTGTCTCAAGCATTCAAAGTCTTTCACTGATCTGGCAATGGTTTTGAACAACTCCGCCAGGTGGTTCTATAAGACAACAACCATATTGGGGGGCGGGCGAAAGCCCTAATAAGCAGGCATATACATAGAATGAAGGCTATTGCTAAGCACATTGATTTGTGCTTTAGATTGTAAGCCGCCCTGAGTCTTCGGAGAAGGGCGGGATATAAATGGGATTAAAATAAATAAAATAAATAAATAAATATTAGGGCAGCGCTGAGACAAGGAAGAGGCAACATCTAGGTCTGTGGTGGTGAACCTATGGCACGGGTGCCACAGGTGGCACGCAGAGCCCTCTCTGTGGGCACGTGCGCCATCGCCCCAGTCCTAGACCTTCAGCTGGGTTTTATAAAAAAATTTCGCTTTAGGCCTCTGCCGCCGTGTGCAAAAAAAAAGGTTCAATCAATCAATTTCAACTTCTCGCGGGAAAAAAGAAAGATCTCGCAAAGTTGGAATTGATTGATTGAACTTTTTAGTCCCACCCAGTCTGCCGTTACCACCACAGCCACGCCCACACAATGGGCCGTGCCCACACAATGGGGCACGCCCACCCGGCACCCGACGATACATAATTGGGCACTCGGTCTCTAAAAGGTTCGCCATCACTGGTCTAGGTTTTCTAGTTTAAAAACCAGCATGCTGAGGATCATTGACTTTATCCTATCCAACCAAAAGTTCACCATTCCCTCTTCTGGGAAGAAAAAATAAAAATAAAGGCCTGCATTTGGGAACAAAGGGCCAATCCCTACGGTCTGGATCCTCTCCTGCTTTCAAGTCTCTGTATTATTCCTTACTGGAACATTCCCTGCCATGCTAACAACAATGGCCATTTTGCTATTAACAGTTACATTAGATCAGCACACTTCTATTTCAATATAATTTAGTTATGTTGTTAGAAAATGTATATGACTGCTTATCTTACACACATTTACATGGACAGCTCAAGGCAACATTCCATAAAAAACAGATAAATATAAATCCACAGACCTGCTTCCCCCCAAAAGCACTCATCACCTATCCTGCCGCAGTACCTCAATATTCCACAATGTCCAGATCTACTGGTCTCACTAGCACTCTAGCCCAGTGCCTGAGTGAAGAGTCAGGTCTTCACAGTCCTCCAGAAGGCTGATAATTTGGGGCTCTCCATATCTCAGGGAAAAGGATGCTCCAAAAGGCCATGACAGCCACAAAAGAGATGTGCTTCCAAGATCCCTCCAGATGGCAACACTTGAAGGAAGGGATCTGGGTGTGCCCACCTTATTCGTCCTACAAATAACCTGGCCCTGTGCCATCAGGTCTTTAAACATGATAACCAGCACCCTGAATTGCCTCTGGAAGCCAATGAAACTCATATAGCAGCAGCATCGACATGGGCGAATTGCAAGCTCCCCTGCATGAGGCACTGCTGCATGATGAAACAGGTACAGCTTCTGGATGATCTTCAAGGGCAGCCCCAGGTACCACTGGAATGGAATGGAATGGAATGGAATGGAATGGAATGGAATGGAATGGAATGGAATAGAATAGAATAGAATAGAATAGAATAGAATAGAATAGAATAGAATAGAATAGAATAGAATAGAATAGAATAGAATAGAATAGAATAGAATAGAATAGAATAGAATAGAATATCTTTATTGTCATTGTGTAACTCACAATGAAATTAAGTGAATTAAATTAAATTAAATTAATCCAAGTGAGAAGTGATTTCACATGCAAATCCAGTTATTATGAGCCACAGCAACTGGGCAACAAGTGCTTCTGAGCCAAGGTGGCCCAGTGGTTAGGATGCAGCACTGCAGGCTACTTCTACTGACTGCCGGCCGCCAGCAGTTTGGCAATTTGAGTCTCACCGGCTCAAGGTTGACTCAGCCTTCCAGCCTACCAAGGTCAGTAAAATGAAGACCCAGATTGTTGTGGGCAATATGCCGACTCTGTAAAATCGCTTAAAAGATGGCTGTAAAGCACTGTGAAGCAGCGTATTAGTCTACGTGCTATTGCTATTCTTTGGTACTTGGAAGATAGTGTTCTGTACCAGCCTGCTACCGGCCCTGCAGAAAAGGCAGGGACAACCCCTTTTACAAGAAGGCAAGAGGCTGGAACTAAGCCTACCAAATTTATGGATACAAAAGCAAACAAGACACGAACCATGAAACAGGAGCTATTCAAGCGGTTGCCTTCAGCAAACCAGCCCTCCCACGCATTCCCCTTTTATACAGTTCAGGGCGTGGCTTCTCTCTGCCTCCTTCCGAGGTGCCCCATTGCCTTCCTCGGTTTACTCCTGATTGACTGCCTCCTGCGTCGGGCGTCCTTGAACAGGGCCAGCTGTGGGTCATCTTCATCCACGCTGTCAGGCTCACACAGCTGGGTCTCCATCGTGACCAGGTGGGAGGGGCCTGGCTGAGGGCTCTCATCAGCAAGCTCTCCAACCCCCTCAGCAAGGTCTTCAACACCCCCCTCCTCCTCTGAGTCGTCCGACCCAACTGCCAAACCCACAGGCTGACCCTGAATCACAACAGATAGGGCAGGGATGGAAATGGGCAAATGCAATCTGGAGCAAGGCTCCTACGGTCCACCGAGATGCCATTGAACTGCCAGTCGCGGGAACCCCAACCGACATAGCCTGTGGTGAGAAATGCTGAGAGTGGACAATGTTTGACCACATCCCAGGGACCACAACCTCCTCTGGCAAAGGAGAGCAAATATCAAGGAGTCTTTCTTACCTCGAGGTTCTGCAGCTGCTCCTTCAGCAGTATTTTTTCCTCTCTCTCGGTTTGCAGTTTCAATTCCACCTCTGAGAGAAACTGCTGGGAAACGGCACTGCTACCGTCACTACTGTCCAATGCCGGCTGTTCTGAAGTCGTCTCTGGCACAGTGGGACAAGAATCTAGAGAGCCGTCACCTTTCCCGCCACCTCGGTTTTCTGCTTGCCGGGCCACTTCTTTCTCGTAGCGCTCCTGTAAAGCTGCAGAACAAGGATCGCCCATTCCGAGCAGACCAGAGATTCCTCCTTCCGTATCCCTTTTAAATCTGTCTTTTTTTTTCAAACCGGGCAACTTTTAAGATGTATGGGCCACAATTCCAGATGGCTGGAGAATTCAAAGCCATGAAATCCGCACGTCTTAAAAGTTGCCAAGTTGGAAAAATACTGATATGAAATCAAGGATGGGCGCTTTCAGGCCCAGGGACCAACTTTGCCTCCCAAACTCCTTTCCCAGTCTGGAACATCCCTCACCCTTTCAAATCTGCTGATGAAATCCTGTGAAAAAGCACCCAGTAATAGTCATATGATATTTAGTAGCCTTTCGTCAAAGTTAGAAGTACAATGGTGTAATAGGCAAGTTTCCAATATGCTTATTACAGTGATTTTGTTTTTAAACAAATCTAGAAGGGAGATAACTTTTTCTCCTACAATACTGCAACCTTGCAGGCAACCTTCCCCATCGTGCTGTATGGACTTCAAGGCCCAGAAGTCTCAGCAATGGCCATATTTGGGGAAGGTTGCTGTAGAGTGCTCCACCTTGCCAATCTTCCCTCTGTCCGATTCCTTGGATTTTTTTCAAACTTCAATTTAAGCCCCCACAGTTGTATGCCAGTAAGAGTGCTACCTGCCATGTTCTTCTGCAGGGCAGAATTCTCTGCCTGTAGCCTTAACAGCTCGCCATCCACGGAGCTGGCTGGGAACGACCCTTCGCCGGCTACTGCGGTCTTCCCTTCCTGAAGAATCTGATTATCCTTCTCCAACTGCTCAAGCTGCGAGCACAGCTGCATTTGAAAGACCAAAGGACTGGATTTCAGCAAGTAATACATTTCCCAGCACACTGAACAAAAAGTGTAGATGATCCACCTGAGGGGGAAATTGGTCTGCAGCTGATCCCAGATCTTCATGGCATGAAAAAGCACTTGTTATTCCAGTTCCCCAAAATAAGTCCCAAGAGAGTGCTCTAAAACAGGGGTCCCCAACCCCTGCTACTGGGCTGTGGCCTGTCTGAAACTGGGCCGTGTGAGTGATGGGCAAGCGTGCACGTGTGAAGTTCCACTCATGCGAGTGGTGGGCACTTGAGCAGAGGGTGCTTGCACTCACGCACAATGCTCCACTCGCACCAGTGGACGGCGCTTGCGCACAAAGCTTCAGTCGTGCAAATGGAGCTTCGTGCACAGGCACTCGCCGCTTGAGCAAGTGGAGCTTCGCAAACGAGCACAAGCAGCCTCTGCTCATGCGCCCTCTGCTCGCACAAGCGGAGCTTCATGTGCCAGCACAAGTGCCTGCTGCTTGTGGGAGTGGAGATTTGTGTGCAAGCGCAAGTGTCCTCCACTCAGGCCTGAAGCTCCATTTGCGTGAGTGGCGGGCATTCGCGCCCACCACTTGCACCAATGGAGCTGTATGCGCCTGCGTGTGCATACCATTCACACTTCCCCTGCGCCGAGGCCCGGCCACCAAGTGGAAAGGTTGGGGACCGCTGCTCTAAAGAGTTGACTATAAAGGATGTAGTGATCCTTCCCTTCTTCAGTGGCTTTGGTTTAATGAACTAGGACAGACATGTCAAACACAAGGCCCGGGGGCCGGATCCGGCTCGCAAAGTGGTTTCATGTGGCCCGCAAAGCCATCCTGGAAACAGTGAGGGAACGGCCCCCACTGCCTTGGCCCTGGCCCAGAGACCCTCCTCCTGCCAGAGACCCTCAGATCTGTCCCACTCCAGCCCAGGCCCCCATAGGCACCCTTGATGCGAACGATGTAGAGCTGGCCACACCCACCCACTAGGCCATACACACTCTAGCCACGCCCACCCAGTAGGCCACGCCCACCCTGGCCACACCCACCCGGCCCCCTGAGGGCAACTGCAATGCTGATGCGGCCCTCAATGAAATTGAGTTTGACACCCCTGAACTAGGAGGAGTAATCTAATAAATACGCCAAATGCATGGAAAAGTTCCCCCACACCTGCCGATTAGCCTGCACTTTTCCAAACTCAAGAAGCATGCAAACAGCGGTTGCTAAGAAAAGCTTCCCACTCAGAATGCTTTTTTAATACCACACAAATGAGTCAAACACCACACCGTGAGAATGGAAGGAAAAAGAAGGAAAAAAAACCATTTGCAGCCATTGGGCTTGCCAATCTGATAGGCAAACTAGGGTGAAAGACAAGGAAAAAAATCTTCACATATGCAGGAAGAAGTTGGTTGGGGAGCTGAAGGCTGGTTTTTGTCCCACCCACATTTTACATTTAGTACCTGTTTGGGGCCAGCAGTAGTAACAAACAGAATAAAAGATTAGAAAAAATAAGATGAACCGCCGAGGCAAAGAACCTCTCCGGCCTGAGCTGAAGATGTTGGATTAAAAGTATTAAATTATAGACGTAGTTAAATATTTTGTCCAAGATTTTAGAGTCAATGCGCAAAATGTGTTTTGAAGGACACGGGAGAGTGAACCTGGCGCCCGTCTGCAACACCTTCACGAGGTCTTTTCTCAGAACCGATCCTTTAAGGGGCTCGAGACAAGCCAGCATACCTGTGCCTTCCCATGTACTCTTTGGAGACTGAGTCTGAAGCACTGCACAGGCCTAATGCATTCCGTTCTGACTTTGAAAGTGGCTCCTGCACTTTCGTAACTTGCGTTTTGTAAGACTGGATTGTTTTCAAACTGAGGCTGGATAGACATTCGTTAAGAAACCAGACTTTTGACTTTCCGCACTAGCCAGAGGGTTGAATGCGCCTGCCTAAAGGATTCCTTCAAAACCCTACGGCGGCTCTAGAATTCTATCTCAGAATTCTGCATGGTTAACCTGCAGTGCTATTTGGTGTCACACAGCACCCCCTGGCACGAACTTGGTGGCACTGCAAAAGAAACAACAGTCCGGTACCTTGGAGAGCTCCTGCATGAGAGTGCTATTTTGCAGCCTGAAGTCGTCCTCTTGGCTATGCAGTTTTCCCTGAAGCATTTCATTTTCACTAAGCAGTGCATCCACCTCCTACAAAGTCAATAAAGTTGCATAAGATCCCAGACACACATAATCACGGCAAGGTTCACTTCCTTCCACTAGATGGCGGGCCCAAATCCTCAAGCAGATTGCGCCTCCTTTGCCAATCTCCTAACAATATTAGGAAATGTTCTCACCTACTACCTTCCTGTATTTTTTTTTCCTACTCAAATTCTAGCTCAGTGGTGGCGAACCTATGGCACGGGTGCCAGAGGCGGCACTCAGAGCCCTCTCGGTGGGCACCCGCACCATGCCCCGGAGGTGGTAACTGTCCCTCTTCAACCAGCCACCTGCTAATTCGCCGAGGTTCCACATGGCTGAATGCATCCTGGCATGGCTGGTTTCCCTCTCCCCCCATCCTCTCCTGCCTTTGCATGCTCTCCTTTTCCCAGGCACGACCCACTCCATCTCGGAGGCAGCTTCTTTGAACTGCTGGCAATAGGCTGTGGAGCCCCAGAGTGCGCCGGTCGAGGGGCTGGCAGGCTATGGCTGACGGACACCGTCGTCCCCCATGCGCTCACTGGCCTCTGTGTGCGGGGGACAATGGTGTCACGCAGCAGATGCCCCACCCCTTGCCTTGCCCAATGGCAATGGCACCCCCACCCTGCCTTGCCTTATCCCGCAGATAAGCCTCCTGCCTACCGCCCCACCTGCCAAAGACCTCCTGAAGCTCCCCCAACCATGCCCACCCCCCACAGGTGTCCCTCCCCATGAGCAACATTGAGGTGACCACACTCACCTTGGCCACACCCACCCAATCTTCCATGACCACCACAGCCACACCCACCCAGTGGGCCATGCCCACCAGGCACCCAGCGATAAATAAGTGGGTTTTGGGTTGCAGTTTGGGCACTCGGTCCCTAAAAGGTTCGCCACCACTGTTCTAGATGGTCCATCTTATGCCAAGTGGCCCTTAATTCACGATGGAATGCCAGCAGTTATGTAGTGAGTAGCAGAGGAATTGCTGGCAGGATGTATCCAAGAGGAAGAATAGGTAAGAGAGATTTGGAAATCATCTAGCCCTGGCGTCCCCAACCTCTGGGCTGCGGCCCACTACAGGGCTGTGGCCTATTTGCAACCGGGCCATGCGAACGGTGGGGCTGGCACGCACTGCATGTGTGACTCGCACAAGTGGCGGGCCACTACACTTGCGCACGGGCGTGCAGCTCAACTTGTGCAAGTCAAGCACATGCTCCTCGCGTGGCCCATTTCCCCGCTCCCCCCAGGCAGGCTGCCAAGCCACAAAGCTTGGGGACGGCTGATCTAGATCATGGTCAGCTCCTTCTCTCAGACCAGCTAAATGGCACACGTACAGGTACTCCTTGACTTACAAGAGTTCATTTAGTAACCGTTCAAAGTTACCACGGCACTGCAAAAAGTGACCTATGACCGTTTTTCACACTTATGACCGTTGCAGCATCCTCATGATCATGTGATCAAAATTCGGATGGCTGGCAACAGACTCATATTTATGACAGTTGCAGTGTCCCAGGAACATTTGATCCCCCTTTTTCGACCTTCTGACAAGCAAACTCACTAGGGAAGGCCGATTCACTTAACAGCTGTGTCACCAACTCAGCAAGAGCAACGATGGCAAGAAAGGTCGTGAAATGGGGCAACACTCACTTAGCAAATGTCTCAACGAGCGACATAAATTTTAGGCTCAATTGTGGTCGTAAGCCAAGGGCTACCTGTATACGAAACGTTTTCTTTGAATTTGGGGGGCCTCTGAATATTGGCATAAAAATTTATTTAGGAAATTTATTTGCCATCCATCTCGTATCCAATGTCTCTAAATCATAGCTTAGCAAAATCAGAGAACTAAGATTGCCCCCATTTGATTTAGATCAGGGGTGTCAAACTCAATTTCACTGAGGGCCGCATCAGCATTGTGGTTGCCCTCAGGGGGCCGGGTGGGTGTGGCCAGGGTGGGCATGGCCTACTGGGTGGGCGTGGCTAGAGTGCGTATGGCCTACTGGGTGGGCGTGGCCAGAGTGCGTATGGCCTACTGGGTGGGCGTGGCCAGAGTGCATATGGGCTGCTGGGTGGGCGTGGCCAGCTCTACATCGTTGGCGTCAAGGGTGCCTATGGGGGGGGCTGGGCAGGAGTGGGACAGATCTGAGGGTCTCTGGCAGAAGGAAGGTCTCTGGGCCAGGGCCAAGGCAGTGGGGGCCGTTCCCCCACTCTTTCCAGGATGGCTTCGCGGGCCGCATGAAACCACTTCGCGGGCCGGATCCGGCCCCCGGGCCTTGTGTTTGACACCCCTGATTTAGATTATCGATACTCTCTCTGGACAGGGAAGTTGGAATCATGAAGGAAGACTTGCAGACGGGTGAGAGACAAAACAAAAGTATTAGAAACAAGTGATGGCAGATAGTCTGGATCCAGGCAGGACTGAAGTTGACATGGCAATTGATACTTTATACTGATACCTTACCTGAGCTTTTTTACTCTTATTCAGAGCCTGTGAAAAGAGGGGAAGTTGTTAACAAAGCACCAATAAGTTTTCGATACAGATTATGCTAATTATGCCAAATTCTGATTTTTATCCTGCTTATTATTTACATTTATAGATCCCCCTGAAGAATGAGTACAAACTCCTGTAATTATAGATTTTGAAATTATTTAACTCTTTTAAAAACTTAATTATGTCCTTTCACCATTTAGCAATGGGAATGTAATATGAGAGAAGATTGTCCACAACTATTACTGTACAACTTGTATGTCCTCTGCGTCCTCTCGTATGGTATTGTGGTCTGGTATGCTGGTCTGACAGCCGCGGATAGGAAAGTATTACAGAGGGTAGTGAGCACAGCACAAGACATTGTGGGCTGTTCCCTGACACCACTGGATGACATCGCCAGGGCTCGCTGCCTTGGAAGAGTGAGGAAGATTCTCAGGGATGACTCACACCCTGGACGGTATCTCTTTACTCTCCTACCATCCGGTAGAAGATATAGGAATATAGCCAGCCGTACCAACAGGCTGAAAAAAAGCTTTTATCCGTGGGCTATTAGGCTTTTAAATGAGACATAATCTTATGCAGAATTGACTTGGGAGGCCAGTGTGTGGTGTAGTTGGTTCACATGGTGTGGTAGGATGGAGGGTTTGTTGTCACTGTGTGTTGGGGGGAGAGAGCACGGGGGGAGGCTCAGCTAATCTCAATGTACACATGTTGTACTTTGACAATAAAGGTTTATTTTATTTATTTATTTATTTATTTATTTATTTATTTATTTATTTATTTATTTATTTATTTATGTGTGTGTGTGTGTGTGTATACACACACACACACAGATTTATATATCCATTATTCCATTAAAGAATCTCACTTTACCTTCTGAGCCTTAGCAAATTCCTTGTCTAAATAGGCGACCCGTTGTCGGAGCCCATTTAATTCTAAAAAAATCAAGAGAAAAACAAATCACGAATAAGAAAACATTTTAGAAATAGAGCATCTGTCTTTTGCCATTCTGAACATGTAGGATAAGGTATGAAATATGGTATCCGATCCTAAGTTTCTGATCATTCTGATTTTTTTTTGAATGTGTACTTAAAAAGCCCGGTTCTAGCCTTCTGTTCTATCAGTCTGCTAAAGGTAAAAGAATTTATGCAGCAATGCATGCTTGCTTGGCCTTGTGAGCAGCAAAATGAAAGACACACCAGATTTAGAGGAGTATTGTAGCAAGATACGCAACATATCATTTTAATTACAAACTGAGAAAGATTTTTTAAAAACCTTTTATGCCTTCAAAATGATGCAGAGAATATAGTCATATCAATAATTTTAAATTTGGGGGCTATTGATTTAATTTTATTTTAATTTTTATATTGTATTGTTTTAATTTTGCCCTGTAAAACCACCCTGAGTCCTTCGGGGAAAAGGGTGGTATATAAATTGAATTAAAATAAATAAATAAAAATAAAGAAATAACAACAACAAAACACGAAATGAAATCTTATTTCCTCTCCAAAAGCCAGAGAAGATGCAAAGAAGTGGGGAAAAAGATGAATGTTTTTACAGCCATTTTCTGAGCCCAGACTAAATATAAGTTTGCCAAACCCCTGAATAGAGAGAACTTTATTCTGCTTTTGCTCTTCGCATGGAAGGATGCGGTGCTAAATAGATACTGAAGCCTTATCCTCAAATCCACAGGAAAGCTTCCTTGGCAATCTGCCTGCTCCTAATATTTCATCATACATTGTCTGTGCATCTTCACTCATAACTTCAAACATAACTTCACATAGCTGAGAAAGCCATTTCTTTTAAACAGGAACTGAACTCTATGGCCAGTATTAGATTCTAGCTATTTCTTGTAACTTTTCACAGCTATTTATTCCACTGCTTTTTTTCTATTACGCCTTTCCTTGGAAGTTCAGATTTTGTAAGACTCATGCTAAATCAGCATGACTGAACCAGCAAACGGAGGCATATATGAATACATGCAGACATTTTGATGCTTTCACACTGGACACAAAATGTAATGGCCCAGATCACAGCATTACTTAGGGAAGTAGAACTGAGGAGAAAGTTTTACCGGCTGTGTTCTTGCGGAGTTCATCAGAGAGCTGATAATTCTGGGTTCGAAGTTCTAGTAACTGGGTCTGCCGAGAGAAAGAAAAAAGATTTTAATAAAAAACAACCTCACCAGGAAAAGTCATGGAGATCAGGGCTTTTCAACCAGTGGTACGGGTACCACCTGTGGTACATTGGCACCTGGCAGGTGGTACGCGGCCATCCTAGAAAAGTGGTAGTGGGGGAGGGGAATGAGCTGAACCAGTGGCAGCACCGCATAAGCCTAAGCGAGAGATGGCTGGACCTAGGTGACTGGTGGTACTCGGATGTTGCCATATCCTAAAAGTGGTACAATGGGTGAAAAGGTTGAAAAGCTCTGATGTAGATGACTAGGCAGGATTAAGACCAACTTGGTTTTTATAAAGATTAAGGCAGGAACTAGCAGCTTCCTCAACAGAGATGGCTGCTCAGCTTCATGGCCATTGAGTGCTATGCCACATATCTACTAATTCAGAAGTTGTACCTATGAATGTTCATCTTTTCCACTATAACAGGGGGATACGTCAGTTCTGCATGGCTTCACTCCTGACTACAAAAAAAATTTCTAATCTAGCTGAACCAAGTGTGGGAATCACTGCCAAGTCAAGCCAAGGAATTGAACTAAAACCATGAAGCATCAGGAGATCCACTCTTTAGGTCAGAAAATCCAGCAGTTCATTTCAAAGCCTGGGCTCTGAACGCACACTGTTTTGAGACGCAGTGTGTGTATGAGTCTTTTGCAAATTGTTGGCAACATTGCTACTAATTCTTAATTATTTTTTAAAATAACTCTGTATTATTCTTGACTGTCAAAATGAGATAAAGATTAGAACAGAATTGACATTACTGAGGGGGCCTTGAACCCAGTTATCTAAAGTCCATCCAGTAAACCCAGACTGGCTTTTAAGAGTTGGAGAAAGAATATGCAAAGCAAATGGGAAGGTTTCCATTGCCCTGTATTGTGATCTGTAACACTTACTCTTATAAATTCCATAGAGGGATTTATTTTCCCCACTTATTCTTTTAATACGGAAGGCCCTAACTGCATTTGGGTTTCCACCTATCCTTCTAAGGCCTTGAAAACTACACTCCAAAAGAGTCTTCTGCTAAACCCACTGCAGCAGCATATTTTACCATCAATACATCACACTTCTAATCCTGGGCTGGCAATCACAAAGATGAGTTGTTGCAGTGACTAAGACAGCTAATATCTCTCTCTAATTCTCAGAACACCCGAAATTCACAAGGTGTGCTGAACGTGTGGAAAAAAATCCATATTAACCTCCAGAAAGATATTTGTACTTCAGCACCAAATGAAAATTAAGTATTAACAGAGTTGCAAAGAACTCTGCAGGTATCAAAAGCTTATCTGAGATAAAATATTTGTCTGAGCCAATAATTATGAAACCCACAACTGACCAAGTTCCCACATGGCATTGCAAAAAATGTAGTGTCCACATATACTGAATTTTTTTAAAAAAAATATTATTAAACATCTATGCTGCCCATCTCGCCAAGGTGAATATTATCCTGATAATAAAACTGATCAACTCTTTTACTTGTAGAATTTTCCACCAGGCACAAAAGATTATCTGTAATCATAAGAGGAGAAATAAAAGGAAGGGGTGGAATGTATGGTCTCCCCATATTAAATATAACATCTTGAAATGGGAACACTATTCACCTTTTATCATGTTACAACTGAAAAGGTACAAAGGCAAGAGAAGGAATGGACACCACTCTGCTTGCAGAAAGGAGCTGAAATGGGTCCTCAGTGAACCTTGAAAACAAGCAATGCATAGTAATGCAACTCAGGGCAGGTGGGTGGGTATATCTATGCATTTACTCTTGAGTACACAAAGACAGACTTTCTCAAGGTGGTGCACACCCAATATGTTCAACTGTTATCACTGTTGGTTCTGTGATTGGGATTTGTAATCTGAAACACCCAGACGTTACCAGGTTTGTTAAAGCTTAATAAATGCAATCCAAACAGCAGAGCTTTTTAAATACTTTCGCAAAAGAAGAGATGCTGATAAGCAGAGTTTGTAATGTCGGGCATGAGAAAAAAACTGTCTCTGGAAAGATTCCTTCTCTTATATAATGATAGTGATGATAATAATAGAGTTGGAAGGTACCTTGGAGGTCTTCTATCTAGTCCAACCCCCTGTTCAGGCAGGAAACCCTATCATTTCAGACAAACAGCTGTCCAGTCTCTTCTTAAAAACTTCCAGTGTTGGAGCATTCAGAACTTCTGGAGGCAGGTTGTTCCACTGATTAATTGTTCTAACTGTCAGGCAATTTCTCCTTAGTTCTAGGTTGCTTCTTGTCCTGCCTTCAGGTGCTCTGGAGAATAGCTTGACTCCCTCTTCTTTGTGGCAACCCCTAAAGAGACATCAACCCCATTTTCCCCGTAGGCCACCCCAGTAGAGTGATGACTAGCCAGTTCCGCATCTGTGGGGGCGGAAGGGGGGGGAGAGCAAAAATGAGGCAATGCAATACCAACCAAGTCTCCATGCCAATCTTAGTAGGGAGGCGGCTCTGTTCCAAGAATCAGATTTAACTACGCCCACCAGGACCAGAGCCACCCCCAACCCACCCCCATCTATTAATTAATGTATTCCCAAGGCAGCCTTCCACCATCACTGTCATCCAGATGGGCTCCACTACCACTTCCAGACGCTACCCTGCGGAGGGATCTTGGGAACTGTAGTCCAAACAGAACCAGCCGGGGCAGGCTGCTGGCTTCAGGCGCTTGAAACGAGCCTTGGAAGAAGGTTCGAAGCGCAACTGCGGAGAATGTGCGTAGAGCTAAGCTGGGAAAGCAGCTGCGGTGGGCTTGCCCGCTCATTAGCAGAACCTCGGATTTTGCTCTAGGCTCCGGCGGGGGAGCAGCCCGGGGGGAAAAAAAGACGTTTCCCTTATGCCAGGGGTAGGCAACCTCGGCTCTTTTATGACTCATGGACTTCAACTCCCAGAATTCCTGAGCCAGCTTGGCTGGCTCAGGAATTCTGGGAGTTGAAGTCCATGAGTCATAAAAGAGCCGAGGTTGCCTACCCCTGCCCTATGCGCAGCTCTTAGGGACATCGCGCCCCCTCCTCTCGCCTTTGCAATCCCCCACCACCACGACCCCTCGCCACACTCTCCGCTGGGAAAGCTTCCCGGAACCGGAGCCTGCTCCTCCACGGCGCGTCTCTTTCCCCACTCCCGTCCCCTTGCTCCGAGGATGCTTCACAGGTTCCCCGCCGGCACCTCTCGTTGTTTTTTTTTTGCTCCCTCGCCAGCCAGACGCACCTGCATGCGCTCGAACTCCTCTTCGGACAAGGCCTGCGCCATCTTCCCTCCCCCGCCGCCGCCGCCGCCCCCCCTACTCGGCTTCAGCTTGGTACGATCCAAAGGAGAGAGGAAGAAGGAATCACGAAGCCTTCCCCTGCCACTCGTGGAGGAAGATGACGAGGTGGCTTTAAGAAGATATCATAGAGGAATAAGAGAGAGAGGGAGAGAGAGGAAGGATGTTTTGAGAGACGGTCTCTTTTCGTCTGCACCGGAGAGAGGAACAGCGGAACCGGCGGCGGACTGGAGTTTGGGGGCGGAAGTGAAGAGGCATAGAGATGCGAGAAGGCACTAATTAAGAAGGATGATTCACAACTGGAGCTTTGGCGCCCGAGGAAAGAGGGAGGGATGAGGAGTGTGCGTAAGAGGAGAAAGTGTAATACTGCGGTTCGGATACTCCCATAGAAACAGAAGCCTAGAAAGGATCCAAGCGTTTTCCTGTGAGGGTCATAGAGATGCCGGAAGTAATGATTGCGCTCATAGAAATAGGGGGCGGCCCGCTGTGTCATATAGATTAAAGCGAAATGGCCGAGGAGGTGGGTGAAGGAGGCGACTTCGGAAGTGATCAGTAACAGTTGAAAAAACGCGCGTCCACGGCGTCTTCTCGTTCCTGGGGTCACGTCACTATTTTCTCCTCCTGCATGAGGTGCAAAGTCGCCAGTGGCTGACGAGAGTTGCGCGTCCTCTTCTGCCTCCGCTGGGGATCATATCTCGAGTTCTGCCCGGATACTTTGGGGAGGGTCTCTGGGTGTGGAAGCGCCTTACAACGAATCGTATCGACTTCAGCAGCCCCTCGCAGTCTTCCTGGAGATCGTGAAGATGGAACCGAAGTCTCTTGCGTGCAAAGCGGGTGTTCCAACAACTGATCCCCGTTAACGGGAATTCTAGCGGATAAAGCCGCGCAGGGGCAGTTTTTGCGGGAAACAAAGCAATCTCATACTAACTACATTGTTTTAAGGCCCCTTTCGTTCAATAACATTGCAAACTATGTAGAGGAAGGTTCTGTGAGGGTACAATCCTAAACATAGGTACCAAGAGAATACTTAAGACTTACTGTTGTGCAACTGTACATAGGAAAATAAAAGTCTCTTCAGAAGATTCCCAGGTCTTAATATATTTCATTTATACGAGATAACTACATCTATTACAGCTATTCATACCTCATACTAAACCAGATTTACTTGTTTGATACAATATAAAAAGTATGTGAAATAAATTCCATTTCCCCCCCCAAAGAATAAATTAAATGGAAGCTTTATCCATGTAGTATGTCCCATTCTGGAGCTGTTCTCCCCTCCCCATTTATTTCCCTTGGGATTAGGTGGATTAGAGTTTGAATTAAATTACCAAATTTTACATCTATTTTCTGCATATAATCAGTTCAAACCTAAGTTTCCAAATTATAAGCACTTATGAACTAAAATCTGCCAATTTTTCTATAACATTCATCTGCGTTGAATGTGCTACAAAACAGTGTTTAGACTTCAGTCTAACAAATGTCTCTGGGAGGGCCACCACCATCTGAATTAATAACCAATATTGGGAAGTTAACACTGAAGAATGGCTTCTTATAGTAATAAATTGGAATCAGTACCATTACAAATAAGACTACCAGCCTTGAAAGCTATCCAGCCATTAGCAGCTTCACAAAATGCATGAAACATACTGGCCACAAATACTATGCTCTCGAAGCAGAGAATATTCCTAATTTCTAAAGTGCTATAAAAGAGATTCAATGTAGCTATAGTCCAAACTAGGATTTGCCTGTCCTTTGGAAACTGTTGCTACTAGAAGTTAATTTTATTAGCTTTTTCATTCATTGACTATATGGCAAACCATGCATTCATTAAATATGTATCTGTTTATGAGAAATAACTTTGTATTATCTAAATACAAAGTTATTCCTTGTCAACAGATACTTTTGTAAAGTATCTTTACTTTTTGTAAAGTAGCTGTTTGATTCCTTGAAAGCCTGCTAAGTAGCATGCTAAGATCAAAAAATCAGGTCCCTGTATCTCAGTAAATAAAAACATAAATATAAACCTGTCATTTATGAAGGATGCTTAATCTTTAACTCTGAATGGCTGATGACAAAACTTAATTCATATTATTTCTCTTGCCCATAACTTTGGTGAGTGTATCCCTTATTTGCGAAGGAAGGAAATAACAGACTTCATATATGACCCAGAATTGATGCACTCAGCACTCTAGAATCAGAAATGTGCATCTGAATGCCAAGTGTGACACTAAATGTGACTTAGTAACCCTGTTTTTATTGAATTTTTAATAAAAGCATGGACTAAACACATCAGTTACAAAGATTGCATTTGAGATTTTGTTGTTGTTCCGTTGCTGACTTCAGAATAGAAACTAAAATAATGGTGGTCAATTGGAAACCCAGAGATTGAATGACATTGTTATCAAAGTGTGGAACGACTGTTTTCTCAGCCATCCTTTATGTAAAATAAGGTTAATAGATATGAACTTTCACCAGCTTGAATCCAGATCCTCTTTTTGAACATGAGAAATCTTGATCTTTTGATCACCAACCAGATACGGTGTTTTTTTTAAAAGAGCCTTGGTGGAGCAGTGGGCTAATGCCTCCTTAAGTAACACCAGCTGCCTGCAATTAGTGCAGGTTCGCATCCCACCAGGCTCAAGGTTGACTCAGCCTTCCATCCTTCCGAGGTAGGTAAAATGAGGACCCAGATTGTTGGGGGCAATTAAGCTGACTTTGTAATAATGCCGCTTGGGGGGTGTGAAAGCCCTAATAAGCAGGCATATACATAGAATGAAGGCTACTGCTAAGCTTGTAAGCCGCCCTGAGTCTTCGGAGAAGGGCGGGATATAAATGGAATTAAAATAAATAAAATAAATAAAATAAAATAAAAAAAATAGAGACACCTTAAATTTTGCAGGACACAGTGATGAAACAGGTGGCATAATTCACTATAGAAAATGGTCATTGTTCATTTATTTGTTTAGAAGCCTCTAGTACTGGTAATTGGAAATGTTTAAACATACAAAATAAAACAACAGAAAGTGGTATCTGGGTCATTAAGGATGTAGAATCCACAAAAGAGGAAAAACAGTCTCCCCAAATTTGCAATTCTTCCCCTTCTTTCATCCCCTGAACAGTCCAACTCAATTCATGTTAAGAACTGAAACCACTTGCCCAATATAATATTTCCAGGCTCTGCCATCTTTCTTCTTGCCAACGTGCTAAAACACCACTATGCAACATCTTATTTACACTGACCACCTAATCCCATTTCCTTGTCTCTTGCTCAAGATCTCAGCTGAGAAGTTGCCCACATACTCATAATTCTCATTCCAAAATTGCTACCTACACTATCACATCCTCCTGTAAAGTTCAATCTATATCCCATGCATCTTCAGACCCAACTCCTCTTAGGAAGTTCCTCCCAGATTCAGTTATCCTTCCTGAAAAAGTGCCAAGCAACTTTTTAAATCTAGGCATCCAATAATATCGGAGGTCTAAGAGTTTATGTGTTCAGATAACCTTTTGGAACAGGGTCATCATATCTTCAAGAGCATTCAGATACACGGTGTGATGAAGTTTCCAGTGAAGCCCAAATGATTGTCTTTGCAACAATTTTTGCCCATTTTTTAAAAACACCCAGAGAACAGGTCACAGATCTGCTTCCAGTATTTTTAGCCTAACAAATCAGAAAACAGTCCTGTTTGTTAGGTTTCTGCTAACATCTATCTAGTAAGCAAGAAATTATTTTTTTTATAAAAATCTGATTAGTTTCCTTTATCTTACCAAAACCAGGGGAAGTGGCAATTATATCCTACTGAGCAACCATGACTCTTCAATAGTTACATGTGCAATTCCAAGGACATTTTTTACTTTTCTTTTCCCTGCACCTTTGCCCAGTGAAGCTCCAAGAGGTACCGTCTTGTTGCCCTTCCACATGGGCTAGCCGTATCATGAAGTAGAGTGTCAAGTAACTCAAATATTAAATGTGAAGTAGAAAGTGGCAGTTTAGTAAAACTTGGAAACAATGATAGGAAAAGGCTGAGATGTACAAATTAAAAAGTCCAATATCTATATAAAATAAAGCTCTCTTTTTTTTCTTTTTTAAAAAAAGTAGTGGCTCTCTGCTTTCGAAAAATGTTGCAAAAGAAGTCCACTTTCCTCCTCCCCTCCCTTCCCAATTCTGCCCAAATTATATACAGGAAAGATGCAAGAGTAAAAGGTTAAAGTGAAGGAATCAAGGTTTGCGATGACATGCTCCTTGCACAGCATTAAAGCAACACCTTATTGAAGTTTAGAATAGGTATGGGAGATGTCCCAAAGATGCATTTTCACGTGGCAACTGGACTTTCTTGTTTTTCTTTGAAGGCATTGTGCAGTCCCCACCATCCAGTCAGAGCTGAAAAATCTTCTTGGATGAGAAGCGAAACGTCTTCGAAGAAAAACAAGTCCAGTTGCCTCGTGAAAAAGCATCTTTGGGACAACCATGACCTGGATGACTGAGAATCTCCATGGACAGCTACCGGAGATGCACAAGTTTACCACACTGCATTTCTGAGCCTTAATGGGTGCAGATAACATACAAATTATCCCACAATTTGTAACAAAATTCTGTTTCTACTGTGTTAAGAAGAAAGTTTGGTACTACATGGTTTGAGCCCACCTTCTATATAGGAAGGTTTAACCGTGTGCCCCCACCCTTTTTGTTAAAGACCTTTAAAAATGCAGGATATTATGAAATGAGTGGTACTTCCAGAGGGTTATAGCCTACAGCAGCCTCCAGGTTTTGAAGCTGATGAGTGTAAGCAGCAGTCTGCAATGGGTCAGAACAAGACATGTAAAACGAGGAAGCCATTTGCAGCTCTTCCATCCAAGGGCTGCCATCATGAATCATCTTCCATGCTAAAGCTGGAACGGCGGCTGCTACCCTTTGAGGCACCAGGAGAGACAGAGGAAAGAAGTGGATCCGAGGCACCCAGTGGGGACAGAGCAGTCCCGTCGTCCATGAGAACATCTTGCAAGGCTCCCCCGTCAGATCCCAGTGTGAGACCCAGACCCAGCTCTTCAGCTGAAAAGGGCAGGTCCAGGGACTCTGCGAATGGTGGAATTGGATCTCCTCCCAAGGACTGTGCCAGAAGCCCCTGGGTGGAAGTCAAAGGCAGCCCGTGCATCTGGACCTGAAGTTCCAGCTCCTGCAGAGGAAGTTACAGACAAGCTTATGAGACTCAGCAGCAGGCTTCAGCTGCACTGTTCTCTATCCCGTCCCCTCAGCAGCTGTCCTACCTGTACTCGTAGTTGCAGGCTGCGGTTCGCTTGCTCTAATTTATGCTGCCTCAGCTCCATCTCCCTGGAGCGTTGCTGTTCCTTCTGCAATTTGCGGATGTAATCTACTGAGGCCTTCAGGATAGTCCCTTTATTCCAGCGCATTTCCCTAAAATATGCAGTGGGAGGGGACGTAAGAGATCAGGAATTAAGTGTCCTTAGACCTTACTCCATTTAATTCTGGAAAGGTAATTTCAGCTGGGCCCTACAAATGTCTTGTACTGTTAAATTTCCAATGTTCCCAGTTGACATGGGCAAAAAGGCAACATTCAGTTCTAGATAAAACTTTTCATTCATACCAGCAGTGGGAACTGAGTGACAGTCACAGTATGACTGAGCCAACACAGGCTTCTCAGGGTAGTGGAAATGCAATGACTTTCTATATACAACTGTTTCCCACACCGTTTTATTTTATTCATGCATTCAGTGTTATATATCACCAGCAACTGAAGTGTTCACAAGATAATTTCTACATCTACTGAGTCGTGGTTAGTCTAGAGCAGGGGTAGGCAACCTTGGCTCTTTTATGACTCGTGGACTTCAACTCCCAGAATTCCTGAGCCAGCTGGCTCAGGAATTCTGGGAGTTGAAGTCCACGAGTCATAAAAGAGCCAGGGTTGCCTACCCCTGCTCTCGAGGGTTGCTAAATAAATTACAACTGACTCTGATGATTATTGTATATAATACATAATCATAGTTGACTTTATACCAAAATCACATCAAATCACCTTTTAAAATGTGTTTTATACATCACTCAGGGAAGCTCAGTGGATTACACAATGAAGCCTATACAAGCTTGTGTCCCTTTTTGCAGATAAAACTTATTTTGATTAACTAGTTATCATCAAGCTGTCATACTTACGGATCATTAGATTTGGGGATGAGAGTCCCCAGTTCTTTAATTCGATCATTTATATTAAATCGACGACGACGTTCAACTGCAAAAAGAAAGACCTGTGTAAGAGGCCCTGTGGACAGACAGAGGACCCCTGCTTTTGCTACAACTATTAATATAATAAACGCATATGCCTTAATTTTTCCAGCAAGCAAAGCAATTTGCTTTTATAGCATCCAAATGAATCTCTCAACATTTGTTAGATTAATTCCCCATTATGCCAAGCTACCTTCAAAGTTAGGTATGTATTGTGATTGTATGCTATTATTCTTGGGCACAAAATTCAACTTCCAGATTCTTTAAAGGCAAAGGTTCCCAGCCTCATGCTTCTAAACATATATTTTGAAACACAGTATAAAGGGAAAATGTCAAAAATCTCAACCCACATGAATCTGCTTTAAGTTCTTCTGAGGCTGTTTCTCCAAGGGCTTCTGTTATTCAAATAATGCCACTGAAAAGTAGAAAGGGGGGGGGGGTTTCTAAGCAGTGGTGCATCTTTAAAGAGACTCAGATATACTGCAATCTTTTTCAAAGCAAGCAAAATATTTTTATTTGCCTAGGCAGTTTAACACTTCAGTTTTAAATTGGGAGCTAGCTCTTATTAAATTACAAATAATTTTGATCTGGACTGAACTGATTGTCAGGGCAATGACAGGCATGTAAATATTCTTAAAAATAAAGATGCAAATTATTTCAGTGGCTGGAAAATAGGGCTCTCTGTAGTTCGTTATTTCCCCATAATTAACAGGGAACTGAATTATGCACAAAATAAGCTATTCAGAGAGCCAGTATGATGTAGTAGTTAAGGCATCAGACTAGAAATTGGGAGGCTGTGCAGTTCTACTCCGACCTTAGGCACGAAGCCAGCTGGATAACCTTGGGGCTAGTCACTTTCAATCTTAGGAAGGAGACAATGGAAAATCAATTCTGAAAAACCTGCAGGCACTTGTCCAAGCAGACTCTGAGAAGTGGACATGATGAATGGAAGAAGAAAAAAATCCAACACTGATTACTATTTTTTTATTTTTTATTTACTATCACATCTTTATTATATTTATAAAAGACTCAAGGCAGCGAACATATCTAACGCTCCTTCTTCCTCTGACTTTCCCCAAAACAGCAACCCTGTGAGTTGAGTTGGGCTGAGTGTGTGTCACTGGCCGAGCTGGCTTTCATGACCATACTTTATTAAGTTTACTATTTACTATTACTATACTTTTTTTCCCCCGCATGCTGTATGAGCCTTGCATTTGACATGTGCGGGGCATAACAGTTTTACAGCTGGTGTCTTTCTTTTTAGAAATAACAGGAACACTGATGTTTGACTGTCTCTGTCCAAAAAGGACTTTTCATAAACATCCATTATGTTGTCAGTGCTTTCACCTCTTTTCCAATTCTGTCAATAGAAGTCAATTAAGGAATGTGCCATATTCCAATAAAGCATATCAGATCCTTCCTGAATTTGCAAATAGAACCTTTCTCTGTGTTTGCGTAAAATCTTGAGTTTGCACAGAAGCTGAAACACAGCTGAGTAATAGGGCTGCGGGTTTGTCAAGCACAGAAAAATGCTTGACAAAATGCAGCACTGGGTGGAGAGAGGGGAAAGAAAGGAATGTATTAACCAGTCTCCCCACCTGGACCCCTAATCAATGACAGGCCAATCCAAGGCAACTTCTACACACTGGCCTAGCTGCTTATTCTACCTCAGGCTTCATCAGTGTCATATGCCTGGCAGCCATTTTATCATTTTATTCTCTCTCCCACTTCTGGAATGCAGTGGGTCAAAACCAACCTTTCCACAGTCCCCCTCCCCCTCCCCATGAATCAGATTCTCACAAGCCCACCTAGTATAGTATTCCTAGCTTCCAAGCCAACATTTGCTTAATTTAACAGTCACTTTCAAATGAAGCCACTTGATCTTTGCTCTCAACCATAATGGATTTTAGATTGCCCGGATTTTTCAGCTTAAAGCCTTCACTATTACTAAGGATCTCACAGGAAAGAAATTTGCCCAAGGATTTTAAAAAAAAACTCTTCGTGCTACATAGAAGCTGAAATATGTGTTTTCATTCAGTTAAGGTGGTCTCATGTTCGGGAGAGAGGCACATAAAATAAGTAATTTTTTTTATCTCATACACAAAAAAGGGTAGAAAATTCTTCCAAGAAAGCACACAATGTCTCTTCTTCTCTCCCAAAATGTAGCATCCTAATTAAAATAGAGGGGAATGCTTAACTGATTAAAATATTTAATTTATTATATTGTATATGGTTCAAGATTAAGAATGAAGAAAAAGATAGAAAAGGACCTAAGTAAAAATATTGTGAAGGAGAATTTGAAATTCTTCCCTTCCCTTCTTTTTTCCCCAACTACTAGCCACAATTTAAATATCTATGTTAAGCTTTTAATATTTAATATAAAACAGTGGAGAAATTTTGCTTGTTCAAGACATTTCATCTGTTGTTTTAAATTAGTTTCTTGACTCTTTTCCTGGAAGCTGTATGAATGAGACTTGCTGCATAATGTGTCATATATATAGGGAAGTTGAAATTGCTGAGCTCATTATTACTTGTGGAAGATTACAAATTTTTAACACACTTTCCCTTATTGTAAGTCCCTTACCGTTCTTTTGTTTCTTTGTATCATGAAAACAGTACTTGTGAAGTCTAGGGCAGGGCTTTTCAACCTTTTCACCCATTGTGCCACTTTTAGGATATGGCAACATCCGAGTACCACCAGTCGCCTAGCAAGGTGTCAAAAACTTGATGACCAAAAAAAAAAAAAAAGGAAAAAAGTGATGAAGTACAGGTAGTCCTCGACTTACAACAGTTCGCTTAGTGACTGTTCGAAGTTACAATGGCACTGAAAAAAGTGCCCCCCAAGCCACAGCCGAGTAAGACACCTGCCTGCCCGCCCGGGGGCGCTCTTCCAACCTGTCCGAGGTTTTCATTGTTGTGAGCATTTCTGTTGAGGATTGGCAGCGGGGGTGGGGTGGGGTGGGGTGGGGTTTGGTTTCTATTCCCCCCATCTGCTGGGTGGTTGCAGCAGGTTTGGGTCCCTTCACATGACCCTGGGACACTGTGACCGTCATAAATATGAATCAATTGCCAAGCATCTGAAGGTAAATCACAAGACCCTGGAGATGCTGATCGGTGTTTCTTCAGGGCTCAGAAGTGTCAGGATCAGCACTGAGCTCCAGCTGGAGCCTGGCGCTGATCCTGGCGCTTCCGCTGAGCCCTGACAGCCCTGCAGCTCCAGCCGTCTCTCGCTCAGGCTTGTGCGGTGCTGCCACCAGTTCAGCTCATTCCCCTCCCCCGCTACCACTTTTCTAGGATGGTCGCGTACCACCTGCTAGGTGTCAATGTACCACAGGTGGTACCCGTACCACTGGTTGAAAAGCCCTGGTCTAGCGGCCATGCCAGCTCCTTCTATAACTGCTATTATAGTTATGCTATTCAGAGATTGTGTCCATTGTGTTATGAATGATGGATAGCTTATTTGATAATATAATTTAAAGTTAGAAAATCAAGTCTACTACCTTTTGAGTCCTGCAAAATTTTGACTCTTACTTTCAGGTTTTAAAAATTTAAGATGTGCAAACAGGCCAAACCAATTCTGCTTTGAAACACTGAGACAGTAAACCAGGCCAATATAGAACAATGATGTCCAATTTCACCAAATTTTACTCCTGATTTTCTTTCTCTCTCTGTTTTGTGCACACGTGCACAAGCACGCACACACAGATAAAACTCCCTCATCTGAGGGAGAAAAAAAATGATTTGCTACATCCTGCTCATTTTTACTCGGAATAAAGTTCTGCTGATTTCAAAGAGATTAGAACTTAGTGATCAAGTGCCTGCTTTGCCTGTAGATTTCTTTTTTCTTTTTTTTATGGTTTTAAGCCCTGGTGTCCCTATTCAAAAAGATCATGTAGAAGATGAAAATCCGAGAGAGCCAATCAGAGGAGATAGAACAAAACATGACCTGGCCTCTGACCTCATATAAGTCAGTTTTCTTTTACCAAAATCAGCAGGTAAGCATATATAGGGGGTCTCATAGACATGAAAATGTTTTTGCCCTTTTTCTCAGCACTGAAATATTCATTTCAAACCCAAAATAGAAAGTCACGGATAGTCCAACCAAGAGGCCACTCACTTAAATTGTGGTTGTCTTTCTTCTGCCTTTCCTTCAAAAATGCTTTGGTTTCATTTTCTGCAAAGGGGCACAAAATAAGACAGAAATAATAATAATAAAGCTACCCACCATGTCCAGCTACTTTCTTATATGGGTCTAGAGAGAGACTAGAGGAAATCCAGATGCCAGGCATGGAAGCATTATGGTTGCCCCTGCACACCCCAAACTCTTCCTTCAACTTCTAAAAGGAACAAATTCACTGATCTTTCCTCCTTTATGGAGAAAGAGACATAACTTCCAGGCAGCTATTCTAGGAGCAAAACCTAAACTCCCGCCTTCTAAACGCCCACCGTAATCAACTCTGATTATATCACTGCAATGTAGCACTGTCAGTCCTAGAGGAGATCAACCCTGACTGCTCTTTAGAAGGCCAGATCCTGAAGTTGAAACTCAAATACTTTGGCCACCTAATGAGAAGGAAGGACTCACTGGAGAAGAGCCTAATGCTGGGAAAGGTTGAGGGCAAGAGAAGAAGGGAACGACAGAGAATGAGGTGGCTGTCTTGTGATTCAGTGTCAGCCTGTGGATACGGCAGCTGAATCGGACAATTCTGAGGAGGATGAGGAGGAGGGGATTGGAGAGCCTGCAGAGGAAAGTTCTGAGGCATCGCAGAGCTCTCAGCCAGGCCCCTCCCATCTTGTTCCTCCTCAGACCCAGCTGTGTGAGCCTGAAAGCTTGGACGAAGATGATTCACAGCTGGCTTTGTTCAAGGATGCTCGAAGCAGGAGGCACACAAGCAGGAGTGAACAAAGGAGGGCAATGAGGCACCGCGGGAGGAGGCAAAGAGAAGCCACGCCTTGAAACTGTGTTTAAAAGGGGAATGGTTCTGGTTGCTGAAGGCAACCGTTTGAACAGCTTCTGATTTAGTTGTGGTTAGTATTTGTTTTGCTCTGTTTTGGATCTGTTTCGTTTCATTTGTGTAAATAAATTTGGTTGGCTTACTTTCAGCCTATTGACTATTGAAAAGGGGTTGTCCCTGACATTTCTGCAGGGCCGGTAGTAGGCTGGAACAGAACAGTCTGGATGGAGTCACTGAAGCAGTAGGCGTGAGCCTAAATGGACTCCAGAAGATGGTAGAGGACAGGAAGGCCTGGAAGAACGTTGTCCATAGGGTCGCGATGGGTCGGACACGACTTCGCAACTAACAACAACAATGTAGCACTCTTCTATGCCTAACTTTGGCATGCTTTCAATTCTTCCAATCAAGTACCTGACATCTCCCTCTTGATATTGGGAAGGTCAGCCGGGCAGGAGTTGCTGACAGTTACAGCTGGTTCTATCATTCCTGGGTTCCCGTACACATTCAGGAGGTTTCCAGAGACTGGCAGCTGTGCAGAACAGAAAAGAGTTGAAAGGACTTCCAGGCTAGTAGCTCAGAAAGTTTTGCTGCACTGTTAGATGGCTACTTTCTAATCTACCTTCTAATCTAGATCTCCCAATCTAGATCAGAAGGTAAGTACGTGAAAACTAAGAGCTATGGATGGACCCCAAATCACCGAGGGAGGTTGTTTCCCATTGAATGGGGTTCTGATGCTACATCTCCCCAGCCCAGTCCAACTTTCTGCCCACTATTCCACGTTGGATTATCTTAATGGCCAATAGGATACTCTTGGGAAGAAATAAATGGGTACTATACACCTTTGACATCGAGACAGAAGACATATAGAATGCAAAACATTTCTACAATAACAGGTTCATTTTAATTATTGATATTTACTGAGAATGCCTAAGAAACCAACCACTCTGGAGGAGTACTTTTTAAAATCACTAGGCTTAAAATAAAAACATTATTTTTTTATTTTTGTTTATCTTTTTTTTAGTTTGATTCTACTGTGTTAGTGAAGAGGAAAATGACTGATATTTCCAAAATGGCTGTTCTTTGTAATACTTTACTTACTTCTCTCCATCTCTCAAACACATTTTATACCAAGCAATTTATCTATTTGAAGAGAGTTGCAAAGCAGTTGTCCTACTAGTCTGGTGGATCAAAACCAATAGAGAATCTTAGGGCACAGAAAAGAGAGACGGGTGATCCAAAGCCTCTGGGTCAAATAACCTCCCCCCTTTTGTTTTTTGCAGCAGCTTTCCCCTCCCCCAACTCAGTTACCCAAGGTACACAGCCAGTATTCGGCAAAAACACTCTATTATAATGGAATATTTTCCACCAAGTTAGGGCACAAATCCTGTATTTTAAGTAGCAAAAAACAACACACAATAAGGTGGAAGAAGGTATAAGAGAAGATGCTGCCTCCCCCTTGGTCTAATACTTTTCATGGTATCAACTTCCACTTGCTGAAGTCAACTTATGGCCTATGAAAACGTAAACCATACATTCAGTCTTTAGGATGTCACAGGCTTTCCCCCCCGATGATATACATATAAAAAAATCAAAAGCCACTCACAGTGCTGGGCATCTGCAGGCCACTGTAATTCAGGATTTCATCATTGTAGCTGGATTCCAGGCTGATAATCTCATCAATGACATCATCAATCTGACAGAGAAGAGAGAGGGGTGGGATTAGACGTCTCTGACATGGGCGGCGGAGGGCGGGGGAGGGATGGCTACTGGAAATATTGAGAGAGCAAGAATGGAGGGAAAAGGCAAAGAAAGGCAGTGGGAATATGAGAGATGAAGGTGATAGGGGAATTTCTACTCACTTCTTTCTCAGAGTTGGAACCAATGTTGAGCATTGCCATAGGGCTATTGGGGGCACTGCCAGTGCTTCCTGCCACTCCCTGCTGGTGAGCCAAACCAGGTGGGGGCTCAGGACCTGAAACAGCCTGTGGGGAGCAGGTGGGTGCACCAGGGCTAGTCCCGGATAATGACTGTGTTGACGTCTTGCTCCCCATAGCAGTAGAAAGATACTGTTTGACTTGCTGTCGCTGTGCCTGCTGGATGTGGTACTTTGTGGGGTTCTCCAAGTGGGTTTGAACCTGAATTCAAGTGAGAAAAAGAGAGGGAAAGTATGAGTCAACCATCACTTGGGCAGTGCCATTTGACTATTTGCAAGACAATTTACAAGCATTCGGAAATCCTGAAGGCAACACACCAAACTTAACAAGCTGAAAGCCTACCTCTATCCCTAAACGCTGGCAAACTGAATATGAACCTCAGTTACGTACACAAATGTAATCAAATTAACAGAAGGAGCCAAGCTTATGCCTGTCAAGCAAAGACTACTATCACATCCAATCTTCCCTGCTGTTCCCAATGAATTCAAATTTACACTTCAAAGTTGCACCCCGGGTGAAGAGGTGCCACTGCACCTGCAGCATAGCCTGGCATCGGGAAATATGAAGGTGGGGAAAATGGACATCCAGCGAGCTTGAACTTAAATCTATTTTCAGAGAATTTGCCAATGTATTTTGTGTTGGTTTAAATCAGACTTATAAACAGGTGACATGAACAACACTGATGCAAACGGATGTCTCTCTGTCCAATAGGAGAGCTGGATGTCCAATAGAATAAGACGTATACCAGATCAAGGAATGCAGCTCTCAGGCTTTTGCATGGAGAAAGAGGTTATGTCATTCTGTCCCATCACTACGGAGAAATGGATGCAAGGAAATGGAACGGGGTGAAAAAGCACTGGGGCCAAGCAGTTATGGCCAAAAATGAGAGGCAGGGCAGAGAAGCTACCTTAGGGCTCCAAAAGCAGTTCCAGTGTTATTGTGTACCCTTTGTAAATATGAAAATATTTCAAGTGAAGGAGAATCCCTTTCAGACTGTCTCTCAATCTCAAAGTCTTCTTCTTCTAACTAGGTTTTTGGTGTTTTTTTTGGCTAGGATGAAACCTGATTTCCCTCCAAGGCAGAGTTGCTTCCTCTTTCCTCTTACCTTCAATACCTCCACAGGCACCTGGGCAGGTGCAGGGCGAGCTAGTGAGCTCACAGAAATAGCCGGTGTGGCTGGTGCAGTGGGTGCAGGAGTGAACTGTGCTGCCTGCTGCTGCTCCCGACGTTCCTGTTCTTGCGTCTGTGCTCGCATGAGCTGCTGCCGGAGTAGAACCCGGGATGACATGTTAGGACTTTCAGCTGGGGCCCTTGGAGGGCTGGAAAAAGGGGAGAGAGAGAGAAAGAGAGAAAGAGAGAGAGAGAGAGAGAGAGAGAGAGAGAGGGAGGGAGGGAGGGAGGGAGGGAGGGAGGGAGGGAGGGAGGGAGAGAGAGAGAGAGAGAGGAAGGAAACCATTAGAATTATTTTACTGCTCTGGCCGGTACATTCTCCAAAGAAGCCTTGCTGCTAAGAGAATACCAGCTCCTGAATACAAGTGGGACATATTTTTTTTAAAATATCCTACATTAAGTAAGCTGCCAAGACTTGTCAGAAGGTAGCACAACAGAAATGCAATAAATAAATAAAGCAGGCTGTTATATTGAGCATAATTAGAATAGGCACTTGTTAGATAAAGCTTTCTTTCCACTAATGAAACGATGATGAACTAAAATAGTATGCATAGGAGATACGGTATATCTTTCCTGATATCCCAATAGGGGCAATTGTTGAAATAGGTTGTCAGGTTGTAGGCTGACAGCAGCCTTCAAGGACCCAGCTCCCGAGAATATTGTGGACAGTGAAACCAATGGATTGCCCAGCAAATCAACCTAGAGTTTTCACTTGAGGTGCAAACAATCAGGCTGATATTATCTTATTTTGGACACTAGGTGAAGACCTAGCTCTGGTGCTGAGACACGTGGAAGGAAAGAGAATAAGAGTGTGACCATCGGCAAGGTAGATGGATTCAGTTATTGTGGGGTGCACTTTTCAAAGACATGAAAGTCTAGCCTAGGGACAAATCCTCAGGGACCAATTCTGTTTATGTGGTCGCTAAGAGTTGGCTCCAACTTGATAGTACAGAATCAGTCATGACCAATATAGGCATTCCCTAGAAAACTTTTATTTCACAACTAGATGTAATCATGGCCAAGTGAATGAGACCCCCTCCCTACTTCCATTGATATCTACCAACAGATTGTTCTGAAGGAAGATAAGGTGGCAGCTAAGAATTTCATTTGGAAGAAACTGCAGTGAGAGACAAGGCAATTTTCTATTAGTCTTATATTTTTTATTGGACTCATTTTTTTTCCTCCAAGGCAACATATAACCCCTCCCCCCAACACACACATTTATCCTCCCAGCAGCAGATTAACATGAAAAGACACTATCAGACCTTATCATTAATGACTGAGTGGGCATTTGAATGTTAACCACTCTAACCCTAATCTACCATTCTCTAACCATTACTCTATTCTGGCTACTTCTAGAATTGCCAGAGAATGGCAGAGAGAGAGAGAGAGAGAGAGACAGGCTTCAAAGAAATTTAAAATTGAAGCGCTCCCACAGGGAGGGTCTTCTCAGGGTGCCGCCGGTTAAAGATTGCCGGTGGGTAACACCCAGGGTTAGGGCCTTCTCAGTGGGCGCCCTGCGTTCCTGCCCTTTGGAACCAGCTGCCCGCGGAGCTTAGGACTGCCCCCGACCTCCGTTCATTCCGCCGGGGCCTGAAGACCTGGCTCTTCGAGCTCTCTGGCCCAGGCTGAGGATTAATCTTATTTTAACTGGGGTTTTATTTAGACAGGGACACATATAATTTCTTTTAAAATTTGTTTTTAACTTTTGTATTTTGGTTTTTTAATCACCCTGTAAACCGCCCTGAGTCCCTCGGGAAAGGGCGGTATATAAACGTAATAAATAAATAAATAAATAAAATAAGTTATAAAAACAGAGCTGGAGTCATAGTTGCTTGAAAACAGAGGCGCTTTCCACTCTTCTTCAATCCCATCCAACTTCAAATGATAAATAGCACCAGGGGAAAAGCTAAGAAACCTTTCCCCTTGAAAACAATTGGTAATGAGTTTTCTCTAGCGTGGAAAATTCCAGATATGTGGACATCAACTTTCAGACTTTTTAGTCATGGCCATGCTGGCTGGGGGATTCTGGGAATTGGTCCACATATCTAAGATTTGCCATGACTGGGAAACTTTGGACTACTAGACCAATAGTCCCCTATTGGTTTTAAATTGTGGGAACTGTACTTCCAACAGAATTGCAGGGCATTCTGTTAACAGAGGCTGGCCACATATTTGTGGGCTGGGGAACATGAGCATTAGAGCGTAGATTCCAGTTGGGGGGAAAAATTCAGGGAGCATTTAAAAGCAACACATTCTATTATGTATTTTATAATTACATTGTTGCAAAGTTGGCCACTTTGATTACTAAGACTCTTGGCCGCTCAGAAACTGATAACAATGTTGCTGCTCATAAACTGCAAACTAGGAAAAAGGCAACTGAGATATGGGATGTGGTGCCTCTATAGCAGGGGTGTCAAACTCAATTTCATTGAGGGCTGCATCAGCATTGCGGTTGCCCTCAGGGGGCCGGGTGGGTGTGGCCAGGGTGGGCGTGGCCTACTGGGTGGGTGTGGCTACAGTGTTTATGGCCTACTGGGTGGGCGTGGCCAGCTCTACATCGTTTGCATCAAGGGTGCCTATGGGGGCCTGGGCAGGAGTGGGACAGATCTGAGGGTCTCTGGCAGAAGGAGGGTCTCTGGGTCAGGGCCAAGGCAGTGGGGGCCGTTCCCTCACTGTTTCCAGGATGGCTTCGCGGGCCACATGAAACCACTTCACGGGCCGCATCCGGCCCCCGGGCCTTGTGTTTGACATGTCTGCTCTATAGAATCTGGAATTTTAAAAAAGGAGGGGGAGTGAAAGAAAAAAAACCCTCTCAAACTTCTTGGATGGGGAAGAGAAGCTTGAGGGTTTAGATATGTCGTCATTGTTGTCAGCCATTCAGTTGTGTCCGACCCTTGGCCACTCTAGGGATCAGCACTCTCCATGCCCCTGTCTCACACCGGCTCCTTCAGATCCGCCACAGTCATCCCGGTGATACAATAGTTCCTGTTAAAGCTGATCAGGAACTATAGTGGCTAAGAGGTTAAATTCCTGTTTAAAGGGATATCTTTACTCAAATCACCACATTTCTTAAATATAATCTCCAACTTGCTCTCCTTCACCTTTTCTGACTCTCTTTTAAAGTATATGCGCACACATTGCGTATTGCAAGAAATGCTCACAACAATGAAAACCTCGGACAGGAGGAAGAGCGCCGCCGGGCGGGCAGGCAGGTGTCTTGCTCGGCTGTGGCTTGGAGGGCACTTTTTTCAGTGCCATTGTAACTTCAAACAGTCACTAAGCGAACTGTTGTAAGTCGAGGACTACCTGTACTTCATCACTTCCCCCCCCCTTTTTTTTGATCATCAAGTTTTTGACACCTTGCTAGGCGACTGGTGGTACTCGGGTGTTGCCATATCCTAAAAGTGGTACAATGGGTGAAAAGGTTGAAAGGCCCTGTTCTAAATCTCCTTTTGTTTAAAATAAAATAGATGACTTTATTGACTTATATTCCTCTCTGGGATCTCATCTCCATCCTGTTTACAACTATAATTTCCTCAGGTCAAAGTCCTTTCTTTACCCTATGTCAGTGGTAGGCAACCTCGGCTCTTTTAGCATAGGTGACTCAGGAATTCTGGGAGTTGAAGTCCATGAGTCATAAAAGAGCCGAGGTTGCCTACCCCTGCCCTATGGTGTCCTATCTTTCCTGAGAGCCCTACAGAGGAAGCAGTACTCTGTCAATAAGAGGCCAACAAAAAAAACCTCACAAAAATTCCTGGGCAGAAATCTGAAGAAAGTTTGCATGCAAATACTGCACGTACTATTTGGTATATGGATGCGTGCTGTGAAGCTGGAGTAAAATGTAACGTGATACACAATCTGAAGGTAATTTGGCAGTAAGTAAAACCTGAAGGGTAACTTTGCTTTGGATTAGAGAGTCCAATAGCACATTGTGTAGTTTGCAAAGCTAGATACCTTGATACATCAGCAACAAGTTCATGAAATATGGAATTTCCCTTATCTTGACTGTCTTCCTTCTCACTATTTGCATTGCATTAAAAGACTGACAATTTCACCACATCTAAAAGTTAACATGGATCGAGGAACAATCACACCACACCAGCAATTTCTTTGGCCAAAGCTCAATTATCCAACTTTCAGCATAATTCTTATACCACAATCTTGCAACAATTACTACTGCTGTAAACTGCTTCGTGATGATAATATGCTGTAGTCTAAAAATGTTCATGTGTATTTAAACAAAGATGATTCACCTGAGGTCAGAGCATCAGATGAAGAACAAAAAAACCATCCAGGTTTTAAGCTGTCATGGCTATTTGCTAGAAATTTGGGGAAATTCAGTGCTTAATATACTACAAGAGAAGAAACTCACATAATTAAAAGGGATCATTTGGGAAACTAAGTCCAGCTCCATTTAAGAATGTTTGACCAGTCCCATTTTAAAAGATAGGGGAATAAGGTTTTATTTTTAAAATAGACAAAAAATATGTCTTTTGCCAGGCAAAAGTCTACTATGTCAACGGAAGCATCTGGTATTGCTTGAATTTTATGAACATAAATGTGTGCAAGTATTAGGGGGAAAAAATTGTGACAGCAATTTTGGCCCATGAGGAAGATTATCAAAAAACCAAGATGCATTATTTAGCTTAGCCTTAGCTTGAATTACCTTACCTGTCTTTCTTTTTCTTACAGGTAACAATCTAAAAATCTCACCTTTAAAAGCCATAGTTTAAACTAAATCTCAGGGCTAGCTGAAGTTCAGGAAAAAATACTACAAAACCTGAGAAAGGCCAATGATAAATAAATGAAGCACCTACAATTAAATGTGTCATTTTGAAAACCTAGAATTGACGGATTATGTTATCTACCTACAAGTGACAGAATAAAGTGTGCCAGAGAAATGAATGAACTGCGCTTAAAAAAAAAACCACAAGGAAAATCCTCTCAATAGTATCATCTGATCTTGGAATATTCAGAAATTCTCCTTCCCGTTATCTTATCCCACCACCCTAGTAACTGAGAAGCAGAAAGAAAATAGCTCCACAGAGCCCGGGGATAACTATGCATCGTCCTTCCTACCTGACACCAATGGGTTGGCTCTTGAGTTGGTAGAAGTTCTCGCTGCTCAGAGACAGGATGTTTTCCAGATCAATGTCGGCCACGATCCCAGACTCTGGAGGCACAGAGCTGAGGCTGTTTGAAAATATAGACAAGGATTAAGACACAATGCTTATTTCTGTTGGAACAATTAAGATTTATCTCAGCCAATAAAGTGAGACTCAGCTCCTCTAAACCATTCTCTATACAGCAGGAGACATCCAAGGCCACCCATTCTTTAATAGTATATAACTGGACTACTGTAACACATATACTACCTGGGCCTTAAGATATCCTTAAAAAATGTTCTTTGGTCTTCAGAGGTTAACTGCTACCCTGTCATCAGAGACAGATCACCGAGTATTATTCCAGCCTTGTTAAGTCTGTATTTATATGTTTCCTTCCAGTTTCAAATTCTTATTTTGAAAGCTGTTCTTGGCTTCAGGGGCTACAATTTTCAGTTATACTTCCCCTATATCTTTATTCTTTCCCCACATGCTTAGTCAATGTCAGAGCTGAAGTCTTCGTTCCTTTAGCATCTGAGGTTCAATATCTCCCAAAACAGGGCTCCTGCCCTGAGGAATATCCTTCACAGAGACAACGCAAAACTGTCAAGTGCATGTGAAAACGTGGCATTTTTTAAAATGGATTTATTACTGATCCATTTGTTTGTTTAGAAATCACGTTGCATTTCCTGCTGGTGATATGACAGAGCAGTATCCTTTTCAACGAACAGAAGCACTTCCATTCTGCTTTTAGTTATTTTCATGAACTAGGACAGGTGGCTAGCAATTATAATCCAATACATCACAAAGTTGTGCTTGTTTGTATTTTGCTCTTGTTCTCCGCTATCGGTTTGTTGTTTGTTGCTTATCTGAGGGATATTGATGGTTTTAACAATTAATGTTGCTGGCCACTTTCATTTTCTTTAACAGGCAGTCCAGACTTCAATAGTAACAGTTGGTTAAGCTGTAACAACCCTTGTAACTTTCCATTTTCTTGGCATCATTTTTACCTGGCAACCATCCCCAGACTCTGAATAAATAAGAAGGGTTTCTTGTGTCTGCAAATCACAGTCTTGGGCCATACAGGGGAAAAGGTAGGGAAATTTCCCACAAGGAAAAGGAGGTAGCAGAAATGCCAGTGAAACATGATTTGAACGTTAAACCAAGCATGACCCCTTACCCCACTAATCATTCAGATCTGAAATGTGCACATTTGTCTCAACCCTAAGATCATCAACATATGTTTCAGAAAGAATATGATTGACCCAAATGGGGTCAGAGAAAATATTTTTACTTCCCAAGCATGATTTTTAAATTGTGACAACCAGTAAGCCCTTCAGATAGCTTACTAAGGAGCTTCATAATTTGGGACTTGTATCTTTGACAAAGATGGAAAGAATGTGGTCTTTTAGCAGCAGGATGTTTTATTTCCAAGAATGGGGACTAACAATTCTTTCAGTGTTTTTTTTCCCTCTCTGCATGATTTGGCAAGACTTTAGTGCAATGTTAGCACAGTTCTGTATCTGATTACATCCAGCAGGGCTTTTTTTGTCATAGAACGCTCAGAACGGAGTTCCGGGACCTTTTTTGGATGGAACCTTGTAGGGTAGGCAAAGCAGGTTGTATGACATGTGTGAGTTCCGGCACCTTTTTCTTTTACAAAAAAAGCACTGACATCCAGTTAACATCTCTCAGGTGATTTAAACATTCTGTCTAGGACTGGAACCTGACGAAGAAATCAGTGCTTTTTTTGTAAAAGAAAAAGGTGCCGGAACTCACACATGTCATACAACCCGCCTTGCCTAACCTACAAGGTTCCATCCAAAAAAGGTCCCGGAACTCCGTTCTGAGCGTTCTATGAGGAAAAAAAGCCCTGGAAGAAATAATAAGTACATTTCTCTCTTTTCCTTGGCCCTTTCTGCATTTTTTTTAAACTATCTGGCCAGCTGCAGAGTTCTTTGAAAATCAGAAGCTTCCACATTGTTTCATAATCCTTCAAACAGTCTCATAGATATGTTGTTACGAATTCTGGATAGTTCTTTTTTTCCACAATCAGCTTAGCCCCTGTTGCCTGTTTTGTAAGTTTCCAGGATGGCCTTACGTGTTTTGCTACCTGAGACATTCAAATTCCATGTTGCGTACTGATAAAAACTGGATTAGCGGCTAAAGTTTACTTTAACATTAGCAATGGGAGCACATCTTTCCCTACATCTGGGGACAGCAAAGACAGGGGCCAATGAGAGGATCTAGCAGCCCTGACTTCCAGGTTATCTG
This sequence comes from Vipera berus, assembly GCF_964194415.1. Classification (NCBI taxonomy): domain Eukaryota; kingdom Metazoa; phylum Chordata; class Lepidosauria; order Squamata; family Viperidae; genus Vipera; species Vipera berus. The sequence continues at coordinate 124,624,956 of NC_138203.1, forward strand.
CATGAAAGTGCCTGCTTCATTCTGCCTAACCACAGATCTGATTCTGAGAAAACCACATCACCCAAATTCTTTGATTTCAGCTGTTCAAGTAAACAGCCTGTTGATACTCGAAAAGCCCCAGATGACTGGAAAGCTTGTTGATTCAGTCATCTCAACAATTGTTTGTTTTATACATTTATTAACCTCATATCTTGCCTTTCATTCAGGAGCTCAGGGCTGTGTACACAGCATTCTTTCTTTCTGCTTTTCTCTGTAACAACAGCCCCGTGAAATAAGTTGTGCTGAGAGGGGGCAGTTAGCCCAAAAACAAACAGTGAGCTTTCCTGGATGAAGAAGGACAAGAATCTTCATTTTCACCGTGCCAGCCTAACGCCTTGCCTATTATAGCACACTGCCTCTGAGTTGATTATTGTTATTAGCACACATTAGTCTTAGCATGCAAGTTATTAACAGATTTTTTTAAAAATCCATAAATATTTTATTAATAACAAAATACTGTTTTCATAAGCTATCCTATGTCTCTGAAGGGATGGATGTAACTATCTCTGGAACTTATGGCTTCTAGCGTCAGCCTCACTGGGTAGAGCAGACTAGGAAATCAACTCCACAAGAAGGCTAAAACTATTTTTATTGAGATTGACTATAATCAAGGCTTTTTTTCCTCATAGAACACTCAGAACGGAGTTCCGGCACCTTTTTTGAATGGAACCTTGTAGGGTAGGCAAGGCGGGTTGTATGACATGTGTGAGTTCCGGCACCTTTTTCTTTTACAAAAAAAGCACTGACTATAATTATCTTGCAGGTCTGATTGAGCTGTACCTGCTCCTCCTCCTGTTATACTTAGTGGATTAGGGAGGCGTCTTCCTGAACTGCCCCTAAATATTATCTCACTGTTCTGTACTTAAAAAAAAAAAAGTTCAGCCCTTTGCCTAGATAATGGTTCCTCCATTACTCTGGCAAGATCATTTTTCTTACTCTCTACACATGAAAGAAAAGCTTCAAACCTTGCAATGAATAACATGCCACACTCAGGACAGTCCATTCCAAAATGGACTGAGCAGGGGGTTGGACTAGAAGACCTCAAAGGTCCCTTCCAGGGTGGATTTGATTTAAATCAAATCGATTTAAATAACGATTTAAATCATAATTTTTAAAGTGCAACTGTCATCTGCAGCGGGTCCTCCTCTGACCCGCTGTTGACTCACCGACAGTCCCATTCACTTTAATGGGAGGGCTGGTGATGCGGCAGTGACACAACAAGGTGAAGGATGTGGCAGGCAGCAGGTGAGTGGATGCCCGCTAACAGGTGCTGCCATGATGGATCTGAAATGCCAGGTGCTCTTTAAATATAAGGACTCATTCTTGCTGGTAGTTAGAATCTTTAAGGTTTCCTATTTAGAATAATAAGCTGTCATGTTAGTAAAACAGTGATATCAGAACCTATTTTAGGTTAATAGGTTAATCACACGTAGTTGGAGAACTGCTCAAATTCTTTTATTTAATTAAAACACTTACTTAGAGCCTGTTACAGATGCATTTCTCTTCAAACAATCATACAGTCTGAAGTGTACATAGATTTGCAAAACAATGGGATAAAGGAATATTCCTGAACTTTGTTTTATGATTTATCTCATGGTTACTGTGAAATTGTGTGAATACATCAATGCAGTTCATGTTACCTCAGCTTGTAGAGCTTGAATACCAAAAATGTAAATATTGCAGAATATACAGCCTCATGCTACATAACTAAGCTCCATTTCATGCTGATTAAACTAAATTATTAATTTATCTTAAATAGAAAACTATATTTAGATAGATTTTTACTCCAAAAGTATTTCATTAAAAAAAATCAAAAAAATCTGATTTAAATAAAGAATCCTATTTAAATTTAAAAAATCCATTTTTAAAAAAAAATCATTATTATCCACCTTGGTCCCTTCCAACTCTTTTTGTTGTTGTTGTTGTTGTTAAATGTTTAATCAAGAGATGAAGAAGATACAGAAATGAGTTAGTAGAAATGTGACGTGGGTGTATGGTGGGTGGTAACAACCAGTCTATTTGCTGAAGGGAGAGCTTTTTCATTTAAAGAAAGAACTAAGGAAATTGGTAAAAGTATATAAAATGATAAAGAGCTGCAAAAAGAAAAACCAGAAATTAGAAACTGTGATAAAAAAATGAAAACCCTGTTCAGATTTTTTTTAAAAAAAAAAACTACAACAACCAGAATTTATTAGCTTCTGATTATAATAACTGACCAGGGCAGCTTCTTATACAAAACTAATTTATTTCCAGTTACCATATTCTGGGAACAATGCAAGGGGTTTCTTTTTTTACAATCTTTGCAGAAATGTCTGCAAAGGGACCTTATTCCCCTAAATGGGATTCTGATCATAGGAATGAGGTTGTTTGGGGTCCAGGAGGTTCCACCACAATGGTGATCATACATTAAACCATTCAGTTGCCTGAATCCACCAATTTCACCTTCCCCAAATCTCTGAAGCTGGAAATGCTTGTGTTCCATTTGGGAATGACTGACCTGCGTTTAGCGCCCTTATGCTAAATTATGTTTGGATTTTAAGTGGAGTTACTACTGTACACAGCTCACAAGGGAACCTTTCTCATTGTTGCCCTCTCCAGGGATGGAAAACTGGCCCTAGAGGCAGGCAAGAGGACAAGTAAAAGTTTAAAACTGAGCTATGAGACCATCCTAACAAAGCACAAAACTAAGGCAAAATTTACAACTTAGGCGGAATTTGTGGTAACTCTTCCGAGCCAAACATGGCGGAAGTGAAAACGGAGATTCCTAATCTGGAGAGAAGAAATTGTACAACTAGCATGATTAAAGACCTCCTTTCTCCCAAGAGCCAAATTTGAGGAAGTGAAAAATATTGCAGCTGGTGAGCTCTGTACAACCACAAAAGAAATTCCTGTATCAGAGCCTGAGTCTGTAGGGAAGGAGCAGAAATTGTAGTCTTCTAGCACAGGGGTCCTCAACCTTGGCAACTTTAAGACTTGTGGACTTCAACTCCCAAAATTCCTCAGCCAGCAAAGCAGGCTGAGGAATTCTGGGAGTTGAAGTCCACAAGTCTTAAAGTTGCCAAGGTTGAGGACCCCTGTAATCTAGCAGGCAAACAAGTGGATGAAAACTCTGAGTTACAAAGCTAGTATCATGGTTCCGACAAATGCAATACTTCAACATTGGATGTTCTTGCTTGACAGCTAGGTTTGGCCTTCCTCTAAATCATTAAAAAAGTCTGATTTCATTCAGAAAAAATAGTTTTACTCCACTCTACTAAAAGCCTGGCTTAATCTTTCAAACACATGCATCCAAAAACTTCACAGACTATAATCTTTGTAGCACCCCTGAAAGTTACTTAAGGAGTAGTATATGGTACTGGTGGAGCAAAGGTACAGTTGGCTACCACAAAGAGGCAAAGGTAACAGTTGAGCCAAGGATTCTTTGACTCAGCCTGGCAATTACTCTTAGGTCTTAGATTGGACTGAAACCACAAGAATTGCTGGTGAGATCATAAAACCATTGATTGAAATGATAAAAGACTCCCGTGACATTTTACCACCTTGCGAATGGCAAGAATTAATGAGCTTTAAAACATCAGGAATCATTTTTGAGCATAATTCAAAAGGCTGGTTTCGCTCTCTATACAGACTTTTACAGCTCGGGATCAAGTACCTAGAAACAGTAGACGTGGACTTAAACCTGCCCATTCATTCAAGTCATAAAGAGTCTGATGCATACTATTTTGTCTCCATGACAAAGTATTGTCTGGTGTTCTATATCAGGCAACATAGCACAGTGTTTGTACACATGTGCAAACTTTCCTATCTTGGAGAAAGAAGCAGAGAGACCAGATTTAGGCTGGGAACAACCAAATGGGATAGGAAGATGAAGTGAGAAGACCAGACCTGGAAAGACTTTACATGAGGAGAAGAGAAAGAGATAGTCTGGGGCAGATATTATTGAGAGACAATAGGGAAATAAAGAGTGTGAGCGCATGAAAATTATTGGGTTATAGGAACTGGGGGAGTGAATATCAGGGACGTGAGAAGAAAGACATTTGGAGGGCAGTCTTGAAGAAAGATCATGCACTGCAGATGTATTGGTTTCCATTGTCTCACTGCCTTTCTCTGAAAAGCATGTTTTGTGACTCACTGAGCGATTCATAGGAACTATTTTGTGACTGAGGCCCTAATTCCATATATGACTCTTGACCCCACCCCAAAAAGGTGGAAATCCCTGTTCTACATTGAGAGTTCATTGACAAGCAAGGCTAGAGTGTAGTCAAGACTGAAATGGCACCTTTGAGACCAACATATTTATTCTGGCAAATGATTATGTGAACCAAGTCTACTTCATCCGAGTAGCAGAGAGTTTCATACATTGCAACTCAATTTATTTTGTAATAAACCAATTTATTCAAAGGTAAACAAACCCCTTGTCTCATAAGCTCACTAATGGTCAGCCAGATCTGGAGCTCCTTTCCATTGTGCTCAGGGATATTTCAATCCTTGGCACCTTTCAGGAGGATTGGAAATGCAGGTATTTTGGCATATAAAACACATGCTCTTCAAATCGATGCCACTTTCCTGGTGACTGCAACATTTCTATCACCCTTAGGAACACCTACCACAAGATCAGATGGGTACTGGAGATGATCGGTGGAGAAAATGCTCTGGAATTCATAAGAAAACTAAGAAACTTGTTCCTCCATCACACATCTCAAGCACGGAGAGGCTGTTCAGTTTGAAAGCAGCAATAAATGGCCCACTGGACATTACTATGGCAGGGTTGTTCTGCTGCATTATCCAAAGCTGTGCAGAAGGTTGAGATGTGCCAGGAATGGGTGATTCCAACATTTCCATTCTTATTCATGTCACCATAGTTTCTTACTCTGTTAGAGGGTTTCTTGGGAGCCAGGAATATAGTAGAGCATTTGAAGCAAGAAGGAACATAACACATCCCCAGTGATTTGTTAAAGATGTGTGTAAAGATGGGAGTGAGTTGATCAGCACAAACTTTCAAGCAAGAAGGAGTTATACCATCTGGGCCTGGTGCTTTTCCAATCTTTTGTCTATGAAATAGCCCTCATACAATCTTTTTCCAAGCTCACCACAGGTGGAGGGCCCAGAGGGATGGAGATAGGTATTGGAGACTTGGCTATTGTTGGTATATCTGAGATGGGGAGGGTAGCAATAATTGACTGTGATCTCCTCTCAAACCTACAGTAGAACACATTCAGGTCATCTGCCAGTTGTCAGTTCTCTTCTGTAAGGGAGGGAGGGATGTCTGCTATAGCCAACAATATTCTTCAGCTTTTCCACACATTTGCTGGTTCGTTAGCTAAGAACTGATTCCTCAGCTTTTCAGAGTAGCTTCTCTTTCCTGCCCTGATCTCCTTTGTCAATAGGTTCCTGGCCTGATTGTACAACATTCTATCTCCTTTTGTGTAGGCTTCCTCTTTGGCACAACGTAGCTGCTTGAGCTTAGCTGTGAACTGAGGTTTATTATTATAATATACGCCCACATTCTTGGTTGGCACACACGTCCTCATAAAAACTAATGTATGACGTCACGGTATCAGTGAGTTCATCCAAGTCCATTGAAGCAGCTTCAAAAACACGCCAGTCTGCACAAGCCTGTAACTTAGCACTGTTAAAATCCCCTAAAACAAGAAGAAAGGGAGTCTGGATATTTCTATTGTGTACACAGAATTTGGACAGCTAGGGTTTGCAACGCACTGCTTATGCAAGCATGGAGTGGTATATATACCCCAATCAAGATGAATGAAGAAAATTCTCATGGAGCATAAAAGGGCTTGCAACTGAGGAATAGTGTCTCTAAGTCCACATCACAAGAATTCTTTAGTGCTGTAGCATTCTGACACCAGTGGCCGTTAACATAGAAGCATGTTAACACAGAAGTGTTATCCAAGCAAAATGAGATGCATTATTAACTACTCAGAATCTTGCCCTCTGAACCAGCAACAATTGTCTTCACGTTAGCTCTTGTAATAACCCAGCCAAGAAATGACCAAGTCATGAGTGACCATGAGGAGGATCTAAGAATGGTCATAACTGATGCTCAAAGGCCATCATAGCCACAGCTACCACCTCTCTTAGCATTCTCCACCAATGCATACCTCTGACACAAAGACTCAATCTTTGCCTGCTTCAATCTGTAGAATATGATCAGGTTTTGGTCTGTGTGAGTTTCCTGACTATTTCATTTACAGAGACTTCCTAGAGAGTTGGTATAACTTAAGAACAATTCAATTTTTAATTCATTCTCTCACCCAAATACAGAAATAAAAAGTAGGGACCATTATATACATGGCTCTCTTAAGCCCTCCCTCATGAACACTTTTTACCATATGACATTTATATTATTAGGGTTGCAAGGGTCAATTAAGTTACTTCAATCAATTTAAACTGTTCCTAAATAAACAGCATTTTTAAAGGGAAATAATATACTTTTCATCTAATTACTTGAAAATATATCCAATATGTAGATCCTTTTATTGGAAAAATTATCTGGAAGAATGGCTAATTAAATTGAAGAGCCTTATAACTGAATAATTAAACTGACAGCCAGTTTGGTCTAGTGCAGGGGTGTCAAACTCCCAACATCACGTGACGTGTCACGACGTATTGCGACTTTTTTGCCATTGCCAGCAATGGGGTGGGTGTGGTTTTGCCATGATGCCTCTGGCCCGCGGGCTGGCAGTTTGACACCCCTGGTCTAGTGGTTAAGGCACCAGGCAAGAAACAAGGAGATTGAATGTTCTAGTCTTGCTTCAGACATGAAATCCAGCTGGATAACTTTGGACCAGTCACACTCTCTCAGCCCAATTCAGCTCATAAGGTTATTACTGTGGGAAAAAGAGAAAGAGGAAGAAGCCTTAGGTATGTTCACTGCCTGAAGCTATTTATAACAATAATAAAGGTGAGTTATAAATAAATAAACAAACATAAATAAATTGTAGGGCTATGTGTTGATATCTAAAATACCTTTGTATTTAAGAAGTAAATCTGACACAGAATTTAATTCTAATTGGAAATCATTCTTGGATTACAATTCCTCATACAGGAAATTCTACAGTACCTAAAATTTGGGTTTTAGACTTTATATTTTAATTTGAATAGCAATTTACAATATAGATTTAATGTATTGTTTGTGATACACAGTCTTTTCTTCATTTTTTTGAACTGTGTTAACCAAGCATTTCAGCTCAAAATTCAACAATACAAAACGGATATCAAGAATCTTGTAATATCATAGGCTTTCAATGATATTGTGGTTTTGGTCATTTAGATTTGTTGTTGATCTGCCTATATTTCATTACCTGTACCCAATTCTTCTATTTTTTACAATCTAACTTCCATATTCTTTAAAATATATAAAACAATAGAATAGAAAATAAAATATAGACTTGAAGGAGGGTCCCATATTTATATATTCCAAAGATTGCCTCCCTGTTTTCAAGTGAGTTTCTATCCAAGGAGTGCAGGTGTGACTAGAACTTTAATCCTGCCCTGAAATAGTTTTACATTCCAATATAAAAAAGCAGTTTATAAAACTCCAGGCAGTTATCCTAGTTATATGTTGTTGTTGTTAGCTGCGAAGTCGTGTCCGACCCATCGCGACCCTATGGACAACATACCTCCAGGCCTTCCTGTCCTCTACCATCTTCTGGAGTCCATTTAAGCTCACACCTACTGCTTCAGTGACTCCATCCAGCCACCTCATTCTCTGTCGTCCCCTTCTTCTATTGCCCTCGATCTTTCCCAGCATTAGGCTCTTCTCCAGTGAGTCCTTCCTTCTCATTAGGTGGCCAAAGTACTTGAGTTTTAGCTTCAGGATCTGGCCTTCTAAAGAGCAGTCAGGATTGATCTCCTCTAGGACTGACCGGTTTGATCGCCTTGCGGTCCAAGGGACTCGCAGGAGTCTTCTCCAGCACCACAGTTCAAAGGCCTCAATTCTTTGGCGCTCAGCCTTTCTTATGGTCCAACTTTCACTGCCATACATTGCAACTGGGAAGACCATAGCCTTGACTATACGCACTTTTGTTGACAGGGTGATGTCTCTGCTTTTTAGTGTGCTGTCTAGGTTTGCCATGGCTTTCCTCCCCAGGAGCAAGCGTCTTTTAATTTCTTGGCTACAGTCCCCATCTGCAGTGATCTTGGAGCCCAGGAAAATAAAATCTGTCACTACCTCCATTTCTTCCCCATCTATTTGCCAGGAATTGAGAGGGCCAGATGCCATGATCTTGGTTTTCTTAATGTTAAGTTTCAACCCAACTTTTGCACTCTCCTTCTTCACCTGCAACAAGAGGCTCTTTAGTTCTTCTTCACTTTCTGCCATTAGAGTGGTATCATCTGCGTATCTTAGGTTGTTGATATTTCTTCCGGCAATCTTAATTCCAACTTTTGATTCATCTAGCCCTGCCTTTCTCATGATGTGCTCTGCATATAAGTTAAATAGGCAGGGCGACAGTATACAGCCTTGCCGGACTCCTTTCCTAGTTATATAGGCAGTATTTATTTACCATGTTCATTGAAATACACTTATGAACTCTCTCACATTTGCTCAACAATTAGAGACTCACTAATCCACAAATTATACTAGAGCTGATAAAAAAGATGTGTAAAACAGATAACTGACTCTCTGCAAAGTTTTTATCCTTAAAGCAAAGATATCCCTGATTACCTTCTGCCTTGACAATAGAAGTAAAGAAACAAGGCACTGCACAGAACTTGGTGAATAAAAAGTCCCTTCACTTTCCACTTCTGAAGACTCCTACCTGGAATTGCCTTTTTGATTTAATTGAAAAGTCTAGTCTTGCCCGTTATCAGATAGCTATGATTGGGAGCAGCCCAGAGTTGGTTAGAAGATGGTGGCTATAAAAATGTTTGAAGGGGAAAATCAAAATTAATATTTTCATGTGCTAAGATGTAAATAAACAATGGCACTAACACTGCCCTTAATCGGAATTTGCTTTTCTCTTTGTTTTTATATTGCAAAGTTCTACGTAGACCCACATCACCCCTGCCAGAAGCAAACTGATCTCATTTATACCAATAGTATACTGTACAGACAATCAATCAGATGGTTACAGAATTGCTCAACATGAAAAACATATTAATATACAGCACTTTGGAGCAACTGAAATGTTTTCCATACATAGTCTTCATATACTTGCAATCAGTGCTTTTTTTGTAAAAGAAAAAGGTGCCGGAACTCACACATGTCATACAACCCGCCTTGCCTGCCCTATAAGGTTCCATCCAAAAAAGGTGCCGGAACTCCGTTCTGAGCATTCTATGAGAAAATAAAGCCCTGCTTGCAATACTTTCTTTTCCTCCTGGAGAAAATCTGTGAGGTGCTTAAGAACTGATGCCAACTTAATGACACATACTCAATCAGTTCCGCAACCTTTCCAAAAGCATGTTGAAATTCAAACCCCATCGGTCCCCACCTTGCGTGCGGAGTGAAAACTCCAACAGATCTAGAAGACATTTAGAACAAAGGTCGCTTTATCATTTTCTCCATATTATTGAAGGGGAGGGTAAAGTTATTCTTGAATTTGGGAGAGGAGGGGTAAAGCTAGTTATACTTCAAGCTATGTAGTCAGAAGTAAGTCCTAGTAAGTTCAATGAAATTTACTTCTTCGGAATTATATTTGAACTTGGAATTAGCTCCCTAGCAAAATGATCATCTATGACGACAACAGCAATACAGGAGCAACGGCTTCTTGAAAATAGCAAATTTCCTTCTGTCCATATTCAAGAGATCGACTGACGGCAGAGAGAACAACATGCTGCTTAACCGCCCCGCAGTCTTGCTACGTAGGCTTCAGAAGTGAACCATCCCGAATGAAACAGGTTTATTTCGAAGCAGCTTTAGACAGCTGTACTGCACACAGTTAAACAAAACCCCGTGCAAAAAAACAACCAACCAACCAAAACCCGTTTGTGTAAAAATACCACGCTGGGTTCTTGAAAGTTTCATCTAAGTTTAGGCATCCGGGAACGGGGAATTGGGAAACTGGGATATTTTTGTTTTGTTTTGTTCCTTCTTCCCTTCTAAATTCCCTTCTAAGATTTCGGAGGAAAAATAATAATAAAAAAATCCTCAATCGCAATTCCTAAATACAGAATGTCCTCGCTTTCACTCAAGAGAGCAGATACCGACGGGATGTGGGGGCGGGGTTTGGGAAAGAGAGTTTCCTAAAACCGTGAGAACCAAGATAAAGGCCCGGAACTCGCTCACCTCCTCCTCCTCCTCCTCCTGTCGAACTCTTTCCCCCGCCCTGCCGCTGGCTTGGATGGCGTCCCAGAAGCGGCCCCGCGCAAGCGGTGGGGCATCAGGGCCAGCAGTTTCGCGATTCCCCCTTTCGCGATCCTCGCTCCCCGGCTTCGCTCTGCGCGCCCAACGATTCCCGGCGCGCCTCCGACTTCCTGGCCCCACTTTAGGCCTCTGCAAAGGGCTTCTTGCGTTTCCTGGCAAGGGCCATTTTGCAGAAGGGTTTCAAGCCGGCATCGCTTGAAGCGCGCGCGGAGAGCAAAAACAAGCCGGCAGATTTCCACCCGCCGCTCGGCCAGACCCTCGGAGCGCTCGTCCTTGCAAAGTAGGCAGTGGCTCCGCCCCCCCTCCCTCCCTCCTGGGTGTGTTGCTCCGCGCAAGAAAGCACAAATCCTCGCTGCGCATCTACAAACGCGCCCTTGTTTTGGAGCTATTAATAGCCTGCCCGTGGAGAAATTACGCGTTTGGAGACAGGAGCAGAAGCTATTCGGCGGCGGCGGCGCCTCTTGGCCACTAGGGGCAACCCAGAGTCTCACTTTCCGCTCGCCAAAGCCCTTCCTCTTGCCAGGAAGGTTCAGTTTAAAGGAGCCGCGCCGGAATTCCCTACTGTCGTTCTTTGCTTGCCGGGGGTGTGTGTGTGTGGTGGCGATGAGAGAAATTATTTTTCGACTCGCATTCTTTGGTAGAAAAACAGGTTACATAAATATGGTTATATATGTAACCTTATGAAAGGTTGAGATGAAAAATCCAGAAGAGGCAAGGCTTCAAATAATGTGATGTTGAGAGTGGGAAACATCTGATTATGATGGTTGTTAGTATTACAGAGTGGCTTATTAACATAATCGTGTAAGACTGTGATATTAATCGTTGCATGTACTGGCGGGGAATTATTATTATTATTATTATTATTATTATTATTATTATTATTATTATTATTATTATTATTATTATTATTATTATTATTATTATTATTATTATTATTATTATTATTATTCAATTATAAGAAAGCAATTGGGAGGAGAATGCACCCGATCACATTAACAATATTGTATCATGTACTCTTAAAAGTACATGATACATGTACAAGCATCATGAGAGGCTTGGAGAATTATAAACAAAATAACCCATCCACCCAAATTATCAAGAAATCACCTTCCCTGCCTCTTGGTCTCCCAAAATAAAAAAATATTTTTATTTTTTTTTATTTTGAAAAAATATTTCAAATATTAATGCATCTTGACAAATCTATTGCTATCAATCAGATATCCTCCCTCCAGTGAAATAACTTTTTTGATTGGGCTATATTTTCCTTTTGGTACTGTCCATGGGGTTTATTATATATGGTAGAGGACAGGAAGGCCTGGAGGAACATTGTCCATGGGGTCGCAATGGGTCGGACACAACTTCGCAACTAACAACAACAATATCTGCCTAGAAAAAAGCCAACAATCCACAATGCATATCTTAATTACATTCAAATACTAGGAATATAGCTGAAAAGAACACGTGCTGATTGGGAATTAAGAGAATCAGAATCCAGAACAGGATGTCAGCATGTGGACATATTTCCCAGGAGAATGCCCCATTAACCTTCAGACTTCGCTTCCAAGTAAACATGCATTAGTTAGGAATTTCAAGGGCTTTTTAGCTTGTACTATAGGTGTAGCATTTTTACCTGCCTCACTAAGCAGCAAGATACGTTACAAAGGATCTGAGCAGACCATTCTTTGCAAGATGTGCTGAAGCTGATTTCCAAGGAAGTGTATGCTGTATAAAAAAGCAGAGATTATAGTACTTTCGTCCCCAGGAAGACTTTACTCGGAAGAAAGTCCTTACATGATGATCAAACAGGCTTTCCCCCCCCTAAGAATGGACTTAAATAAATCAGGTTTAGCAATAGTTATAAATTCTGAGTGCCAAGGTAAGATATTCTTCTGATAAGGTGTGCATCAGTGAACAAAATAACTGCTCATTTTGAATCAGCTTTTTCTCTGCTCTGATATGAATAAAAACACGGCACTTATTAACGATGTCAATGGCACTGTGGAAAAAATGATCAATAGGCTGTAGGGTATTTTTCTTCTTGTAGGAGTTCTATAAGAACAGGAATCCTCTAATGTGGAGGGAGTAATTCCTTCTCATTATCACTACAGTGGTGCCACCTATATTTTGGAGTAAAATATGTATTTTACATGCAGACACACTCAGCTTCCGTTTGCAGCCTCTCCAGTTAAACAAACCAAAGATTCGTATCAGAAACCTCGCAAAGTTGTCGCCAATCAACATCAACAGTACTGTGCAAGATATCTGTAGTCCTTAATGTCAGCCATATATAACTATAGGGAGGTGGGTGGGCTTCTGAACAGGATGGCAAGTTCTTATTGCTTTTCTTCCTTCTAAATCAGACATGTCAAACACAAGGCCCGGGGGCCAGATCCGGCCCGCAAAGTGGTTTCATGTGGCCCGCGAAGCCATCCTGAAAACAGTGAGGGAACGGCCCCCACTGCCTTGGCCCTGGCCCAGAGACCCTCCTTCTGCCAGAGACCCTCAGATCTGTCCTACTCCTGCCCAGGCCCCCATAGGCACCCTTGATGCGAACGATGTAGAGCTGGCCACGCCCACCCAGTAGGCCATACGCACTCTGGCCACGCCCACCCAGTAGGCCACGCCCACCCTGGCCATACCCACCTGGCCCCCTGAGGGCAACCCAATGCTGATGCGGCCCTCAATGAAATTGAGTTTGACACCCCTGTTCTAAATCATCACAGCATGTGGTGAAAATGATTTGAATTTGTTTTTTTGTTCTTTCTAAATTTCATAAAATGCACCCATCCCTACCTCAGCCCCTTCTATCAGTTGCCTAATGTAAACCTAGTAAAAGACAAAAAGGAAGTAAGTTTTTCTTTTTGTCTATTCTTACCATGACCATTTTTGGCATCCTAGATACCAGGACTCAAGACACACAAACAAAAAAGCTCATAGGTCATGCTTCTACTATTATTGTTAAGGTTTCTCTCAAGGATTAATGTACAGCCATATGGGAATAATCTCCACAGCAACAATTTTCCTGGGAAGTAAGTATAGGACAATATTATTGATGTATTGTGATACTTCTTCTATAAAGGTAATTTAGGTGAATGAGAAATCACACGGGGCTCCCCCAAATTAGCCAGCAGAATTCCTTTTGTAATTCTCTAAGTAAGCAAAAGGGCATGGGTTGGAAAATGGACAGAATAAGTAGTAGAATAAAACCATAATATTGTCCTATACATACTTTCCAGGAAAATTGTTGCCGTGGAGATTACTCCCATATGGCTGTGCATTCATGTTTGAGAGAAATAGTCAAATCTCACCAGGTCAGCCTGCCAGTCATTTATGTTCACATTCCATGCTATCTTTACTCTGCTCACATCCGTCTGCTCTGGATGTGTTCTGTTACAACTCCATTCCTCATTCTTCAGTTTGTTTTTGATGTTTGAGGATGATAGAGATTGTAGTCCTACATGCAGAGAGTAGGAAAACAGTTAATTCGCAAAACAGTTTGCAATAAGCTTATCTAGAAACACCGATTCTAGCATTGGAAATAGAATGCAAATATTTTTCATTTTCTAAACCAGGAATGAATAAATTATAGCCATCTTAATGAAATGGAACTACACCTTCAATAATTCTCAGTAAATATGGGCAACAGCAAGGGGTATTAGAAATAATGATTCAGTAACATGCAGAGGTCCACATATAGTTTTTCCATTCCTCCCCTGCCCACTTGTTTTGATTACAGCTGCTTTTGTAAGTATCTTCTTAAACTACAACTTCCCCCCATAAACTCAAATATATTAGAAGTGTACATGGAAAGGGTGAGTTAGTTTTCTGACATTTTTGGTCCAGAGAAGAAGTGAAATATATAAACAAGAAAGAATTTTAAAGTCAGTTGGTGGCTGAGCCTGAACTAAAGTCGATTGTGCTTTTACAGAGAAAAAAAGTCGAGATCAGCATTTTTTTTAAAAAAAACAGAAGTGAAAACTAATCTCAGGGGACCAGTAAGCAAAACAGAAGGAAATTGAATCATTAAGACATTTCACCCACCATCAAAAACGCACAAACATACACATTGTGATTTTCTGCAAATTCAAATCACAGGACCAGCAAAATACCAGCAGCTGAGATACAGAACATTTAGATCCCTGTTTCAAAGCCCTATCTAGCTTGGATTTCCCAGCCCCGCTGGGAAGGATTATCCCCAGTGTTCCTTTAAGAGGATCTTTTGTCTTCCTCTTGTCTACGTGTTCCATTTTATTAGGATTACAAGCAACTTGAGGAAAGAGGAAACTGAGTAGATGGAGGAGAATAACAACCTTGGCATCTGCTGAGATGCACTTTCCCTTTTTCGTGTTTTCATCTCAGAGATGGCAGGTTTCTCACAGTCAATCTGGGCTATTCTGCAAACCAAGATGAGCTGAGACAAAGTCAAGACCAGGGGTCTTCAAACTTGGCCCTTTTATGACTTGTGGATTTACCCCCAGAATTCCTCAGGACAGGGTAGGAGTTGAAACCCACAGGTCATAAAAGGGCCAAGTTTGAAGACACGCGCACACACACACCCTCAAGACCATTCTGTAAAACACCTAAAACTGGACTGTAAAGCAACATCAATTCTGAAGTCAGGAACTCTGCCAATAAACTTAACAGTTGATACCGAAACATTATTAGGGGAACACCCCACACCCCTTTGTGTCATTCTTCTTCTACATTTTAAGGGGGGGAAGGGAGGGGAAAAAAGAAAATCTGAAATCCTGGCTGCCAAGAGCATTCAGCGCAGCACTTGGCCCTTTTCTTCAAGCACCCAATTCCAACCAGCTTTGCTGTGACTCCTCTGAATAAAGCAACGGAACACCAACATGTCAAAATCCAGCTGACTAGAATTTGGACTTCCCAGAGCTGCCTTGAAACTCCCTATCTCCCTCCCCATCCTCTTGATGGATGGGATAAGGGCAATTGGAAGCCCGGATGGCTCATCCGGAGAAGCCAGGTTGAGAGATGGCTGTTAGAAACTAACAGAGAAAGAAGATTCTGATCCTTCTTGTAGGAATTTTACATTCGTGCATATGAAGCTGCTCCGAATTATCCGGATCCCGGCCGTCATCCCGAGGAAGGAGGAGAGCCCCCACACGGATTCTCGCCTAAGATCAGGTCCTTTCTCGGAATACTCCCCATTTCCCGCTACGGCAATTCCAGTAATCCTGGGGAGGAGGGGAAGGGGGGAGGGAGGGGCCCTCATCTCACCTGAGCAGCTGCAGGGCGTCCGTCGACCGTGGGTCCTCCACTAACACGTAGACAGTCGCGGGGGGCGGCTCTGGGTTGGGGGGCCGCTCGCTCGTGTCATGGGACATCATCCCCGCGCCCCACCTCCACTGGAGCTGCCTGGAAAGCAATCGGGGACTCTCAGCGGTTCACGGGACGAGAACGGGTGTGGGATCCAAGCGCGATGCAATCGTGATTTTGTTGTTTTTGGTTTTTTGCAGCGCGGAGACAACGAGGCGCGGGTGAGAGGGACGGACGGGGGACGTGGGCGCTCCGGATCGAGAGACAGAAGAAATCAGTAGCAGCTCGGCCTCCTCCCAAAGCAAGAGGAAAACATCCAGCCGGAGGATTGCTTCATTTTCCGGCTCGGGAAGAGAGAGGGGGTGGGGGAGGTCAGCGGAGGAGGGGAAGTCCACGGGAAATGACATCAAAGTGGGATCCACCCACTCATCTAGGAAAGGGATAGGGCGGTGAGGGGCAGAATCTGTCTCGAACGATAAAAAAAACCAAGCCTGCGAGCTTTTATCTCCTTATCTTAGCCCTGCGCCGAGGGCAGGTAACCGTTGAGTAAAGGGAGAGCTTGTCAGAAATGGAGGGCTGAATTAACCCGGTCAGCCTAGATTCAGCCATAAGCTAGCCCCACCTTGCGATCGCAGTCTGTGAGCCAGAAGCTATCCAAGCATCTTTTTATCCTAGCTTATTGCAGAACACTGCCCTGCCCGGGTTCAGTTAGGTTATTTATTTATTTATATGCTGTCTATTATTTTTACAAATAACTCAAGGCGGCAATCTAATACTCCCTCCTCCTATTTTCCCCACAACAACAACCCGGTGAGGTGAGGTGAGCTGGGCTGAGAGAGAGTGACTGGCTCAAGGCTACCCAGCCTGAGATTCCTTCTTTAATGTTGAAGTCTGTCTTGCAAGTTAGAGGTTTCAGATTTATAGGGGGAAGGAAACGATTTTCCTCACATTTTCGTAGTCCGTTGTGTTTTGTGCACGTCTAATGTTATTATTACATTTCACTCAGTGAATCATTGAAAATGATGCAGAAATAGTTAAGACATCAACAAAGTCTAACCCTGCCTTAGGCACAAGGTTGGTTGGGTGACTTTGGGCTAGTCATTCTATCTCAACCCTCAGAAGGAGGCAAAGCAACACACAGGAGGAAATCAGAGTCCAAAAGTGAAACTCTTCTGGAGCATCCAAGATTCTACATTTACATAAAAATTTGGAATAATTTATTATTGATGAATATCTATCGCTAATTAATATAGTTTGCTGAAGTCTAACAAATTCCAACCAGAGGTCACATATTGAATCATGTCTAGAGGTAAAGGTAAAGGTTTCCCCGCACACGCGTGCTAGTCGTTTCCAAAGAGCCAGCGCTTGTCCGAGGACGTCTCCATGGTCATGTGGCCGGCATGACTAGACGCCAAAGGCGCACGGAACGCTTCCCACCGTAGTGGTCCCTATTTTTCTACTTGCATTTTTACGTGCTTTCGAACTGCTAGGTGGGCAGAAGCTGGGACGAGTAACAGGCGCTCACTCTGTTACGCGGCACTCGGGATTCGACCCGCCAAACTGCCGACTTTCTGATCGACAAGCTCAGCGTCCTAACCCATTGAGCCACCGCGTCCCTTGAATCATGTCTACTTATGCTTAAAATAAATCTCATATATCAAAACCAGAGACATTTTAATTTAACTACTCCATCTACATTCAGCCTTTTCTTCCGAGACATTTGCTCAATCTTCAGTGACTGCTGAATGCTGTAAATCCTTATTGACATTTTTGTTCAAAGAAAGCTCAAGTATCATGTGAAACTCCTATCAAATATAACTGATCTCCTTAAAGTCTTTACACAGAAGGAAAGAAATTTTGAAATGTAGACTTCTTATAAAACAAAATTTTCTTTAAAATAATCTCAGCAAGTCTTCAAGATTTGACTCTAAATTAATTCACTGAAGTAACTGCACCCTTTAAAGAAGATATTATACCAATCAATGCCTTTCTTGAGTCTATTGGAGGGCTTGTAATTTCTGGTATCCAATTTGCTAAAATACCTTCCAGGCAAGTAAAAAATATATTTCTGGACAGGAATATTGAATATGGATTTAAGATGGCAAACTCCTAATTCTGTTGGCGTTTTTCTTTGTTTCCTGTTATTCATATTTTAATTTTATTATTGCCCTTTTATCATTAATGTTTTTCATGATAAAATAAGGATTAAAGCAGAAAAATAAACTGCATTTTTAAAGAAATTACTTGGTAGGAGCTGGTATGAAAGATTTGAAGATCTGCAGAGATTTTAAGTTGCAGAGTCACTTCACCTGTGCTAATGTCAGCTTTCCAATAATAGTTTTTAATTCTAGACATAGTATCCAGAACAGACTGAGATAATATGAAAATGATGTCAAACTTATTTATATAAATCACATCATTTGCATTGCATGTGCCATTATTTGCCTTCATGCTTCTGACTCTTTAGAAAACTTTAGAACAGGGCATTTGACTTACAAAATGTAAAGAAAATGCAAGGCAGTTCTAGTGGAAATTTTAAAAAATGGGTGAAAATGACTAAACAAAGAGCTTTTAGCAAAAATTAATAGAATTTAAAATTAAAGTGATGCAATGATGTGGACTAAAACAGAAATGAGGGGACATGGTTAAGCCATTTTAGAGATTTGTATAGGAATTGTGGTCATATTGAATAATGAAATTCAAACAAATGCTATATATTTTAATGCTCAGAATAGATAAAAAAAAGAAATCTTAAATGCTGCAGAATGTTGAAAAGGAGTAATGCTGCAGGTGTAGATAATATCACTGGAGAAATGTTAAAATAAGGCGCTGGTTTGCTAATGCAGTGGCTGTGCAACTCATTTAATATTATGATTGACTGCACAATCAGATGTTTAGGCTGAATTTGGCATTTTTACCCACCTATTACCCATCTTCCCAAGAACCTGGGATAGGCAGATGTTGTTTGATGGTGTTAAATGCATCATCACAAGCTGTTCCAAGTAAAGCTGCCTTTTGCAATTTATAGTGATTTTGTCAATGCCAATGGTGTTCAAGTGGTGTTCCAGTTGTTTTGAGATTGTACCCAAGGCACTTATTACTAATGATACTATTTTCACTTTCTTTTCCACACAAAAAAGAGCCAAGACTGTTACCATTATTATTCTGGAAAATCTACAATTAGATTCACAGTCAAAGACTGGTGGAAAAGTAATAATTCCAGTTCTAACCAGGGAGCCAAAAATTGTTATGGTAGAGTCCAAAGATACATCAATCAATTCAATCAATTGTAGATATAGTCAAAAGGCTCAAAAACAAGTTGCAGACACAATCCAAACTTGGCATTGAATAAAAACAGCTCAACAGATGAAATCTTTGCCAAGAAGTTCTCTGGCCTACTTTAAAATCTAAACCAAGAAGAGATACTTTTGAATACAGTACATAAACGAGCTTGAATTTTACATTTGTTATGTAAATTTTATTAAGTATTTTATTTATTGAACTGTTTTATCCAATGCAAAGTTTGGGTGGTATTTTAATTTGCTTTTAATAGTGTTTCAACCATAACTAAAATTGAGTGAGGATGTGGGCAGTTTCAAGCAGAATACTTTTGGATGGGTGGGGGTAAAATTAGGATGTTTAGAGCAATTCTCCAGATGCCGCATTGTATCTCAAATGCACTTCTGTGCCTAGAGACAGACATGTTGCAACGTATCGCAACTTTTTTTGCATTGCCGGAGCTGGGGTGGGTGTGGCCTCCATATGATGCAACCGGCACATGGGCCGGCAGTTTGACACCCCTGCATTAGCATGTTTTTCCAATTAACAAATTGGTTTTTGATTGTTTCTTTTCTATACTTGTTTTCAGAAGCTTCCTCTGATTGACTTCCTTCAATAAGGACTCCTCACGTTTCTTAATATGCAAGCCATGTTTTTCTTCCTCCACAATTTGTTTCACCTGTAGGAATCTTCTGGTCCTTCTATTCTTCTTCCATTCCAAATAATCACTTTTTGGATGTAAAGCATAGTATAATATCATTACTTTTCTTGTTTTCTGATCCAAATAATCAGGTCTCATCTGGATTCAGTCAACTATTCCTGCTGTATATGGTATAATAGGGAGTGCTCCAATTGCTTTAATGATCTTTCCAGCCTTTAGCCTTGATTTCAAAATTCTTTGAACTTGTTTGATATATTTGGCAGAAGTACTTTCTTTGACTTGGTTCTTCCAAAATTCCTAAATCTTTGTATCCTTCGCTTGTGCTCTTGCCTTTATCAAATCTTTATTATTTATTTATTATTTATTATTTTGATTTATATAACGCCCTATTCCCGTAGGACTCAGGGCAGTTTACAGGGCAGTTAAAATCATACCATACAAAAATTAGAAGATTTAAAACAGTTAATTAAAACAATTAATTGAATTTAGAGCCCAAAATTTAAAAAATTAAAACATTAAAACCCAATTAAAACCCCTCAGTCTAGGCCCGACAGCTCAAAGAGCCAAGTTTTCAGGTCCCGGCAGAATGAGTGGAGGTCGGAGGCAGTCCTAAGTTCCTAAGTTATTATCAAGCTATTCCATAATCCTCAACTATTTTGCCTGCCTTTATGGGTACATTGCACATTTATCAATGCCAAATTGTATTCCAATATCTTTGCTGAATTATTTTGTGCTTTTTTAGCAAGGAATCCAGTTCAACTCTCATTTTTCAAATAATTTTAGGTCATACATATAGGGCAAATGTGATTTTTTTACTCCTTTTTTTAGCCAGTTCATATCCATAATTCATCTTGTTTAGAATTGTTGTTAGTGACACCACCAATAGTACAAAAAGTAAAGGTGGTAATAAATCATTTTGAAAAATTCCATGTCTAATTTCAACTTCTCCTAACCTTTCCCCATTAGTCATTAACATTATTTGTCAAAGCTTCATTAAAGTATCCATAAACTGTCAAATGTTTCTGCTGATTCCAAAATATTCAAGACCTTTCTCAAACCAGCTATGTGTAAACAGGATCAAATGCTTTTTTTTAGACTATCCAAACCATAAACAAATTTGAATTCTTCAAGATCAACTTGTCAATCCATAACTTTGTCCTTTGTTCCCCTCAAATTTTGGCAGCATCCTTTTTGTTCTGTAGAGAATAAATGATTCCTTTTCAGATACCCATAAATTTTATTTGCCATTATGCCGATAAGTAAGTTGTATATTATTGACAGGCAGGTTACAGATCTGTAGTTTCCAGGCTCATTTCCCTTCCCCTTGTCTTTCTGAATTAGGAGTGTCCTTCCAATTGCCAATCATTCTTCTGTGCTTCCAAAACTCTATGCATCTTCTCTGCCAGTCTCAAATCAATGATTTCAGCCAAAACCTATGAAGTTCATTTGGTCCAGCGACACTCCAGTTTTGAGCTTCTTTGATTGTTTTCATACAGTTTCTTCATTTATCCTAATGTTTTCCATGCTGGGTATTTTCAACATGCTTGATTCATGTTGTTGTATGGATCTGTATGGATTCTCATCAATGCACCTGTCCATCATGTAGGTCTGAATAATGGGTCTTCTGGCACAGACATGGAGGCACTGTTAACTTTGAGCCAGTCACTCTCTCTCTCACCCCAGCCCACCTCACAGAGTTGTTGTTGTGGGAAAAATAGGAGAAGGAAGGAGTGGATGAATATGCATTAGATACAAAAGCGTGTGACTGGTACTAAATAAGGACTTTGAGGTCATTTTGATCAGGGCCACATAGAGAGTTTAAATGAAGATCAAATTGCAAAAGAAACGTATAAAGGAAGAGTAAATGGGTCAAGAGGAAAGAAAACATAAAAAGAAGTCATGGTTGGATGGAACTAATGAGATCCTTAGAAAGAAACGGGCAACAGATTTAAAGATCAACTAGCAGTGTACAAAATGGTGTGTGGATATGGTAGAAGCCAGATGGGTTTGCAAGAACAGGAGTTAACTTTTTCTTATCTCATGATTTTAATTTCTTTGATGTACTGTAGGTAGTCCTCGACTTACAATAGTTCATTTACTGACCATTCAAAGTTACAACAGCACTGTAAAAAAGGGACCATTTTTCATACTTATGACCATTGCAGCATCCCCAGGGTCATGTGATCAAAACTCAGATGCTTGGCAACTGACTCATATTTTTGACTGTTGCAGTGTCCTGAGGTCACGTGCAACCTTTTGCAACCTTCTGACAAGCAAAGTCAATGGGGAAGCCAGATTCATTTAACAACCGTGATCCTAACTTATCAACTGCAGTGTTTCGCTTAACAACTGTGGCAAGAAAAGTTGTAAAGTGGGCCAAAATTCACCTAACAAAATGCTTCCCTTAGCAACATAAATCTGGGGCTCAATTGTGGGCATAAGTCGAGGACTGCCTGGATTTTGAATTCCTTTTCTGTGTTTTGCAAGATACTGTTTACTCTGAAAGGAAACAATGTAATGGCTATGTGGATGGCTATCTTCTACAGCAGAAAATCTGTATCTCTTTAGTTGCTACAAGCTTATGCTTCCAGTAATGATCCCAATCTTCCTGCCCAACAGTGTAGAATGTTGGGAATTGTAATTCAGAAACATCTGGAGAACTTTCCTATCCTTTTCTACAGCAGAGGCTGAAAATGCCCGGCCTGTTGATGGACCTGGGCTACCATGTCTTTCCATTCCTACCTATCACCCCTCCCTGCTAACCTGTTCTATTTTCTCTCATGACCAGTTGGTTCCCAATTGGCTGAGTATGGAGAGATTAGTTCTTATCTCTCCCACTGCACTTCTCAGTTACAGGAAGAAAACAGCTTCAGAAGTAAGGGAACCCTTACATCTACAGAGGAAAAGGATTTCTTATTTTTAAGGGACAACTTAATACATCTTCTTGCCGGGCTTGTTATACAAAGCCCAGCCTGCAGTCTCGGGAGCAGCCGATGGCCTTGGTTCCCATAGGATAAAAGTTTATTTTGACTAGCGAAGCACCTGACAAACCCCTCCCTTCCTGCTATGTGTCAACCGAAAATGAATAGGGACAATGGCTGCAGCCATGCTCATTTCTAGAATTGACAGCTGCCTTTCTGCACTACACATGCCATGGGTATGCATGCAGAGATTGTGAGAGAGGGGCCTTCGGCTCATGGTCTCTTGCGATTTTGCCTCAGTCATCATGGATTTATACAGTAGCTCTCAAAAGGGCCTGCTGGCCAGGAATTCAGGGAGTTGTAATCCAACATCCCAGAGAACTCACAGGCTCCCTTTTTCTGGATGGGTTCAAGGAGAGGCTAGCCCAGGGGTAGGCAACCTCGGCTCTTTTATGACTCATGGACTTCAACTCCCAGAATTCCTGAGTCAGCTGTGCTGGCTCAGGAATTCTGGGAGTTGAAGTCCATGAGTCATAAAAGAGCCGAGGTTGCCTACCCCTGGGCTAGCCTAAATGGCCCCCTCCAAGCCCAGACTGTATCGAAGACATTAAGATGGGAAAAGGGCTAATGAAATGGATCCCCCACCGTGCTGAATAATAATAAGGATGGCCAAGAAGACAATTATATATGATAGCCATAACATAGCAATAAAAAACATGAAAAGGAAAGCAAATGGGCTGTCCGTCCTCTCCTCCCCACTTTCCCAGGTCTACCGTTATCGCCCCTCTGAATCTTTTTTTTTTAGCCCTACCGAAGCAGAGCCTCAAAAAATTAGTACAAAACTCATAAATCTTGATCGAAGGCATTCCTCCGCTGTATGTCTGTGGAGATTCTCAGTCATGCAGGTCATAGTTGTCCCAGAGGTGTTTTCAAAGGGCAACTGGACTGAGGTTTCTTTTTTTTCCCTAAGGAAGAAGAACAAAACAAACGTTTCACTTCTCAGTTATGGAGTGGGGGGGGCGGGGGAATGGAAGGCTAGACCAGGGGTCTTCAAACTTGGCCCTTTTATGACTTGTGGACTTCAACTCCCAGAATTCCTCAGCCAGGCATGCTGGCTGAGGAATTCTGGGAGTTGAAGTCCACAAGTCATAAAAGGGCCAAGTTTGAAGACCCCTGGAGACATTGACAGTCCCTAGCTTCCTCTGTTCTTAGAAAGCATGTAAATACCTCTGCAATTCCCAGTTGGCTCAGAAGGGGCCGCTATGGCACTGAGCTGCTCTGCAAAGCACCCACTCTCTCCGAACACCTCGGTCCTCGCCAAGCGAGAAAATGAAGACGGGACGCGTTGCAGATATCAGAGCTTTGATTTCAGCTCACCGATTGGCGATTCACCATAAGGGCGCGCTTGGCAACACAGGCAGTCGTGGGCAGGAAGAAGGCAGCGCTCCCAAGATCAGCCGCTGCTATTCCGGGAATCTTGGGCTGGGTCTGTTACCCTCCTGCGGGCGGGAAGGAGCGGCTTCCCAGGGGAAGGAACATCTGCCGTCTGCGGGTGTCTCAGAGGTACTAAGGTCCTCAAGTCTAGAAGGCTGAAATCAGCCTTTTTCCAGCTTGAAGCCCTTCGAATGCCTTGGGACTACAATACCCAGAATTCCCACCCACTGCAGACTACAGTCCCTGTAGTTGTGAAAGGCATCGAGTTGTGAAAGATCGTTGTAAATGCCATATCACTGTTATTAGAATCCTTTCCAGAGTTACCTCCCTTTCAGTCATCTGATCCTGAAAGGTAAAATTCCTTTGAACAAAGCTTGATTCCTGGTGATTTACATGGATCTTATCCATACAGTTTTCTTGACAGCATCCAGAAGTGGTTTATCCCTGCCTTAAGGGATCCCTCCTCTCCTCTCCCTTCCCTTCCCTTCCCACGCTGCTGTATTCTCATTTTGCATCCCCAATGCAGAGATATTACTGGGATAGAAAAGCCAGCTTCAAATTTCTTCATTCAGTTGTAAAATTAATTTTGGAACACCTGCTTTCTCAGTCACATTACAGGAGAATTGTTAAAAGAGTGTAATCTATTATCCTGTTATATATGTTAATGGCTTATTTATTTGGCTCACTAAATAATGTAATAACACTGAATGGATTTGCCCAACAGGTAAGCCTGTAGAGGGGCTAGTGTTGGAATGCAAAAATTGGAGAAACGGAGGGAATGTAGAAAGATAGAAAAATGTGGGTTAGACAGCATCACCACCAGATGGATTCGTAGTTGGCTGACAGTCCTCAATGGAACTGCATCTACATGGAGGGAAGTGTGTAGTGGGGTGCCCCAGGGTTCTGTTCTGGGCCCAGTGCTCTTCAACATCTTCATCAATGATTTGGACAAGGGGATAGATGGGGAACTCATCAAATTTGCAGACAACACCAAGCTGGCAGGAATAGCCAAAACTCCATAAAATAGGCTTAAGATACAGAAGGATCTGGACAGACTCGAACACTGGGCACTATCTAACAAAATGAAATTCAATGGTGAAAAAAGTAAAGTTCTACATTTAGGCAAGAAAAACCAAATGTACAGGTATAGTATAGT
Organism: Vipera berus; assembly: GCF_964194415.1. Classification (NCBI taxonomy): domain Eukaryota; kingdom Metazoa; phylum Chordata; class Lepidosauria; order Squamata; family Viperidae; genus Vipera; species Vipera berus. Next base: position 124,650,050 of record NC_138203.1, read on the forward strand.
TGCTCAATAATAGCAACTGTGAGAGGGATCTCGGAGTCCTAGTGGACAATCACTTAGATATGAGCCAGCAGTGTGCTGCAGCTGCCAAAAAAGCCAACATACTGTTAGGCTGCATTAACAGAGATCATGTGAAGTGTTAATACCACTTTATAACGCCTTGGTAAGGCCACACTTGGAATACTGCATCCAGTTTTGGTCACCACGATGTAAAAAAGATGTTGAGACTCTGGAAAGAGTACAGAGAAGAGCAACAAAGATGATTAGAGGTCTGGAGGCCAAAACATATGAGGAACGATTGCTGGAATTGGGTATGTCTAATTTAATGAAGAGAAGGACGAGGGGGGACTTGATAGCAGTCTTCCAATATCTCAGGGGCTGCCACAAAGAGGAGGGAGTCAAGCTATTCTCCAAAGCGCCTGAAGGCAGGACAAGAAGCGACGGATGGAAACTAATCAAGGAGAGAAGCAACCTAGAACTAAGGAGAAACTTCCTGACAGTTAGAACAATTAACCAGTGGAACAACCTGCCTTCAGAAGCGGTGAATGCTCCAACACTGGAAGTTTTTAAGAAGAGACTGGATATCCATTTGTCTGAAATGGTATAGGGTTTCCTGCCTAAGCAGGGGGTTGGACTAGATGACCTTCAAGGTCCCTTCCAAATTTATTATTATTATTATAAGGTTAGGACTGAATAAATACAATAAAGTAGGCTAAGTTATTCCAGTTTTGCAATGTGGATTCCTTATTGCCAATACCTGCTTTAGGCAATATAACCAAGCCTATACATCACCAGATGCAAAACATTGTAATCAGATCAACTGCCTAATAGAAACCAAACAATAATAAAGTGCAAACTGGGACACTTTCAGATGAATGGTATGCAACAGATCATAATCTATTGATGTCAACTAATTTGCTATGCTTAACCTGTATGAAACAGAAGCTAACTAGAATAGATAAGAGATGTTTTAAAAAATGAAGTTGAAAAAATATTCCCCAAATTTCAAGATGCTTTTAGAACAAACTGTCTTGATAACCAAAATCTTGAACAAGAAGAACGATGTACAATGACTAAATGCAGACTTCCAACATTGTGTAAGAAATCAGGGAATGCCAACAAATGGAGAGAATAAAGAAGAAAAAAATAAGATTTTTTTAAAAAAGATAACTAAAGAAATCACAGAAAAAAATACCATTAAGATGGAACTCTTGTGTAATCACAAAAAGGCTACTACCTTGTTTCCCTCAAAATAAGCCTTACCCCGAAAATAAGCCCTAGCTTTTTTTGGGGGGTGGGCCTAATATAAGCCCTACCCCAAAATAAGCCCTAGTTTGGGGGCGAGGCACAAACCTAAAAATCAAGCTGGGGTGGGGGGTGGATCTGCCCCATGCACCACCACCCCACCCTTGCAGCCAGGCCTCTCCTCGCCGGCCCACTTCTTCTTCAGCCAGGCCTGCATTTCTCAGTCACAGGCTTTTCCGGAAGGCCTCTGGCTGTAGTGACCTTCCAGAAAGGCTGGAATGTAGCTGCAGAATGAAGCTGCTCCTTCGGCCGCAGAAGTGGGCTGGCTGGGCAGGGCTGTCGGTGCCGGAGGTGGGTACAAAAGACATCCCCCCAAAATAAGACCTAGTGCCTCTTTTGGAGGCAAAAATAAAAAGACCCGGTCTTACTTTCAGGAAACATGGTAGAAGCAAAAGAAGTTGAAATAAGATGAAAGACAATACCAAATCCTTTTATAAAAAGTTTTACAGAGTAACAGAAACATTTGCAGGAAATTTATTCAAGAATTAACTCCATTAGAAAGGAAATGTAACATGCAATAGAGGAGACCATATGCCAAATATGCAAGTAGCAAGCATAGATGAAATACCCATTGAACTATTTAAACCTGCAGTTTTGAGGGGGGGGGCCCAATAAAACACCACTGTTAGCTAAAGTAAAAAAGATCTGGAGGAGCTCACTACAAAACTAATAGGGTGAAATTAATATAAATACGATGAGATAATAGATAAAAATGAAAATGAAAACCCCTTAATATTGAGACAACAAATAAAATGTCAATCACTATACTTAGTGAACTCAGAGTGAGCACTGAAAGAATAAAGGTAACAGTTTTATTTTGGACCACCCCCCCTCAAGAATAGATATAAATGGACAAAGTGCTGGAAAAGTGAAAAGGAGAAGGAATGTAATTACTAACTTACACAACAAAATGAAGAGTAGATCTATTTCTATCACAAGAATACTAAAGCATCGGTATTTAATGAAGTGATTGACTGGATAGCTGTGAAAGATGGAGCCTTGGTGGAGCAGTGGGCTAATGCCTCCTTAAGTAACACCAGCTGCCTGCAATTAGTGCAGGTTCAAGTCCCACCAGGCTCAAGGTTGACTCAGCCTTCCATCCTTCCGAGGTAGGTGAAATGAGGACCCAGATTGTTGGGGGCAATTAAGCTGACTTTGTAATAATGCCGCTTGGGTGTGTGTGTGTGAAAGCCCTAATAAGCAGGTATATACATAGAATGAAGGCTACTGCTAAGCTTGTAAGCCGCCCTGAGTCTTCGGAGAAGGGCGGGATATAAATGGAATTAAAATAAATAAATAAAATAAAAAAATTGAGAAAAAAGATTGGCAGAAAGGAAATAGATTCATTTGAATTATGTCCTGGATTTGGGGCTTACAGGAAAAAGCTCAGCAGAATTTTCTGAATTCTCAGCATAGCCTACCTAGACTTTAGGGCTCAGCTCAATAAGAATCTTTCTTACTTTCTGGTAATGTGAAGTTGCAATTCCCTCTAGCTCTCAACTCCCATACTGGAAATAGTTACTGGGGGTACAGTGAGTTAAAAAAGAGCCAGTCAATTCTAGATTAAATAGTTTCCAGCTTCTGCTTTTAAATGGATGGTCTGTAATACGCCTCCCTCATCTGCAATCTAATCATGGGTGAGAGGGCGAAGCTGGTGTGTATTACTGGGACCTGGCTGAGACCTGATGGGAGGGGTGGCCCTTTTGGATTCCAGATATGTCATCACCTAAAACTCTGTGACAGGGGTTAAGGTGTACTGACTGTCATCTAGGAATCCCTTATGGCAGCGGCCACCAACCTTTTGGGCACAAGGGACCAGTTCCATGGAGAGAGGTTTTTCCACAGACTGGAAGGGCGTGATTTTGTGTGCTGGACCACAGACTGGGGGTTGGGGACCCCTGCCTTATGGCCTTTAGATGTGCTGCCCCACAGGTCATGGGATGTGAGACACTATTCTTGAATTTGAGCTTTAAGGATCCGTTGGGAACGTTGCTGTTGTACCAGCCTCCCTACTGCACAGCAACCCGAGCAACATGAGACTGTTTTTGCTTTGGTGGTGGAGTTCCCTAGAATTTATGCTCTTGGGGGATTTCAATCTGCCATCTCGTAGAATTAGGATCTGAGATGGCTTGGGAGTTCCTTCTGGACTCACGACTCCTGCTTGAAGAGTAAGAGGTGGTTGCCACCAAGAAGGCTTTTGAGCAGCTTCAAATTGTGCACCAGTTACACCATTCCAAACTGGGGGGGTTCGCAGTTACTCATGCCATAGTCGCCTCCCAATTGGATGACCGCAATGTGTTTTGTTCCTGGGGCTGCCCTTGAAAAGTATCTGGAGGCTTCAGCTATGTTGTGATTCAGGGTCAGCCTGTGGGTTCGGCAGTTGGGTCGGACGATTCAGAGGAGGGGGGTGTTGGAGAGCCTGCAGAGGATAGCCCTGAGGCTTCGCAGAGCCCTCAGCCAGGCCCCTCCCATCTGGTTACTACGCAGACCCAGCTGTGTGAGCCTGACAGCGTGGATGAAGATGACCCACAGCTGTCCCTGTTCAAGGACGCCCAACGCAGGAGGCAGTCAATCAGGAGTAAACAGAGGAAGGCAATGGGGCACCTCGGAAGGAGGCAGAGAGAAGCCACGCCTTGAACTTTTTAAAAGGGGAATGTGTGGGAGGGCTGGTTTGCTGAAGGCAACCGTTTGAATAGCTCCTGTTTCATGGTTCGTGTTTTTCTTTTGCTCTGTTTGCTCTGTTTTGTGTCAATAAATTTGGCACATTTAGTTCCAGCCTCTTGCCTTTTTGTAAAGGGGTTGTCCCTGCCTTTTCTGCAGGGCCGGTAGCAGGCTGGAACAGAACAAGCTAGTGCAAAATACAGTAGTACTGGCAATTGTGAGTGCTTCTAAAATAACACATTAGCCTTCTGCCCTGTGAGCTGCTTAGGTGTACAATTAAACAAACAGTTAAAAGTTAGCCATCGTAAAAATATATTTTTATTAGAACAAATGCTGAGGTCATTCAGCAATCAAGAGAATAATATCAGATGGAAACCCAAATTCCCCTGGCCCAAAGCCACGTCTTTAAAACCTTCAGAAAGGCAGGCAGGATTGAAGTGGCTTGGATCTTGAGGGGAATGACTTTTCGTAGGCAGGCAAAACAACAAAGAAGCCAGGTCTCCTGACTCCTGCAAGATGACATTGCTTAAGAGATGGGACCTGGAGCGCCCTGACCTTGTCAGATCTTATTGGATGGGCAAAAATGATTTGAGATAGGCAGTCCTGCAAATAACATGGTTCTCGTAAACTAAGTTCTTCAATATAATTCCAATTTAATCATTTGTGTCCATATTTATTTTATTTTAAATATGTTTAGTCTGCTCACTATCCAGCAGATCTCTTCTGTAAACACTTTCAGTTATTCAGTATACACTGGGGAAATCCTATTGTAGTCCTTTTCTTACATGGGAGAAAGTACAACTGAAATCAACAGAGGAAACGTTACAATAAACAAACCATGTTACCCGTGTGGTTACTGGCCTGCCAAAGTTTGGTTAGTGTTTTCAAAAAAAATCAGCATTAGTTGCTATACATTTAGAGAAAGTAGGAGTTTGGAGTTTTCTGGGAACATTTTTTCCAGAAAATTAAAATGATGGTGAAAATTCAACATTAAACCTTTTTTAAAAACCATATACACATACTCACAAAGATATAAAGTAGCTTTTCCCAACTTAAATAAAATCTGGGACCCTCCTTCAGACGTATTGGGACACAACTTGACCATATTGGATGGGAATTATGGGAGTCAAAGCCCAACACGTCTGGAAAGCATTGAGGTAGGGAGGGCTGTTCTATATGGTTATAGCTTACACAGTGTGTTTTGCCTGTGTCTCTTTTATTCATTTATTGATTATACTTTGATTGATTGTACCAATAATCTACTGAACTCTTCCTTTATACATTGAAGATGAATTGCCTGACAATTATACTATTCTTATGTATTTGTGTGTGCCTAGCTGGATTGCGAATTTATTTGTGTATGTATGTATTGAACCTAATGCGTTAAAATAAGAATACACATTAAAACTGATGATTGTATTTTCTGAGAATAGTCAGCTACCTATGCAGCTTTATATAACACACCCACCCAACTTCAGACCATCCAGATGTACTGAGTTACAACTCACATCCTTTTTGGGAAAATGTTACAGAGCACAGTTATGCCACTTCTAATGATGCCTCGGGGACACCATGTAATCCATAATATCTTGGGGGCGCTATGTCAGTCATTTGTCAGATTATAAACTAAAACATTTCAGCTAGTTACTGGAGCTATATGACTGTGTGTGTTTTTATTAAAACATCTTTGTGCCACAGGTTTTTATGAGCCTGTGCACTGGCTCATATAGGCGTACGTACGTTTGTTTTTTTCCTGTTTTTGAATGCCATTTGCTTCTGACTTATCCATAAATGCCAATCAGTACATTATTGCAATATCATAGAATTAAGGGTTGGAGGGGAGATCTGCTAATCCAGCCCTGCCCATTTGTCATCCCCAGTGCTATCTGACCTTTGCCTGAAAACCTCCAGTGTCCCACGACTCCAGGAAGGAGGCTGTTCCCTTGCTTGATACTGTAACTCTCACAGTCAGGAAATTCCTCATTTTGAGTAAGAATTTCCCTCTTAAAGCTTCTACCCATCTTCTTACCCTGCTTGTCCTACCCTTAGGTACTATGGAGAATAAATCCATACCTTGTTTCCTGTGACAGCCCCTCAAATATTGGAAAAGTACTTTTCTGTTCCCTTTATTTTAATTGGGCTCAACAGCAACGAGGAATGGCTCCTGCAAATAGACCATCTACATGGCCACATAGCTTGTTAAACACCTTAAAACCCTGTTGGGAATCAGTTCAGACATGCTGGCTTGAATTTGCACCATACATTAAACCTGAAATCCAGATTAACAAGCTGTAAGTACTGGACTCACTTAAAATACCATTTCAAAACAAATTAAAATGCCTAGAACAGAACAGAATAGAATAGAACAACGTTATTGTCACTTTAAATGTACATTAATCAGCAGACATTAAAATGAGATTTCGTTGCATACAGCTCTCAAAGGATAACCACTTCCAATATACACCTCATAAACATGACAAAAATAAAATAATGCAAATACCCACATACACACAAATGTATGGTCCACAGAAACAACACAGTCATGCAACATTCCTGGAGAATGGAGGGATTCCTACAACTTGCAGAACTACAGACTTTAACCCTCTTCTGCAGAAGGAGAAACGTAGGATGCTGCTCTCGTGGAACAAAACCCAGGATTTTTAATCTATGTTATGCTAAATAAGCCATCAATTCATCCATAGTACCATAACTGAGAGCCAGTTTTGTGTAATGGTAACAGAGGCTGTGAGTCCTAGTCCCATGAAGGCCTGCTGGGTAGCTTTGGGCCAGTCTGTTTCTCTCAGCCCACCTCACAGGGTTGTTGTTGTAGGGAAAGTAGGAAGCAAGTGTTTTAGGGGCAATATGTTAGCTGCCTAGAATTGAGTAGAT
>NC_138203.1:124661901-124896901 GCF_964194415.1 Vipera berus
TTTATATAATCATTTTATGATTTCCTTCATAAATTTATTAACTGTCCCACCGGAAGGGACTTCAAAACAGGAGGTCCAAATTGAAAAAAAGCAGTTGGTCTGTTTTGGCCACAATAGCCAATTTACAGGACTGCTCTGTTCCTCTAAAGAAGTCAGAGAAGGAGGAAGTGATTTGCAGCAGTTTAGTAACTATTTGATATTTATATGCTTTGGGGAGAGAGTTGTGCATTTGGGATAGGGTCCAAATCAAGGGATGCTGCAGTCAACCTGCCATCTGGCACCTTGAACTTATTGGCTGAAAGTAAATTAACAGGGAATTTTAAAAGTGTAACAGAAAGAGCACGATGAACAGGGAATAGCCATACAATTTACACGGATGATTTTTGTTTCTTGCAAGAGGGGAAGAATGTCATAGGAGTTGGGTATCTGACGTTATCATCTCAGTTTTCACACGCTGATCTGTGTGATAGTATTGTGTGACCCATGGTAATTTTTGTGCTAGGTGGAGATTTCCAAGACTCCAGATCCACATTCCTTCATCCACCCTTCTCTTCTTTTCCCTTCCCAAGGTCTCCTGAGTTACAAGAAGGCTGGATGGGGCTGGGAGCCAGGAATCCTGAGCTCTTGAAAGAGGAAGGAGACCTGGCTGTTGAGTAGATTAGAGCCGGGCTTTTTCGCCTTGCTGTGAGAAAGGATTTAAAGAGTTAAGCCCTCTAACTCTGTCAGCAGGGAGCTTAGCCCAGCTCAGTCCAACTCCTGGGAGGGCCCAAGGCAAATTACCCTAGAAAGGGTCAGGCGCTTTTCTTTCTCTTGCCAACTTCCTAATCCTCACCTTCCCTGGAGAGAGAAATAAATGGGAAGCAGGCCCAAGAAATGGGAAGCAGACCTACGACTAGGTGATGGAGAAAGCTTTCAGCCACTTAATCTATTCTCTGCTCCAATAATAGAGAGGGCAGAAGTCTTAATATCCCAAATGTTCTGCTGCAAAAACCCTCAGACCCCCACAGACAGGTATGTGGAGAGATAGCCTCTCTTTTTTTGGACACTATTCCTTACTCTCCTAATTAAATCACACCTGGGCATCCCAGAGAGATGGGGAGGATATTTTGCCCAATTGTTGGATGAAAGATATAGCTGCAGTGGGAGCTGTAGATTGGGGGAGGGGACAGGCGGAATCTATACCTCTGCATACTTGATCTCTGATTTATTCTGATTTATTGTTATATTGCTTAATGTAGTCTACCTTCTCTTAAGAGATACAGATGTTGTATTATGTCATGCCCCCGTGTCTAAGGGTTTACATAACTTCCAGTGCTGTGGGAGAGGAAATTTATTTTTTACACAGCATGTGGCTCAGTGGGTTAGGACGCTGAGCTTGTTGATCAGAAGGTCGGCAGTTTGGCGGGTCGAATCCCAAGTGCCGCGTAACAGAGTGAGCGCCTGTTACTCATCCCAGCTTCTGCCAACCTAGCAGTTCGAAAGCACGTTTAAAAATGCAAGTAGAAAAATAGGGACCACTACGGTGGGAAGGTAACAGCGTTCCGTGCGCCTTTGGCGTCTAGTCATGCCGGCCACTTGACCACGGAGACGTCCTCGGACAAGCGCTGGCTCTTCGGCTTTGAAACGGAGATGAGCACCGGCCCCTAGAGTCGGAAATGACTAGCACGCATGTGCGGGGGAACCTTTACATTTTCCCTTTTTATGTATCTAATATGGTGTTTTTATGTAGAGATTTACAATAAAGCTAAGCCAGTGAAAGGGTTAAAATACTGGCTGATTTGGCAAGCTTTTTTTTTCCCGCTGTCTAATAGAGTTAATGTTAATTTCTTTTAAAATATCACGAGTATTATACTTTTCTTGGGTCCTACATATATAGCCAAGTTTATTACTGTAATTAAGTGGTTTTGGAGTAGAGCGATCAACATTTTTGACTCTTCATTGGGAAAATATGGATTGGGTGAGGGATCAAATAGAATTTGTATACAGATAGTCCTCGACGTACAACCAAACAATGGAGCCCAAAAATTTCTGATGCTAAGCGAGACGTTTGCTAAGTGGGTTTTGCCCCATTTTACGACTTTTCTTGCCACATCTGTTAGGTGAATTGGGGTAGTTAAATTAGCAACACGGTTGTTAAGTGAATCTGGCTTCTCCATTGACTTTGCTTGTCAGCAGGTCACAAAAGGGGAGATCACCTGACCCTGGGACACTGCAAGCATCATAAATATGAGTCAGTTGCCAAGCATTTGAATTTTGATCATGCGACCGTGGGGATGCCGCAGTGGTCATAAGTGTGAAAAACAGTCACGAGTCCCTTTTTTTTAAGTGCTGTTGTAACACTGAATGGTCACTAAATGAACTGTCGTAAGTTGAAGACTACCTGTACGTGTTTAGCAAGACCTAGGGGACTTGCTTCATTTTTTTTTAAAACAACCTGTTTTCATGTTATACTAGCTTCACTGAATATCTTGGGAAAGGCCATTTTTCTACTTCGGGGAAGAATATAAGAGGCTCAAGGCAATCTGTTTTGCTCCTGAAACATTCCTGCTCCTTTCCATTCCTGTTATTTCATTAATTTTCTTGATTTCTGAGGGCCAGAAATGAGGCATCCTGAGACTCCTGGAAACAGCTAAGAGCATGGTCCACCTGCAGGAAACCTGCCAACGCCCAGACATTTGTTTGGTACGTATTTTGCTTTGAACAGCAAGTTTTGACTAATAATCTCAGATGATTGCTTACAAATCAGTATGCAGGTGGAGACCTATCAATACAGGTAGTCCTCAACTTACGACCACAATGGAACCCGAAATTTAAGCTGCTAAGTGAAGTGGGTTTTGCTCCATTTTGCTCCAAGCTTTCTTGCCGTAGTGCTTACAGGGAATCATTGAAGTTGTTAAGCTAGTGATACGGTTGTTAAATGAATCTGGTTTCCCCATTGACTTCGCTTGCCAACAGGTTGCAAAAGGGGATCACCTGACCCCACCCCCACCCCACCCCCGGGACGCTGCAACTGTCATACAGTTGTCAAGCATCTGAATTTTGATCACATGACTCCAGGGAGGCAGCAACGGTCGTAACTGAAAAATGGTCAGAAATCACATTTGTTTGGGTTGTTGTAACTTCCAATGGTCACTAGATGAACAGTTGTAAGTCGAGGACTGCCTGTATTGGTATATCACCGGGTCTGTTATTCAGAACAGGGAAAATGACCAGCTTTGGTTTGGTTCATTTCTCACAGCTCAAATTTGATCCTGCTTCTGCGCTGATTTTCATTTTTCTTTCTTAAAAAGCCACTACTCAAATTTAAACAAATAATTCTTCTAACATACGGCTTTTTGCACGCAATCTTGTTTGACAGTGTACCTTTGCATGCAATTTCCCTAGAATGCCTCTTCCCCACGACTGCTGCCGCCTTATATGCTTTTCCCTCTGATAGACATTTTTGTAAGTACTATTTTATGGGAGAATAACAGGACTCGGAATGGTACCAATGTTGAAGTGTAGCTGAGCTATATAGTCTGCCTTGTGTGGGAAGTATTGAATTAGCTATGTTCACCAAACTAAGGTGATTTTTTTTTAACTTGCTGAGAAGATTTTTATGAAAAAAAAATATAGTGACTTTAAAATAAAATGTAATGAAACAAGATTAGCAGGGTCAACTATATCCATAGTTACCTCTTCTCTGTAGCTAACTCCTTTTTTATGGGCATATGTCCTTGAATATGGATAAGATGCAAAGCCTTAATTAGCAAAGCTTCCTACTTGATGGGGGGGGTTGTACTGTGGGTAAGCGCTATGGAGCACAGGCAGGTGTGCAGTGGCTATAGGTGGCCCTGCAGGGGCTGTGGGTGAGCCAACCAGGACTGTGACTGAGTGGGTGGTCCTGTGGATGTTACAGAAGGCAAGTAAATAAGGTGGAGGGTGGCTGCTGGGCACTACAGGTAGTCCTCAACTTACAACGGTTTAGTTAGTGACCGTTCTAAAGTTACAACGGCATTGGAAAAAAGTGACTTGGTTTTTGAAAGATCACGATCCAGAATGCAGCTTTATAAGAGGGGTAAGCATCCTGAAGCTTTAGGTCCTCTTGTCTATTTTGAAAATTCTCTGCAGGCGATTAATATAGATATTAAAAAAGATGTGCATTTAATACACTTGTCCCTTCCCTTTCACCTGCTGCTTACAAAAGAAGTAAGAGGATCTTTTTAAAAAGTAGAAGAAAAAAAGGAGTGTGTCACAATGAAAGCAGAATATTTGTCCCAATTACTTATGTTGTAGGTTTCTCACACTTCACAACCTTTGCAGCATCCACATGGTCACATGGTCAAAATTCAGTTCATATTTATGACGGTTGCAGTGTCTCAGGGGTCATGTGATCGTCTTTTGCAAACCCCTGACCAGCAAAGTCAATGGGGATGCTAGATTCACTTCACCAGGTTACTAACTTATCAACTGCAGTGATTCACTTAACAACTGTGGCAAGAAAGATCATAGAAAAGGACAAAACTCATTCAACAAACATTTCCCTTAGCAAAAGAAATTTGGGGCTCAGTTGTGGTCATTACCTGTGCAGAGTTGTGGATGGATGCTATGGAATGCAATATCCCTGGGATCCCTAATGCTGTTGTAGGATTCCTCGGGAGAAAAAATAGCAGGAGCAAAATTTCCTGCCAGCTTCCCCATAGATTTTGCTTATGGGAAGCCAGCAGGGAAGGTCACAAACAGCAACTGTGTGGCTGAGGGATACTGAAACCATCGTAATGGTGAGCTGGTTTGCCAAGTGTCCGAATTGCAAGCACGTGATGGAGGGTGTGCTGGAACAGCCCGATGTTCAAGGACCAGTCATAAGTACCACTCACTCACTCACGCACTCTTATAAGTTTGAACAGTCGCTAAACGAACCACTTGTATTGTAGACTTTAGAGCAGACACAAGGCCCAGGGGCCGGATCCGGCCCGTGAAATGGTTTCATGCGGCCCGCGAAGCCATCCTGGAAACAGTGAGGGAACGGCCCCCACTGCCTTGGCCCTGGCCTAGAGACCCTCCTCCTGCCAGAGACCCTCAGATCTGTCCCACTCCTGCCCAGGCCCCCATAGGCACCCTTGATGCGAACGATGTAGAGCTGGCCACACCCACCCAGTAGGCCACACCCACCCTGGCCATGCCCACCCAGTAGGCCACGCCCACCCTGGCCATACCCACCCGGCCCCCTGAGGGCAACGGCAATGCTGATGCGGCCCTCAATGAAATTGAGTTTGACACCCCTGCTTTAGAGTGATAGGCATTGGATGAGGTAACTGGACATTAGCTTTGGTTCAGTTTAAAAGATCACAATCCAGAATGTGCAGGAAGGGTAAGCATACTGAAGCTTTCGGTCCTCTTATCTATTTTGGAAATTCTCTGCAGGTGATCAATGTAGATGTGTTTTTAGTGTATCTATTCCTTCCCTGTCACCTGCTGCTTACCAAAAAAAAAAAGTAAGAAGGTCTTTTTAAAAAGTGGAAGAAGAAAAAAGGAGTGTGTCACAATGAAAACAGAATATATGTCCCAATTACTTGGACTCATTGCATCAGTCCATTCCACACAAAGTACTCCTGTGGGATTTTAGTCCTTGGCAGAAAATTTCCTGGCTTTAGAGGAAGAGATCCTGAAACCACTTTGCCTTTTGCTCCCTCTGGATAGCTGCTGAGTCAGCAGCTGTAGTATAGTTGCCTTGCATTGGTGACCTGCAAGCTCCTTGTCTTTTACTTTACACAATGCTTGTCTTTGTATCCAGGATGTGTAAGTGTGCTGTAGCCATATGTCTGAAATTATGAAGCAGTGAATGTATAGAAGCATTGTTAAGCTGCAGCTGTTTCTGAGATGGGTGGACTGAGTTGATAGTATTAATGATTCTAGACCAGAGGGATTTGTAATGTGTGTTTTGTTTTATTTTTGTCTCTTTGGTGAGATCAGGGTAGCATTTATGGTCTTTCTGTCTCTAGAGAGAGACTCTGCTTCAGGGTCACTGGTGAGATTTACGATTAAGGCATTTGTACCTGGATCTCCCTTGTCAGATCCAACAATGTGACCCCTAGCAACTGGCAACCCAACTGCTATGGGTGCCAGAGAACCCATAGTATCCAAAATGGCATTCAAACTCCCTGCCCTCCCCTAAATAAAAATGGCTACCATCTCACATTACAAATCTTGTGAAATTCAGCATTTGTGCATGAAGTCTACATGACCTTGACATTCTTGTATGAGCTCTCTGGGAATCGGTGGATCTCCCAAGATGGTGGCTACTTTTGATTTTAAAAGAACGTGGTATTGTTGAGAAGATGCTCAGGCCATCATGTGATGGTACCCAGGACCTGAAAAGCTGATGTATCCCTGATCTGTTTCAGCTTTCCCGGTTTAATGTCTCTCCAGATGTGTTGGAGGGCAATCCTTAGCATCTCCATTCTGATGGGAGAAGGCCACTTTAGGTACTGTGCAATAGACATTGGAATGTGTTCTCCAAAGGGGAGAAATGGCTGCTTCTGAAACTTGTTTATACTCCAAGTGGCCACCTCTGCTTGCAGGAGATTGCAAGTGGCCACCTCTGCTTGCAGGAGATTGCTATTTATAACTGTGATCTCTTAATGGCTGCTGCTGCACCAACTCTCAAATCGGAGAACGGGAGCAGTGGCCGAAGAGGCCCACTCCATTATTGACCATGACGGAGGAAGATTGTATGGGAGGGTTCAGAGAAGCTTTGTTCCTTTGCCTGCAGACCACGAAGCAAGTTTCCTGTAGCAGGAAACCCCAGGCACTGCACTGCAGTATTGTATAAAGAAACTTAGCCAGGAAAGATTTATTTCACCTCAATTCTTCTCCGGCTTTTTATTTTCTTTTTGTTCTAGAGTTGAAATTGAGTTTCAAATGTGACTTTCTCATTCATCTGAGGTTAGTGTGGCTTCCGCACTGGGATTTTCTGTGATTCCATGTCAGACATAGAATTCCGTGTCAGTATCTTTTTTTTTTCTTCTCCCCCTTAAGCAGCTGGTGATGAAGACCGATTTACCCTGAACTCTTAGGGTTGTGCTGTGGGAATTTGTGCTGCTTGGAAGTTTGCAAACTTAGTCCCTCTCCATCACAAAAGCGACCTTTGGGGGTTTACTGAAACTACAAGGCGAGAAGTTTTGGTGGTGGACAATTACAGGACGTGCTATGATTATGTGTGTGCTTTGAATATAGGGGTCAGCGATAGTGAACAGGATGATAGCCATCTCTCCCACCTCTTTTCAGATCTGCCTAACAAAAGAGTGGAATTTTCTGTCCCTGATAATGCCTGTGCGGTATTCACATAGGCTCCTTGCAAATTTGAGCTACCACTCTGCTTTCTTGTTGCCAGTCATTGTTCTGTTTCAAAAACCACAATGATAATGGGCAGCAGTAAAGTGCATCTGAGATCACAATGTGGTTATGCCTCCAAATGGAGCACCCTTTTTGAGATAAATGTTACCAGAAATAGGAATGCTTCCATATTTTTTTTGCTCAGACCCTTCAGAGGTCAAACAGACTACTCTTTCTCAAATGTATAAGGCTTTCTTTTCCATTCTGGTCCTTTTTTATACTAGGATTTATGGGGCTTGTACTCCCAGCCCATCTGTAGAATGCCTGTTGGGCAACACTGGTGTAAAGGCTTCTGAATTCAATCTAGCAAACTTTAATCTTTTTTTGTAACCCACACCAAGAATATTTGCACATGAATTTTTAATTTCTGTACTGTGTGGTTGGGATGATTAAGCAGCCAGTCCTCACTGTCTTCCCCTTGACAATAGCTGTAAAGCACTACGTGTCCCAACTGGCAGGCATTTTTGTTGCTTCACCTGCTTGCAGCCGCTGTGGCTGTGACTCCACGTTGATCTAGTGTTATAAAGCCAGAGATTGAGCATATTGATTTGACTTACAAAAACTGAATATATTGATTTGATGGTAAGCTGGGGTTTCTTTAATCTGATTTACATCGGGGGCTAATCCGTGGTTTCTTTAATCATGATTTACTGAATAAAGCACTGTTGAGTGGATTTGTGCAACCCGTTGTATCACAAACCTTATTTTACAGAACCACGGTGGCTAAATTCATATATAATTCACTGAACGTATGACTAGACAAGGCAAGCGTGGCATTATGTGACATGGAAACTTACTATTTCTGATCTTGCAATAGGCAGGACTTCTAAGGACAGCATATCATGCACACCATCTTCCTAAGGCGTATTGTGGTGATATGCATGGGCAAACCCAAAAAGCGGTGTTGTGGAAAATAGCCTTTATCTATTTTGAACTATAACTCAGAAATCACATTACAAACTATGACAGGGTTCCCTGTCTCAATCCCACCCACCTCCAATGTATTAGTAGGTGGAGTAGGTAGTAGATGGGGCTATCGCTTCATTGAAAGAAACATTTTAAATAAAGGAACCGCAGGTGGACACCTTGATTGTAGGTACCTTTGATGCTTTACAGTCATAGAGGGACATTGAGTTTTTGGAAACCAAAATGTATTTTCCTTCCCAAAGGAGTTTATATCTGAAGTTTGGAAGTGGAAGAGGCAACGGGAAATTGGGGGAGGATGAGGAGGAGAGGAATTGAGAGGGAGGAATGTAAGTAGATTCACACAGGAACACTTGGCTAGTGCTGTTAGCAGCAGACTGTTTGCGTGAAAGTTAACATGCAGGTTTGTTGTTTTTATGGCCATGCTAGGGACTGCCAGGATGTGTTTTGCTAGACATGGCACATTGCAGGTGGAAGATCAGCTTGATTTATAAGCACTCAATATTCAGGCTAGTTTTCTTCCTGCAAGAAGTGCATTAATCACTAGGGGGCACTGTGCTGCAAGTGCTGCTCCCATTTCCCAACATCTGAGCCTTTTCTAGAAACTGCGTTAGGTAAGTATGTCTGGGTAGGTAGGAATTCTGTATATTTTAGAGTTACTTTCTGCTGCAGACAAACTGCAGCTGTAAAGGAAACAGCGCCTCATCTATAGATTACAAGCCATGAATCATGTATTCCAAATAAGATGATTTACTTCTCTATTCCAAATAAGTAAACCAGGTTGTATTCTGGATAACTGGAAATGTGGTCCCTGGAGCCCCTCCCAAAACTACTGTGTTTAAAGGTAAAGGTAAAGGTTCCCCCGCACATGCGTGCTAGTCGTTTCCGACTCTAGGGGCTGGTGCTCATCTCCGTTTCAAAGCCGAAGAGCCAGCGCTTGTCCGAGGACGTCTCCGTGGTCATGTGGCCGGCATGACTAGAGGCCAAAGGCACACGGAACGCTGTTACCTTCCCACCGTAGTGGTCCCTATTTTTCTACTTGCATTTTTTACGTGCTGTGTTTAGGGCATCCTAAATTCCAGACACTCATTTAGGTGGCAGTAAAGAGACGCTGAAAACTAACAGCGTTGCTGCTGTCTAGCAACCGTGGTATTCCAAGCCCAGATCTGATAGCCTAACTGCTGTATCTTAATTCTTAATGTGACGGAGATTAGAAATAATTAATGAGGAATAATTAATTGCATGTAATTAGTTTGCATCACATTTGCATTCCATTAAGAATCCTTTTTATCCTCGTCTTAACCACTTTTAGAACATGCCCCAAAAAGGTGGACGCAACCCAGGAATAAACTGGCCCCAAGACCCAATGCCAAAAAATAAGGCTTCATTGTAAATTGAAGCCATTTCTTCTTCCACAAACTAATTTAGAATTGCCTTTGCAGAATAATTGAAATTTGTGGGCCGCAGAACCAGCATAAGCTCTATGACAGTAGCAGAACAAATATCTCATTTCCTGCCATAATAATAGATTCACCAAAGAAGTATCCCAGATACACGAGGATGGAATCTCTTAAAGCGGGCAGATTTGTGGGTGGGACAAAGGGCCACTTATCTTCTGTGTTCAGTTTCTTCCTATCTTTAATTGGTAGGCATGCTGGGGTATAGTTGCTGTTTTTACTGGTTTGGATTTTTCTGTTTATTTGCCTTTCCACGGATCTAGCAGGAGCTTGCATCTTCTCCCTCCTTTTAGCATAATTAGAATAGGAGAAGAATCTTTTTACCACACAGGATGAAAAAGAGTTTTCTGTGGGTCAAAAGCTGGGTTTGGTGCACTGGACAACCTTTTTCTTAACCAGAGCGCTGTTTTGCAACCATGCAAGTGAAGGATCCAACGATCCTGTTTCTGGAGATCGAGATTAATGAACCTGCCCACCTTGTGGTCTTCTTTGTTGTCAGTGACCTCAAGGCCATGCTGGACAATACATTCCCCTCCTCCGAAATAAGGAGTATCCTGTGGGAGTACATGGAGTCTGATGTTACCCTGCTACAATTGAGCAAATGTATTGGTATGTGAAATGTGCAATGCAGCAAGGATCACAGATGTTTTTTATTTAACCTCTCCCCAGCGCTCCATATCAAGAACCGCTCTGAGGATGCATTATTTTGAAGGAGAAGGTGGTGGTGGTGGGGGGAAAGGAGCACATTCCAGGAAATGAATTTCATAAAACCCACAAACAGTTTGCTGATTTGTGTCTGCTCATCCCATTCTCTCTGCGGAGTAGCACACAGTAGTAGCAGCACCTTCCCTTTGGAAGTTTTGCCTCTGGCAGGTTTTTATTGCACAGTTTTGCTAATCCTTAGTCATCCTGGAAGCTCCATCGTAAGAATCAAGGGTGAGGAAAAGAGGAGGCAGCATTAATTTGGTAGTTAAGTGTTGAAGGCAATAATTAAGACAGGATGCATTTTAGCTATAAGTAGATGAGAGAAGATGGGATAACATACAGAGGAAGAGGCTGTGTAGACAAACATCTGCCTTGTCACTACAATTCAGTATATGTTGACTGATGGTCCTGACCGGCTGTGATTTTGTTCTGGGACATTTTCTCCTCCAGTTTTGCATCTAGTCTTCATCCATCCTTTTTTTTAACCATCATTCCTTTGGATCATTTCATATTTTAACACTCCACTCATCTGCCCCTGCTCTCCTTTCAAGCCCCTTCTAGCATTTTCTCTAGAAGAAGCTTCTACGGTGATCTTTGAGTTATGGCCATAATTGACCCTGGCAATTATGGTTATCATTGGTGTCAGTCATAAAACAGATCACCATGTGACCAGACCTGATTTTATAATCTTTTTTTGCAGTGGTTGTTCAGCGAACCTCTCCGGGGCTATGGGGCAGTTTTTTCAGAAACTGCAAGTAAAATGCCACTTTCTGGCAAAACTGTCATAAATCATAGTCAAATTACCACAGGATATTACCAACAACAGTAAATGCAAGCTGGTTGCTGAGCACCCACAATGCAGTCACATGACCACAGGTGGGCAGTATTGTAGCTTAAAAACTGGGTCATAAGTAGCAGGGGGGGCGGGCGGGATGGGTGGTGGTCTGTTGTAACTTCAGAGGGTTGCTAAAGGGCTAGTCCTAAGCTAGTTGTAAGTCAAGGGCTACCTGACTTGGTATTTGTTCTAAGGCTCACCAGGAGAGAGTTAAGTGACTCAGTCATTAGGAATTTACATGACCCAAACCATTCCGTGTACCTTTCCCACCTCTGGCCTCCACATACCTTCACCTCCCATTGGCCTTAAAATTTGACAGTCCTGTTTAAGGCTGCTGGGAGTTGTACTCTAGAATAAACAACATGTTCTAAAATATTACAGGAAATCCTGTTGACTAAGAAGTGGTTGGTATCTAGTATATGTAACCCTGAACTAAGGAATTAATCTTTACACCAAACTCAGATTTGTAGACTAAATTCTTTTATGCCTTACCTACAAAAATGTGTGGGATTTCTAAATTATTTGATCTGTGAATATATTCACATCACTAATTGCTAGTAACAAAACTTTTTATCAGTTTTAAACACATTCAACGCCACACCATTTTTTTTGCCATTGCCAGCTGACTGCCTATGTCTGTTTCTGCACCATCTATTTGCCCATGGTTTACTCAATGCTTTCTTTTGTACTCCCACAATAAACTGGGCTCTAAGTAGCTAGACAGGCTGATCTGAACAACACGCAAGACTAAAATGTGGTTTGAGAAAAACCAGAGACCAGCATGATACGTAATAATTCTATGTATTACATTTCTTGGTCTAACGTCCCTGCTCAAGATGAAAATCACAGCTTTCCTATCTTGGATTTTATTCTCACCTGGATGACAGATTAGTCAAAGGGAAAGTGGGACAAGCTCAGGTGTTACTGGCAAATTTCATTTTCAGGTGGAAGATAGACCCCTCCCACTCCCATAATACACTTTTGGGTTCATTGGGTAATACTTCAGCTCTCTGGACCCTAATAAATTGAACTTGGAAATAGAGAACAGAGGTTAATCCCCAGCTGTATATGTTATAGGGCAATCAACTGCAAAGAGGATCCTGTGTGAATAGGATTCCAGGTTGTATGATACACACACTGACATTTTCCTATATGTTTGAACCTCAGGAGATGGGTACACTGATCAATTTATTAGCAAAGACAAGGCCCATGTTTGGCTTCTGTTTGTAAGATTGTATGCTCACGACTCTTGTTACCACAAGTCTTCTCCACTGTGATCCCATTTGGAACACTGAACTACGTCAAAATCCAAACTTGTGAATTTGAAAATTCTAGGAGTTGTAGTCCATCATATTTGGAAAGGGAAAGAAAGCTCCATGGCATTGTCTGTAAGAAATTCTGTCTTTCCTGTTCTTCTTCCTGCTAGGATGCCATTAGATGGAGCCTGAGGCTGACAGGGCAGGATGGCTGCTGTGGAGATACTCCAAGGCCATTTTTCCAACATAGGCCCTTTTCATTGTCACTCTTTTTACCTGCAGGGCAGAAAGCCAAGAATGCAAGGAATCTGATCTCATCCCAGGCTAAGGCAAACACCCAGCACAGCAATACCTTGTGCTGGGTCATACCATTTGCTTACGATGGAGGGGGGCTTAGGTTAGTGCACGGCTAGAAGTAGAGTGGAGCCTAGTAGATTAAGCCACTTGGGAGTTGTTCTTGTTTTTTAAGCAGGAGAATGCAGTTGAATTCACAAGGAAATTACATCCTGACTTTGAAAGTTACATGGAGTTTTTATGGAGTAACTAGAGATATTTGAAAGACTGGTTCACACTTTTTGCATTGATTTTGCTTTCGGTGTGGAAAAGCTTTTGTTTATTTGGGTTACCCTCTGCAAGGACTCCCCTTCCCAGTTATGTTGGAGTTACAAGATAGAAAACAAACTTCCATTGCTCTGTTTTCCCTTTCTCTTTTCCCACAGATTTGCTAGGAAATGTTTTAATAGCTAAGTAGTTTATGGGTACCTTTCCACATATTTCCTAATATGCTTGTTCTGTACTGGAATTTGAAAGAGCATCAGCGGGCAAGGAGGAATGTACAGATTCAAGGGGAAATATCCATGTCCTTGGTCTCCCTAGAGTTCCAACAGTTTCTGATGGCCTTCTACCTCCCCTTTCCCCTCCCCCCTCCACAAAACCTCTTGTCCCAGAGCCACAAGGTCTTTCGCCTGCTGATCTGCATCAAATGACTTGGTGGCTTTCTGCCCCTGCTACTTGATGCCTCTGGCTCTGAGGGTGGGCCTCTGAAGGAGCCTTTGTGTTAGTTTTGAGGCTGAGTGCTGTTTGATGCACGTGCCACATCTGCAGCAGAAACAAATGGTAGCATCCTAAAATGGTGGAATATATTATTCCATACCAGGAATGTGCAAAGCTAACAAACATCATCTTAACAAGTCACATCAATAAACTAGGAGAAGCTAGGCTGGAACTGTTGCTTATCTTTTCAGGATGTGTGTGTGTTTTTTTTAATGGCATCATTCAAACAGGCATGTTTATAACCTGAAGTTAATTCTTTGGCTTTAGAAGTCTGCCATTTCAATCAGTTGCATTTGTGGCTTATCCCAAGGTGTGCAGAAATAAACTGGCAGAATTCTGGATTATAACATTTTAGGCTGTCATATAGATGCATATTAGAAACCCTAAAATCAGCTCCATGCATATAGCAAATTCTTATAGCAACCAAGCCTCCTTCTCTTACAGACAGCCTAATTAGTAACTACATTATTCAATTAAATTTTTCTGTAAATACATCTTTGAGTCAGTCTTGATTCCTGGCAACTGCAGTCCTGACTAGTCCCTGCAATTTTTTGGGCAAGATTTTGAAGGTGATTTCCTATTGCCTCCTTCCTAGGGCTGACAGAGAGTGGCTGGCTGTAGGTCATCCAAGCTTTGTACCAAAGACAGGACTCAGTGTTCCTGGTCTCTAGCCTGGTGCCTTCACCAAACTGACTCTCCAATCAACCTATTAGCCATCTCAGGCAGTGAAGCAACTTTAAGTAACTATAAGATAAAAGATTTTTTGGGGGGTGGGGGGGAAACAGGCTAAATGTAGCCAACAGATAAGCAAATAAAAAATCACCCATGTTGAGAAACAGCAATAAAACAACATAGGCCAACTGGGTCATAAATTGCCCTGCTCCAGGGATTGTTGAAAAAAGATGGGTCTTCTGGATTTGCAAAATGGATTGGGGCCATAACAGATTTCAGCAGAAGCTAATTCAAAAGACAAGGTCACCAAGAAAATGTCTCTGGGCTTCCACAGGATGCATTGATTGGTTAATGGGACCTGGAGCATACCAACTCTGCCAAAGCTTACTGGGTGACTGGAGAGAGGGGGCTGCACCCAACCTTCAGTTTGAAATAATCAACACATTCCTAAGAATGTGTAATAAAAGCTCCTGCCTCCAAGGTTCCCTATTCGTTCATACATAGTCATATGATAGGAGATGGAGTCAGCTCATCAAAACCATTCTGTTTTTGTTTTTCTCCTTGCAGGAATTTTCAGATGCTTTAAACAGGCATCTAAACACCCACACCCTAAAAGCACCATCCATAAAGCAATAAGTTGGAGAAGCAATTAAAATGATGAAAATGGACAGCCCAAATAAGATTGATTGAGAGCCACCGGTAATTGCAGCACACAGACAAACCAAGAGCTTAGACTTCTGCCTGGTGTTGAAAAGTAGCCACCAGGCATCTGTCTCTGGGCTGGTGACCCAGAGCTAAGGACCCCCCCCACACACACACTAAGCAGTCCTGAGCCCAGGCATCTTAAAAGTTTATCTTCGGTGAGTTCAGGCTGGGAGTTTAAATGTGTCAATTCTCGTTGGAAACTATTTTCAAGCTCATGGTTGCAACAGTCGTCCTTGAACGTAATAATATACTAGTGATTTTTTTTAAATCTTACTCTGCCCTCGCCCAATCTCTGTGTTGGACACAGCTGGAGGGCACCAGGTTAGGAAATGAAACCACTGGGAGAGGCAGGGAGTTGTCTTGGTCTTTGAGTACTGCAAGGTTTTTATAAGTGCAATCCTAATCCGGATTTGTGCGCCTGGGAACAAAGGCGATATCTGATCAAGTTTCTGCCCTAATAAATATACTAGCATTTAAGCAACCATCAAACAATGTTGGTTTTAAACCTGGTACGCTTTTAGCATGTGGCACATTTGCAGGAACCAATACAGAACGGCCTTCTATTTTTGCTGCCCTTAATACACAACAGCCTTGCATTATACTGCCCTGTAGAAGGATTTCACATTTTTTTTCTCATCCCTCCTTCCCTGTTCTCTATTTAAAAGACAGGGGTCCCTTCCCTGTGGGTTGCTTAATTTCCTTCCTAGACTCCCAGGCTTTTTTTAAAAAATTTATCCCATTTATATCCCGCCCTTCTCCGAAGACTCAGGGCGGCTTACAATCTAAGAAGCACAAATCAATGTGCTTAGCAGTAGCCTTCATTCTGTGTGTATGCCTGCTTATTAGGGCTTTTGCCCCCCCCCCTGGCATTTTTACAAAGTCAGCTTATTGTCCCCCCCTCCAACAATCTGGGTCCTCATTTTACCTACCTCGGAAGGATGGAAGGCTGAGTCAACCTTGAGCCTGGTGGGACTCGAACCTGCACTAATTGCAGGCAGCTGGTGTTACTTAAGGAGGCATTTTTTATGGTTTTTTATGGTTGAAGTTCTAGGCAGGGAAACCAGTTAATGGCAAGAGGCGCTGTCTCGTTCTGGGAAGTCAGGATGAAGGTTTCCACGCCAAAGGGCGTAGCAAGTAGTAGCTCCTGGCCTTTGGGGAACTCGGCTAGTGCCGGCGGGCTCCTCTGGGCAGTTCTTGGCAAGGCAGGGGTTAAAAGGAGCGGCCCCTCCCTCTCCCCCCCTTCGCTTGTTGCTCTGGAGGTTGATTCGCCGCCTCCTCCTCCTCCTCCGCAGTCACTTCGGTTTTGCCCGGCGCTCCAGCTGGGCAGTTTTTCGGGGAGCCGGTCTCCTTGTGATTCTCGGTCTTTTACCTCTCGGGGCTCCCCCCTCCCTCCCTCCCTGGCCCCCTTCTCCCCGTTACCATCGGCGGCTCTCGGCTCAAGTTGCGAGCGACGGAGGTAAGTAAGTCTGCCCGAGGTGTCCGCGATTTCTTCGGCAGGAGTTCGCCCAAGTTTGCCCCCCAAAGCGGTTCGCGTTTTTTTCCCCCGGTGGGGCCGGCGAGCGCGTCCCCGATCCCGTTCGGGGGGGGGGAGGGTTGGTTTTTATTATTATTATTATTTTTTTTTTAAAAAAGCACGTCTTAGTTTGAAACTTCCCGGACTGCCCCCCCCCACCCAATCTCCCGATGGCGGAAAGCTCCTGGGTGGAAGAATCGGCAGCTCCCCTCGCCGTTTCCTGGTGGAGGCGAGTCTGCGTGTCAGGGAGGCAGGCAGGCAGGCAGGTGGGTGGGAGAGGAAGCGGAGTCCCCCGACCCGCTCGGGAGGCTTCGATCCTGAGTCGCTCCCTCCTGCACCGGGAAGGCCGGTATTGTTAAGTAGGCGCGCTTGCAAACTCTGGAGGAGGAGGAGGAGGAGGAGGAGGAGGAGGAGGAGGAGGATGGGGGGGGGGGAATGCGGACGCGAAGTTCATGGAAATCGGTGGCTAGCGGCCCATCTCGGCCTGCGCGCCCCGTGAAGTTTTTCTTTTTATTTTATTTTTTTTTATTTTAATTCCATTTATATCCCGCCCTTCTCCGAAGACTCAGGGCGGCTTACAAGCTTAGCAGTTTTTTTCCCGCGCCCCCCATTCCCCTCTCCCGGCTAATAGCTATCGCTCCTGTCTCGAGGAGTCCTGGCATCACCTGACTCCCCTCTGAGGCTTGTGAGTAACCAACAATCTTAAGAGACGTTTGTGCCTTTGGGAGGCTGTCCTTGGACGGTGTTACAATCAGTCGGGTGTCCTGCTTTTAAAAAACGATACGGCTAAGAACGGCTTAAGGCTCCAGGGGTCTTCAAACTTGGCCCTTTTATGACTTGTGGACTTCAACTCCCAGAATTCCTCAGCCAGGCACGCTGGCTGAGGAATTCTGGGAGTTGAAGTCCACAAGTCATAAAAGGGCCAAGTTTGAAGACCCCTGGCTTAAGCCTTTCTCGAGGGCTGGGAACGCAAGGAAGGGGCAAGGTCATCGGAGCGCTGTAAGGAACGTTTATGCCCTGGTTGGGTGCAGCTGATGGTGTGTGTGTGCGCGTTTGTGTGATAGTGGGGAAAGATTCTCTAGACAGGAAAGTTATATTTGATTTCCTTTAAAGATTGTTATCTAGAGTGGGGGGGAGGGGAGAGAATTCTATTTGATTTCCTTTTGAAGGTTGTTATCTAGAACAGGGCAGTGGTGGGATTCAACCTGTTCATACCACTTTGGCAGAACCGGTAGCTAATTTTTTTTGTTGCCCAGGCCCAGAATGGACTTCTGGAAGCGGCATCCACACAGAGAACCGGTTGTTCACATATTTGAATCCCACCAGTGGAATAGGGGTGGGGTGGGGTGGGGAGTCCAT
Organism: Vipera berus; assembly: GCF_964194415.1. Taxonomy (NCBI): domain Eukaryota; kingdom Metazoa; phylum Chordata; class Lepidosauria; order Squamata; family Viperidae; genus Vipera; species Vipera berus. The sequence continues at coordinate 124,679,755 of NC_138203.1, forward strand.
GCTTTGCTTTAATTATGGTTTGGCCCAATCTTAGGGAATATTGCAGGAAAATTGGAAAAAGAGGAGTCAACGTGCACTGACTTTGGCGAGGTGGCTGGCTTACAACTTTGATAAATGCTTCAGCCTTTTTTTATGGCAAGGGAGATTTCATATATAGGCATTAATGTTTATTTGATCTTGCTAAAGCCAACCAGAAGCAAATGGCCTGGTTGGTGTAGTAGATTAATTGTATTTGTTTTATATAAAGCCTATTTCACCCAAGACATTAAACTATGAATCCCAGTCCCTGTTTGAATCTAATCATGGTGGATGGCTTTAGGTTTAGGCAAAGCTTCCTCAGCTTTGGCCCCTTTATCTCATCTGAAGTGTAATTATACCTACCTAACATGGCTATTTTTTTTATTGAAAAGTTTTAAAATACATTTTATCTTTAACCATCCCCCCTCCCCCCACCCCTACCTATCCCTCCCTACCCCTCCCCCCCTTCCCCCTCCCCCCCACTTCCCAGAGCTAAGTACAAGGTATAAAAACAAAGAACAATCATAAACATCCATATGCTACCAACAATAAATTCTTAAATCTATCACTCTCTAGCTCATATAAGATAACTACAAGCAATACTAATATACATATAAAAAGAAAAGAAAATAGAAAGGAAGACTTATTCAAATGCTAAATGAAACTTTTTAGTCCCATATTTGTTCTGGATATATTCAATCCATTTTTTCCACTCCATAATATAACGTTCTTGCGAATGATCTTTCAAATAAGCCGAGATCTTTGCCATTTCCGCCAGGTCAGAAACCTTTAAAGTCCATTCTTCTATAGTCGGCAGTTCCTCCTTCTTCCAATATTGACCTATTAAAAGTCTTGCTGCTGTAATTAAATTCAACATCAACTTAGTGTCCACAACAGTAGCATCTGTAATTATACCCAACAAAAACAATTGCGGACAAAACTTTATCCTTTGCTTGAAGATCTTCTGCATATTCCACCAAATTTTTATCCAAAAAGCCTTAACCTTTTTGCAGGTCCACCATATGTGAAAATATGTTGCATCTTCGCCACCACACCTCCAGCATTTTGGCTGATAATTCGGATACATACTTGCAAGCTTTTTAGGATCTAAATGCCATCTATAAAACATTTTATAAAAGTTCTCTCTTAGGTTTTGAGCTTGTGTAAATTTTACGTTCCTCACCCAGATCTTTTCCCACGTGTCCATTGTAATAACTTCTTGGATATTCTGGGCCCATTTTATCATACAATCTTTAACAAGCTCTGTTTCTGAGTCAATTTCTATCAATGCAAGATATATTCGTTTGATATGTGCTGGACCCTGATTTCTAATTTGCTTTATCAAATTTTCGTCAGTCATTGCAAAACCAGTTTTCTGATCTTCTTTCCACCTGGCCCGTAACTGAGTATATTGAAACCAAGTTTGAACAATCTTCTCATCTCGCAAGAGATTATACGGCTTTAAACACCAAACACTTCTTTCCAAGCTTAAAATCTCCTTATACGTAGTCACATCATGCTTGAAACCAACGTTTATGTTTTCTATTGCGTGTTTTGGAATTGCCCACAATGGCATCTTGCAGTCTAACTTATGTCTATACTTCTTCCAAACTCTCAACAATGCCTGTCTTAGAATATGCACTTTAAATACATTATCTACCTTCTTATCATACAACAAATATGCATGCCAGTTATTGTAAAGTAAGGATAGAAACTTCAAATGTTGCTATACTATAACTCCAGTCACCCCTGGCCATTGGTGTCCTAGAGTCCACTCATGAAGTCACAATTATGTTGATCATGCAGAAACATGCTTGGAATCACATCTCAGGCCAAATATAGTTAAGTAGTGGGTTGTATAAGCCATAATTACCTGTGTAATTGAACACATTAAGCAACGAAACCCTGTTTTGCAGGTCACAGTGGTTGGATTCATCCAATACACTGTCAAAATCAATGAAGTCCTAATATAGTTTAGTGCAAGCCACAGGTTGCATACAACTACTGATGGGAGAAATGGATCCTTTTGTGCATCCCTCCCTCCCTCCCTCCAATTCTCTCCAAAGTTCCTTGAAAGGAGATTCAAGCCTTCCTATTTTAGTAGGAGGGAAACTGAAGACAAGAAAGAGTTCTTTCTTTCAGACAGAGAAGACAGACAGCTGGATTCACACTACTTGTTTAACTCAGGAGCTATGTATACCAGAGGTCTTTAAACTTGGCCCTTTTATGACTTGTGGACTTCAACTCCCAGAATTTCTCAGCCAGCGTGCCTGGCTGAGGAATTCTGGGAGTTGAAGTCCACAAGTCATAAAAGGGCCAAGTTTGAAGAGTCCTGATGTACACAATACGTTGAACCCACCACTCTGGGGTTACCCAACCCACTAGAGGACGTACTCCATTAAAGTCCAAACAAGCCACCAAATGAAATCTATCTGTCTATGCAACCTTGGGGTTTTTCATCTGAACTAAGTGGGTTATGTGAACCCATCAATCAAATTAGTTGCTTAAAAAGAAGCATAAAGGACAGATTTATCAAACTGCACTGGGCTGGCAAAGTTCACGACAGACCTATAATTTGTTCTTTGTGCAGTATGAAAACCAGCACAAAGTGGCAGCAGGTGAAAGAAAAAGTGGGCTGCAATTCCCCTTAGTCATTAACTCCATAGGGACAACTTTGGCTGGGTGTAATCTCTTGGGCTCCCCCACCTTTCAGGGCTGAGATGAAGATAAGTGCAGTGAGGAAAAAATTCTGAACTCCTCATGAGAGGATGAGAACATGAAAAATCAAGGGGTGGTCAGGCACCTGATGGGAAGGAAATGAAAATACCTTTGGAAATTTTAGTTCTGTAACATTTGCTACAAATCAAGGTCAAAAGAGACAGAGTGAGTTAGAGAATTGGGATACCTATATTTGATCTACAGCCTTCAAGAGAATCAGTCCTAGGGAGCTTAATTTTGAGTGTAATACTGGGGCCTAAGCCTGCTTACATCTCTCTTCCTCATTATCTTTCCAGTTTCTTTCTGCATGTAATGCATAAAATCTGACTCTTGGGGCATAGGTGGTGCCTCTGGAACTGGATGCAATCTGCACAGCAACCATTGGATGGCAGTAAAGAGTGCACAATTTTTGTAAGTCAACAGAGGAGTGCTTCACTTTTCGCATTCAGGGATGAACTGAAGTCTTTAAAAAAAAGATCTGGGGCTAAAAAATGAAGGCCTTGGTCAGAAACAGGGGTGTCTGAATTTTGTCTAGCACTCTGAGCTTGGGAATCAATGATTCCAGAAGCAGAACAGGGGGTGGGTGGAGGGGTTGAGGAAATTGTTATCTTGCTGACTCTAGGAGGATGTGTTCCTGCCTGCTCTGCTTGACTCTTGTCTGGGGATTAGGTGAACCCTTGCTGCAGGCTGCCAGCCAAGATGACGTGACCAGGTGTTGTAAGGGTTTCCGGGGAAGGGCTCCACCTACTGAACTCTACACCAATGTTGTAGTCACCATGCAGGAAATTCTTTCACTTTGGCTGGGTCTCACCTCACACATTAAACTATAATGTCCTTTGTTGCTTTGTAAGAACCCAGTCAACCAGTTTATTCAGTAGACTGCAGTTCAGTAAATTGGTTTCATGCAGCGTGCAGATACATAACTATGGCTTAATGCAGGCCTGTATTTGGATTCCACATTGCTTGCCTTAGTTCTCCCCACCCCTGCTCTGTATGCAAAATGGGAAGAATAGCAATAGCAATTGCAGGTAGACTTACATACTGCTTCCTAGTGCTCTACAGCCCTCTCTCTAAGCAGTTTACAAAGTCAGCATATTGCCCCCAACAATCTGGGTCCTCATTTTACCGACCTTAGAAGGATGGAAGGCTGAGTCAACCTTGAGCCGGTGAGACTCAAACTGCTGGCACAGAGTGGTAGCCCATGTCTGGCTGACTAAATTCCACAGGGCTAGTTCATACAAATAAGCTGAATTCAGGCATCGCATTAAGCCATAATATAGTTTATTTGATTTTGGATTAGGAGATCCAAACTCAGACAGTCATGGCTTATTTATTAAGCCAAAGCAAAGCAACCGGTAATTCAGAGCAACATATGAACTCGGTCATGAGATCTGATCTATAAGCACAATACACCCAGGTAGCTCCTGCTCCTCATGGCTGGCAGAGGTCTCTTGGATTTTTCTACATTCACCTACTTCTATTTTCCAGTTTGATTTTTCTAGGCTCACCTACTTCCATTTCCATTTCAATTTCCCCTTTCTTTCTTAATAGAAATGGAGCAATATTTAATAGAGCAGCACTAACAGTATTTTCCTGGCTCCCAATAGTCACCTTTCTTATCCACTCCCTGAGAACAATCACTGGGAGGGGTAAGAAGGAAGGTGTTGACACTAAAGAGTCATGGAAAAGGAATTGGCTGTGCTAATCTCAAGAGCCTTGGAAGGGGGGGGGGGAATGTCAGTGACAAGGCTTGCTTCCCCCTTTGCTTTCTGTCCCCATATTGTTTTGTGGAAGTATGGTAGGACGATCTATTCACTAACATGTAGAAATGTCAAATGTATGTGTTTATGCGTGTCTGCAACAGGGGTGGGAATTATGGCTGTATGGATTTGTATTTGCTAAACCTTGTTTTTAAGTGCTAGACTAGAGGATTTACAGGTAGCTTTCTCAAGCTTGGCAGCACAAGGAGCTCTGAATTAATAATAAAATAATAATAATAAACCTTTATTGTCAAAGTACAACATGTGTACATTGAGATTAGCTGAGCCTCTCCCCGTGCTCCCTCCCCCCAACACACAGTGACAACAAACCCTCTATCCTACCACACCATGTGAACCAACTACACCACACACCGGCCTCCCAAGTCAATTCTGTATAAGTTCACAGAGATGATATCCCATTCAAAAGCCTAACAGCCCACGGATAAAAGCTGTTTTTCAGCCTGTTGGTACGGCTGGCTATACTGCTATATCTCCTACCCAATGGTAGGAGAGTAAAGAGATACCGTCCTGGGTGTGAGTCATCCCTGAGAATCTTCCTCACTCTTCCAAGGCAAGGAGCCCTGGCGATGTCATCCAGTGGTGTCAGGGAACAGCCCACAATGTCTTGTGCTGTGCTCACTACCCTCTGTAATACTTTCCTGTCCGCGGCTGTCAGACCAGCATACCAAACCACAATACCATACGAGAGGACGCGCTCTATAGTAGACCGGTAAAAGAGGGTCATTAGCCATTGTTCTACCCTGTTCTTCTGCAAGACCCTAAGAAAGTGAAGCCTCTGTTGGGCCTTTCTAGCCACCTGGGTTGTGTTAACTTTCCAGGTCAGATCTTCACAGAGTTAGACTCCCAGAAATTTAAAGGAGGAAACTCTCTCCACACAGTCCTCCCCGATGTAAAGTGGGGCAGGTTCCTCCTTTTTTCTCTGGAAGTCTAACACCATCTCTTTCGTCTTGCCGATGTTCAGGTGCAAGTTGTTACTACACCATATGGATAGTTTTTGTACCTCCGCCCTGTATGCTGTCTCATCCCCACCTGTAATAAGACCCACCACAGTTGTATCATCTGCGAACTTGATTATCGCAGTGGATGGGTCGGATGATACACAATCATATGTGTATAAAGAGTACAGGTAAGGGCTAAGCACACAGCCCTGTGGCATGCCGGTGCAAAGCTTCAGGGTGGTGGACAAAGCAGACCCGACCCTCACTGTTTGTAACCGGTCCCTAAGAAAGTCTTGAATCCAATCGCAGATGGTGGGGGAGAATTTCAAGTCAGTCAGCTTCTCGATGAGAATGCTCGGCAAAATGGTGTTGAAAGCCGAGCTGTAGTCAACAAAAAGCATCCTGACATAACTTCCAGGTTTCTCGAGATGACTTGCTACAGAGTGTAAAGCAGTAGCTATGGCATCGTCTGTCGACCTATTTCCCCTGTAGGCAAATTGATGTTTATCAAAGTCCAGTGGGAGGCATGTCCTAAGATGTTGGAGAACCAGTCTTTCGAAGCATTTCATGACTACAGACGTTAATGCAATAAGTCTGTAGTCGTTCAGGCACTCAACTGCGGTTTTCTTGGGGACCGGGACAATGGTAGCTGCTTTCAAACACGATGGTACACAGGCCGTTTGCAAGGAGATGTTAAAAATCCATGTCAGCTCCCATACGAACAAGATGGCGGCCGTGCGGGCGGCCGTGTGAGGTTGAGCTCTGCAGGTCCGAGAGGATAGGCGTCTTAGGAGCCCCTCAGGGTTTTTTCTTTTATGCCCTGGGTTGGGGGAAGTGTGGCAGCGATGAATTTTGCAGTTGGTTAGGTCTTCTGCCAGCTTGGCCGGCGTTCCGCTGGGCTGTCGGTTTGCTGCCTGCTCAGCTGGTTGTCGCGGAGTTTCCTGCCATGTCGGGCGGTCTTCTCGGCTTCTTCGGCGGCGTTTGGAGTTCCCGGCGGCCGGCGGCGGCGGTGTTTCGGCGGCGGCGACGGAGCTGTTTGCGAGCTGCTTTGGCCCGCTTTTTCTATCGCTTTTTCTCGACCGCTTTTTTTTTTTTCGATCGGCCTGCCTCTGCTTTTTGCCTGCATCGACGACGCTTTTGGTCCATCCTAATGGCGACGACGGCGGCGGCGGCAGCGGCGTTGTTCCCGGGCCGTTTTTGGGCCACTTTACCATCGACTGCTGTGGTCTGGCCTGCTTCTACCGGACCGTTTGTCCCGCTACCGCCTGGGCCTTTTTGGCCCGCTTTTCATCGGCGGTGGCGGCGGCTTTCCCCGGATTGTTTGCGGCTTTGGCGGCGTTCCGGTGGTAACGGTGATGGCGGCGGCGGCGGCCATAGCGGCCCAGCGGCAGCGGCTCCGATGACTCAGCGATGGCGTTATGGCCGGTTCGCCGGTCCCCCGGTTGGTTCTGCATACCCCAGATGGGTTGGCACCCCCATTGTTCCTGATGGCCCTGAAGGTTCCTGGGCTAGCCGGTGGATTCCGGTGGAGCCCAGTGGAGCCTTGTGGACCTGGGTCATTTCGAAGGACCCTGAAAGACCGGCGCTCCCCAACACACTTGTTGTGATCTGGCTGGTGTCTCGGGATTTCGAGGGGGCTCCGGGGAACTTAATGGACCTGGGGGAGTCAATCTTTGTTGACCACAGTCTGGAAGGCCCTAATAATTATGGAACTGAGGGCCCATGGAGTGGTGGTCAGTTACAACCTCTAGGAATGACGGGACAACGGGGGACTTGGCCGTTAGCAGAATTGACTATGATGGCTTGTTATTTCTGCCTTTACAATCGACCGCGCATTGCCCTTTACACCCCCAAAGGACAGAGAACTCTGGGTATTAGCCATTGTGAGAGGATGGCTGAATCTACATCTGCTGCCCCTAGAGGTGAGAGCTCTATGGGGCATGCTATACCCAGTGCGGTTGTTCCAGACTTCCATCCCCCCGAGAACTGGCTCTGCGGCCGTCGTGAGAGGACGGTGGTAGGCCTGCCCGGGGGGTTTATCCAGCTGAGTGGCAGCGGCTGGACGGAGGCCTGGGACACCTCCTCTGAATAGATCCTCCTCACGGACTATTATCTATGGACTGCCTGCGATCCGGACTGCTATTTATGCCTTCCTTTAAATATTCTTCCACGGACTTGTTCGCCCTCATGGGTGCTCCCCCCTCCTGGGTGCGACCCGCCTTGCCAGCCGATTATAACCTCGAGGAAGGGCCCATTTATTGGGACCCTGAGAGTTGGCTGGGCACGGGTAGGGGCCTTCGACGTAGACCTAACAAGAGGCCCCTGATTATTTTTTTGTCAAAATTTTTTAGGGGGTTAGGGAGGCGGGAGGGTTCTTTTGGTTGTTTGGACAAGGGGGGCGATCCAACAACCTCTGTTCTGGCTAGTGCCGATGTAGATCGCAGGGGGGAGGAGCGGGGGTCGGTTACCTCCGGGGCTCCAGGGCTGGTCGTGGGGCTACCTATTCCCACGACATCAGGGAATGGCAGCAGATGTAGGAGCAGAGGGCCGTATCGATCTCAGGGAAGGCCTCTCCGCTGCTTACAAGCGGTGGGGCACTCCGACCCTCTGGCTCTACCCCAAGGTCCCGGGAGTGAGGGTGTGCAGCCTCCTGAGCTCCGGCTGGTGTATTTGAACGCCAGGTCTGTCTCTAATAAGGCTCCTCTCGTCCGTGACTTGGTCGAGGGTGAGCAGGCGGACCTGGCTTGCATCACGGAGACTTGGTTGGGCCCAGAGGGCGGGATTCCTCTGGTTGACCTTTGCCCACCAGGTTTCCGGGTGCTGCACCGGCCTCGGGCTCAGGGTAGGGGTGGGGGTGTGGCTGTTGTTATGAGGGAGACCTTGTGTCCGCGGGAGGCCACTGTTCCCCAGATAGTCGGGTATGAGTCTCTCTTTCTGAGATGCGGCCCTGGTGCGCAGTTGGGCTTGCTGCTGGTGTACCTTTCACCTAGTCACGCAGCAGCAGCCCTGCCTGAGCTGCTCGATGTCCTCTCTGGGCTGGTGATTGAGTTCCCGAAACTTATAGTTTTGGGGGACTTCAATCTACCATCGCTGGGAGGATCATCTGAGTTGGCTCGGGAGTTCATGGCTTCCATGACGGCCATGGACCTGATGCAAGTAATTTCAGGACCGACTCATGAGGGAGGCCACACCCTTGACCTAGTTTTCTTATCTGGACGGTGGTTAGATGATCTTGGTGGGGGCTCTCCAATTATTATGCCCCTGTCATGGACCGATCATCATCTCCTGCGGCTGGTCTTCCGTTTTGCCACCCCCCGCCGTGGGTGTATGGAACCAATTAAATGGTACCGCCCCAGACGCTTAATGGATCCCCAGAGGTTCCAGGCGGCGCTGGGGTCCCCACCTGCCTCCCTTGCTCACAGCTCGGCAGATGCCTTAGTGGAAGCCTGGGAAAGGACGGCCACTGAGGCTCTTGACCGAGTTGTACCCCTGCGGCCCCTGACCCGGTGCAGATCCCGTCGAGCTCCATGGTTCTCTGCGGAGCTCCGGGAGATGAAGCGTCGGAGACGGGGCCTAGAGAGCGGTTGGAGGTCCAGCCGATCCGAATCCGACCGATTGCGACTAAGAGCCTACATTAGGTCTTATCTCGCTGCGATAAGGGAGGCGAGGTCTAACCACTTCGCCACCCTTATCGCGTCCGCAGATAATCGCCCGGCCGCCCTGTTTAGGGTGACTCGCTCCCTCCTAAATCAGGAGGTGAGGGAGGATCCCTTGCAGGGTCGTGCCGAGGAGTTTAACCAACATCTGTCGGACAAAATCGCTCGGATTCGGACCGGTCTGGACTCTGACTGGGCAGAGTCTGACGATCAGGACACGGGCGGTCTTGTCGATATCACCTGGGAGGAGTTTGATTCTGTGACTCCGGAGGAAGTGGACAGGATCATGGGGAGGCTGAGCACCACCACATGTTTATTGGACCCGTGCCCTTCCTGGCTGGTCTATGCAGCCCGGGAGAGGACATGCAGCTGGTTCCAGGCAGTTATATCGGCTTCTCTGAGTGAGGGTAGCTTCCCCGCCGTCTTGAAAGAGGCGGTGGTGAGGCCTCTCCTCAAGAAGCCTGCCTTGGACCCAGCTGTATTGAACAACTTTCGTCCTGTCTCCAACCTTTGCTTTCTTGCGAAGGTTGTTGAGAGTGTGGTGGCACATCAGCTCCCTCTGGTCCTGGATGAAGCGGATTATCTAGACCCGTACCAATCGGGTTTCAGGCCCGGGCACAGCACGGAGACGGCATTGGTCGCGCTGGTGAATGATCTCTGGAGGGCTCGGGACAGGGGATATTCCTCTGTTCTAGTCCTATTAGACCTCTCGGCGGCTTTCGATACCATCGACCATGGTATCTTGCTGCGGCGTCTCAGGGGACTGGGAGTGGGAGGCACAGTCTTACAGTGGTTCTCCTCCTATCTCCAGGGACGTTCGCAGTCGGTGTTGGCAGGAGGGCAGAGGTCGACCGCGAGGTCTCTCATTTGTGGAGTTCCTCAGGGGTCGGTCCTCTCGCCTCTCCTGTTCAACATCTACATGAAACCGCTGGGTGAGATCATTCGTGGTTTTGGAGTTGGGTATCATCAGTACGCTGATGATACCCAACTTTTCCTTTCGACCCCAAACCACCCCAGTGATGCCCTCAACGTGATGTCCCGTTGCCTGGAGGCGGTTTGGGTCTGGATGGGGAGGAACAGACTTCAACTCAACCCCGACAAGACTGAGTGGCTTTGCATATCTTCATCCCGGGTTTATTCGGACATTCCACCTCATGCTATGGGGGGTGAATTATTACCCCCCGTAGATAGGGCTCGCAACTTGGGAGTCCTCCTAGATTCACGGCTCACCTTGGAAGACCATATAGGAGCTGTGACTAGGGGGGCTTTCGCCCAGGTTCGCCTGGTGCGCCAGTTGTGGCCCTATCTTAGCCGGGATGATTTATGCACGGTCACTCATGCGCTCGTGGCCTCTCGTCTGGACTACTGCAACGCTCTCTACATGGGGCTGCCCTTGAGGACCACCCGGAAGCTCCAACTGGTACAGAATGCAGCCGCGAGAGTTGTGTTGGGAGTCTCCCGATACTCCCACGTTACACCTCTGCTCCGTGAGCTGCATTGGTTGCCAGTTGTCTTCCGGGTGAGATTCAAGGTACTGGTAATGGTGTTCAAAGCCCTCCATGGCATGGGGCCGGAGTACCTTAGGGAACATCTGCTGCCGGCATCAAGCTCCCTGCGCCCTGTGCGTTCCCACAGAGAGGGCCTCCTCAGGGTGCCACCGATCAGAGAATGTCGATTGGTGGCCCCCAGGGGGAGATCCTTCTCTGTGGGCGCTCCGGAGCTGTGGAATCAGCTACCGGTAGAGCTCCGGATGGCGCCCGATCTTCGCTCCTTTCGTCGCGATCTCAAGACGTTTTTGTTTGTACAAGCCGGCCTAGCCTGATGGGGATTGGTGGGGTTTTTTATTTTTCGGTTTCTTAATTTTATCTTGGGGTTTTATAATTGTATACCAATTGTTTTAACTTGGGCAATCATTTAATCTCTTTTTAATGTTTGTATTTAGTATTTTACTCTGCCCTGTGAACCGCCCTGAGTCCTCAGGGAGAAGGGCGGTATAGAAATATTATTAAAATTAAAAATTAAAAAATACTCCATAACAATTGTAGGTTGTGCTTGCAGTGGGTAATGGAAGTTGTGGTCACGCACACATGGACAACATAGAGTGGAGAGTGCTGGAACTTTAATGGTGAGATATAAGGGACGCGGTGGCTCAGTGGGTTAGGACGCTGAGCTTGTCGATCAGAAGGTCGGCAGTCTGGCGGGTCGAATCCCGAGTGCCGCGTAACAGAGTGAGCGCCTGTTACTCGTCCCAGCTTCTGCCAACCTAGCAGTTCGAAAGCATGTAAAAATGCAAGTAGAAAAATAGGGACCACTACGGTGGGAAGGTAACAGCGTTCCGTGCGCCTTTGGTGTCTAGTCATGCCGGCCACATGACCACGGAGATGTCCTCGGACAAGCGCTGGCTCTTCGGCTTTGAAACGGAGATGAGCACCGGCCCCTAGAGTCGGAAACGACTAGCACGCATGTGCCGGGGAACTTTTACCTTTACCTATAAGGGCAAATTCTTGGCCTGAAAGAGGACACATTCTACTTTTAATTGGTTTCAGTATTTTCCAATAAGCAGCACAACAATACAAATTCTAGAAAAGAAAAGGAACACTGAGAAAGTTGACTGAATTTGACCATGTTACAATGCACAATATCGAACATTTGTTAGGCACAATTTATGATTTTCTTGTGAAAATAGGGTTGGAACCCAAACGTATCAATGACTGTATGATTAAATGCTACAGAATTAGAACATAGTTATAGATATACGACAGTGGGAACCGTAATGGAAAAAGAACATTAAATTTACCTTACCTATTATATACAGAAGGGACGCGGTGGCTCAGTGGGTTAGGACGCTGAGCTTGTCGATCAGAAGGTCGGCAGTTTGGCGGGTCGAATCCCGAGTGCCGCGTAACAGAGTGAGCGCCTGTTACTCGTCCCAGCTTCTGCCCACCTAGCAGTTCGAAAGCACGTAAAAATGCAAGTAGAAAAATAGGGACCGCTACGGTGGGAAGGTAACAGCGTTCCGTGCGCCTTTGGCGTCTAGTCATGCCGGCCACATGACCACAGAGACGTCCTCGGACAAGCGCTGGCTCTTCGGCTTTGAAACGGAGATGAGCACCGGCCCCTAGAGTCGGAAACGACTAGCACGCATGTGCGGGGGAACCTTTACCTTTACCTATTATATACAGAAAGAACGGGTACAAGATGTTTTGCTGCTAATACATCATTCCAGTCTTGATTGCTATGATGAGTTATTTTCTGGAAAAGTGATGGAAATGTTGGATCCTTTTTTCTTATGTGGTGGCAATGTTGCAAAGCTCAGTCATACTGCAAAATTATTTAATATAAAATAGAACAAATCCCGAAAGTTGTAATCCCGTCGCATTCAGGGATAGTTTTATTAAATTTCATTCAGTCCTATATTTCTTCAGAATATTCTGAATTGGCATTATGTATGTTAATGTGTTCTACATGCTTTTTATTAGAAAAGATGTTTGATTACCTTCTTCAGAAGAATGGTTAGCCAAATTTTGGGAATATGCCTCAATGTCTAAAATAACTTCATATTTAAAAACTAAATCTGATGTAGAATTCAATTCTATTTGAATTATTTAATTGTACAGTGTTGTACATAGAATTGTGCCATATACAGAACTGAGGTTTTCAAGTTTATATTTTAACTTGACATATCATCTACAGAAAGTCCTTGTTTTATGGCCATTCAATCAGCAACTGTTGATGGTGCTGAACAAATGGTATTTATGATGGGTTCTCATAGGTCCAGCTATCACAGTGTTCCTGCAGTTACAACATTGCAGCAAACTCTGGTCACTTGATTGTGATTTTCAGTGTGCGCTACCATCTTCCCACAAACTCAATGGGGAAGCCAGCAGGAAATCCAAAGTTATAATGATATGAGGTCTTTGTTTAACAATTCACACAGTCCTCCTTTAACAATGGTAACTGGGACTGCGTATGTATGTATGTATATGTATATGTATAAGCAACACAGTCATGTAACATCACACTTTACAATTTTGCTTAGTGACAGCAATTCCAATTGTTGATCACCTACCATTTCTCTCTTTCTATAATAATTTGAATAGTGTTGACCAAATATCTTTAGCTTAAAGTATATTGGGATATGTTTTGATTGGAAAATGGATATGAAATGACTTATTATATTTTGTAATATTATAATAATGTATTAGAATATGGTTATTTCAGATTCATTGGCGATCCACCCATATTTTACTGCTTATATTTATATTTACATAAATATATTTCTTTACCTGTATTACCTGTTGTTTATATTTTCATAAATTTGTACTTACATTTGAGTTATCTGTTACCCATAATTTTTTTTAAAAAAAACCTAGTTAAAAAAAAAAGATGACAGAAGCAGGGCCAGGCTGTACTGGACAGAAACTTCCCAAGCAAGCCTACCTGACCAGGATGTTGTTCTTGGTGTGCTTTTTGGCAACAGCTGTTCTTGGCCTCAGCTGTGACTTGAATTAATTATGTAACTTGGGTGGTTTCCTGGCCCTGCTCTTGCCCTGGACTCCCAGCTGGCTTGGCCAGGATCGGGTCTCACCGAAAAGCAGCTGCAGCCTTTGGCCCCAGCACAGAGATTGTGTAAAGAAGGGACCAGCTGTCTTACTGCCCCCAGACTTCCCATCCGGCTTGTTTGTGTCAGTTGTGTTGGTGGGGAAGGAGGAGAAAAGCATCCGGAAGCTCTTTTGCCTTTTTCCTCCTTGTGAGGGCTGCCCTTCACTGGGAAAAAGGGGAACCAGTGCAAAAATTCCCTTTAGGCCCATAATTACCAGGGCTGTCCCCATCAAGGAAAACTCCTCAATGTAACAACATCAAAGGACATAATACATGCAAATGTCTATTTAAATTGAGAGCACTGTGCTGGGAAGGCTGGAAATTGGTGAGTCTTGTGTCTGAAAGTATCCCTGGCTGAGGGGAAGGAAATGAAAACATGGGTCATGTACAGTTGCTAAATGGAGTCTTGTATTCAAGAGGCACAATGCCCGTGAGCTCTAGATGCTGGAGGGTTGGGGGCACGTAAGAAGAGAGAGTGAGATCAGTGGACACCTCTTTTCCTCCACGTCTAGCCTCCTGCTGCTGAAGTATAAGAAGACCCATTTTGGTATGTTGGCATTTGAAGTAGTTCTCTCAAGCTCTTCTCCTTGCAAGAAAAAAGCAATCTTTTCACAACACCGTATCTCAAAGTAGCAACTCATTGCACTTAGGGTAACTGGGGTAACTTACATGTAGTGCTCAGCTTACGACCAAAAGTGAGACCAGAATTTCCGTTGCTAAGCAAGGTGGTTGTTAAGTGTGTTGTGCCCAGTTTTATGACCTCTTTTGCCATAGTGGTTAAGCAAATCACTGCAGTCATTGGATGAGTCGCATGAAATGAATCCAGCTTTCCCCATTGTCTTTGCTTGTCAGAGGCCAACTGGGATGGTCCTTAAATGCTGATCACATGAGACGCCCAGCACGGCAGCCATCACAAATACGTATCAATTGCCCAGGGCCCAAATTTTGATCTCTTCAAAATGCTGTGGAGATGCTGTGACTGTTCTGCGTGCAAGGAGGACCAGTTGAGAGTAACTTTTTTAAAAATAATATTTTATTAGTTTTCTAATTTTACAATTAAGTATTTAAAAAGCAATGTGGTGACTGGGTTAATCAATGATTCAATAACATACATAAATCTTTAGTACAAATCTCAAGTTACAACATCAGATATTTCCTCTCTTTTTTCCCTTAATATCTACTATCTCATATTAGGCTAATATAGTTATTATCAACTAAGTAAAAACATCACTGTTACATTTATCAATCAGTTTAGCTTATACATAATCTTAATTGTGTTTACATTCAGTCCTTATATACAATCAATGTCCTGTTATTGCTTTTTTTCCCCAAGCTTTAATTTCCCATCAATATTCAGATTAATATTTGGTATTTATAATTTCCAAGCTTTAGGTAACCAAAGTTTCCCTTATCTCAACTTCTTCCTTTTTCCCATTTCATAACAAAATCTAATATTCTAAATACACATCTTATCTATTTGCATATAGTCTGGTTCTGTTTTCTAAAAGTTATCTATTTTCCACCTATTAAACCATCTAATTAATAATACGGTATTCCCTATAATAAATTAAAACCACTATATTGTCTGGGTTAATCAATAAATCAATAATATACATATTTTTTCATTTAGATCTAATTTTTAAGACATCAAATTCTCCCTCTCTTTTTCTGGTAATATCTATTATCTCATATTGGGCAAGCAGAATTCTTATTTTCAACTGATTTCCAAATATTTTAAATTAGGTGACCAAAATTTCCCTTATCTCAACTTCTCCCTTCTTCCCTTTTCATACCAAAGACTATTAGTCTTGTTACACATCTTACCTATTCAATTATAATGTTATTTTATTTTCTAAAAGTTATCTATTTTCCACCATATTCAACCCTCTAATTAGTAATATAAAATCCCCTCTAATAAATCGAAACCCTAGTTTTCTTCAGCCTTATTCTGGCTTTCTTCCTTTGCCAACTAACCTTCCATGTAAGTACTTTTGAATCATCAAATAGTTCTCCCTCTGTTATTATATATATTATTTGAAATAAGAAAGACCATTTGGTTGCAGTTTTTTCAGAAAAACTAGCCCATTTGTATTCATTAGATCGCCTCCCTATTACTCCAATTTCCCACAATTGTCCTGATAGGTTTATCTTCCATTCAATCTGTTCTTCTTCCTTTTCCTCAAATTTCTTCTGATTTATGTAAAAAGTCTTTTCCATTTTCAGTGTTGTTACTCCCTTTTCTGATTTTTCCGTTGGCTGGATCTGTTGGTCAATTGTTCCATTTCTCCTGTTATTTTCTGCATTGTTAGTTCTTTGGTTGTAATCAAGATCTCGGTTTGTATATCTAAGCTGGCATTTTGTTCCTTTATGTTGCATCTTATTTTGTCACAAGCTGAAAGAATGGTTTCATGTATTGATTTCAACATGGAAAGGATTTTTTTCCTGCTCTTCATCCATATTCTCTTGATAATGTGTTAAGTTGAAGACTTTAAAATCAAACGTTAAAAATAGTTTTTTTGTTTTTTATAACTAGGTATGGGACATCTATTTCACATGTAGGTAGTCTTTATAGTGGAAATTGTTTGCCAAATAAGAATTTATAGTCCAAGGTATTCCATCATCTCTTGTAATAACAGATGCTTCTCATGTAAAGAAATAGGAAAGCAATTCCCCACGTATAGCTCTGGAAGTCAGTAAAGGTTTACATTCATAGTTCAAACAGGCCAGATATGCCGCCCAGAAGTTCCTTCTTTGCAGCTGAGTTTTTCACAGGTGTATATCTGTCAAGGTCAGAAAAGTTTTTTCTAGAGTCTGGACTTCAAGCCAAGTCTCATTTAGGCCAGGGCTTTTCAACCTTTTCACCCATTGTACCACTTTTAGGATATGGCAACATCCGAGTACCACCAGTCGCCTAGCAAGGTGTCAAAAACTTGATGACCAAAAAAAAAAAAGGAAAAAAGTGATGAAGTACAGGTAGCCCTTGACTTACAACTGTTCGGTTAGTGACTGTTCAAAGTTACAATGGCACTGAAAAAAGTGCCCCCCAAGCCACAGCCGAGCAAGACACCTGCCTGCCCGCCCGGTGGCGCTCTTCCTCCTGTCCGAGGTTTTCATTGTGAGCATTTCTGTTGAGGATTGGCAGTGGGGGTGGGGTGGGGGTGTTTGGTTTTTATTCCCCCCCACTCTGCTGGGTGGTTGCAGCAGGTTTTGGTCACTTCACATGACCCTCGGACACTGTGACCATCATAAATATGAATCAGTTGCCAAGCATCTGAATGTAAATCACAAGACCCTGGAGATGCTGCAACATTCCAGATGATCAGCATTTCTTTTGGGCTCAGAAGCACCAGTATCAGCCCCGAGCTCCAGCTGGAGCCCGGCGCTGATCCTGGCACTTCCGCTGAGCCCTGACAGCCCCAAAGAAGCGCTGATCCTGGCGCTTCTGCTGAGCCCTAACAGCAGCTCCAGCCATCTGTCGCTCAGGCTTGTGCGGTCCTGCCACTGGTTCAGCTCATTCCTCTCCCCCGCTACCACTTTTCTAGGATGGCCGCGTACCACCTGCCAGGTGCCAATGTACCACAGGTGGTACCCGTACCACTGGTTGAAAAGCCCTGATTTAGGCAATAACAAGTTGTAATACCATACGTCACCGATGCCATTTAAAGGTTTTTAAGTCCAAAGTTTTTGTGATAGCTTTTCAAGTTTTATTTCTTTTTTTTAGATAAAAACAAACGTCTCCAAGTTTCAAAAGCATATACATCCAATTAGATTAATATTATTCTTATAGTTGCTCTGATTCCCCTGGGTAGTTAGTCACCGCTTTTGTTAGAGGGTTGGGTAAAAGTTCCCTTCCCTCTCTCCTCACAGGGGAAAAAGTACTTTGGGCAGCTTTTACAGGAAAAGATATTTAAAGTCTTAAAGAGAAGATCAGATCTCACCCAGTTTCATCTGCATTGCTTTAAAGGTGCTTGGTAGTAATTTTGACTTTGGTGTCAGCAGCTTAGTGATGAGCCATGTTGCTATGGCAGGTCTTTCCCCCGCTGGTTTGGAGGGCTGCCCCAGATCAAATGGAAGGGCCCAGATCAAACAGGGGTCCCCTCCTTGCTGATCGCCCCTCAGGGCGAATTTCGACCCTTTTCAGGGTCCCCCAGCGGGATGAATCCGGATGTGAAAGACGGAGCTCGTCTTCCAGCATCCACAGCGCTGTGATGGCAAACCATAAGTCTAGAATAACTTTTTCCAGTGCCCTTGTAACTTTGAACATTTGCCAAACAAATCATCGTAAGTCGAGAATTACCTGACCTATGCTTAACATTTGGGTGATTTCAAAAGTTTTGTACAGCCCCATCATGCTTATTTTTTGTGTGGGACTGTTGGGAACAGTAGTCAATATCTTGGAAGGAGCCAAATTGAAGAAGATGGACAAGATGGATTCCTCCCTCCCTCTACAATTATAGGCATAATACAAGTGCCAATTAAAGCTAGCTAAAATGCTGCCTACAGTGCAGTCTTTCTTGTAATAAACACTCTCCAGATGCCTTAGGCCTACAACTCCCAGAATTCCCAGGTTGGGTAAAGCTTCCATAGAATCTTCTGCTGTGTGCATCTGCCTCATAGACCACAAAAGGTTGAATTTCAATGGTTGTGTCCTTCTCTGTGCTCTTGACTACAAGAGTTCTGAGTGATCTGTTGGGAGTAGTTGAATACTACCATTAACAGGAATCTCAGTTTGCCAAATATGGTTGCTTGTTACCCCCAAGTTAGAATATTATGATTCCAGCATTGACGCTGTGCCTTAGAGAATTGAATAGGGCCCGAGGCAGCAGAACACAGATTTGGTGTTGCAGTTTTCCACCATTCACTCAGCAGTCTATGCTCCTGGGTCAAACAGTAGAAACTGCAAGTCATCTTAGGCTAGAAATTTTTCGTGGGTCTCACATCCTTCGGTTCTCTGTGCTGGCTATGGGAGGTAAAGTCCAACATGTCTGGATGATACCAAGTACTCTTTAAGTACTCTCCAAAGAAGCAGGCATCTTCCATGGCGTTTTTTTTTAAAAAATTGTGAGCAAATTGATCTCTGCAACTTCCTCCTTCCTCAAAAGTGAGTTCTTTTGAGCACAAAATACCACTCCCGTCCCTGCTTGTCTCTCTGTGTGGTTATGCATGCCCTCTGCCACAGTCTGGCAGATTTTTATTTATTTATTTATTTATTTTGGCAATATCCTGCCCTCTGCTGATGACTCACCTTGCCTGGGCCAGCAGAAGCATGCTCCCTTTCTATTCCTCCTTTCTCTCCCTTTGACAGTAACCGTCTGCCGTCCTCCATCTAGGAATTCCTGATGGGACTCAGAGCCAAGTGATTTCCCTTGGAGGCAAGAGACAAGGTGAACCTCCCCAGAAGACATGGAGGTGAAGGGGCAGCTGATAAACTCATCCAGCTATAGCTCTTCAGGTAACTCCCTTCCCTCCATCACCTGTTCAGCAACATTTCTGTGACATACAGTGGGTCTCAAGCCTCATCCCTTGTTTTCTGCTCTGTCTTTGCTTTTGCAGAAGCTTTGCAGCGAGAGTTCTGTCCCCGAATTCGGCTAGAGCGGGTGCAAGAACTCCTGGAAAAGCAGAAGTCTCTCCAGCAAGTGCTCAGCCTACGTCTGAAGGAGCTGCGACGGGTTTGCCTGCAGGAAGCGGTACCTAAGCATGACAGGAGGAGGATAAGGAGCCAATGGGAGGGACTGAGGCAATGGATCTGCTGCTTGGAGAAGCTAGACGTTCCCAACTGGGGGACTAAGATGTTTGTTAGGCCATCATTCCCATCACTATCGTTGAGCAACAGGCTTTGTAGTCCAGGACATCTGGAAAGCACTAGGTGGGGTTAGGCTGAGGTATGCAGCCAACCTTGAATTTAAAAGTTTTCTGCTCTGTGTCAGGGTTCAAACTCTGAGGATTTTTATTTTTAAACAGGTAGATTGTAAGCAAATGCTCCCCAGAAGAAACAAGGAATGGGCAGCTGAAAGTCTAAGCTACTTAGGGCTTGGAAGTCAACCTTCTGCAGAAATATAAGCAGGAAAAAGGCTGGCTGAGTTTCCTCAAGAATTAATAACCTAAGGAGACGCCACCTCAGAAAGGTGTAAATTGGGCCAACCCATGTGGCCTTCTCTGGCTCTCTGCTCTCCAAATATTTTGGAATACAACTCTTATCCTCACTGGCTAGGCTGGCTGAATAGTAAGAATGGATCAGCATGGCTTAAACCCATCAGATTCCGGAAGGCAACTGTATATGAGACAGTGATTTCCAATGAACCAAAATGGCTTTCCGTGGGCCAAATTATTATCTGCAAAGTTGAAGAGTTTCTTATAAGTGCTGTGAAGTTTGTCTCCTTGGGCCAAATCTAATATCAAGTGAGATTGACTCTTGTTTTCACCTCTGGATCTCATACCTATTTCATGTTTCTTGCTTCTCCTCTCGATGCCAGGAACTGACAGGAAAGTTGCCACCAGAATATCCCCTGGAACCTGGAGAAAGGCTGTGGCCAGTGCGGAGGAGAACAATAGTGGCATCCCGAATTGCCCCTGTCTTGAAGAATGAGGTGAGCAATCCGTCTGCGCGTAAGAGAATGTGGGAGCCCGTGCTTCTCTATGGGAGGAGGCCTGTGGGCTTTAGGGATGCTCCTGATGCCACATCCCTATCTTTAATTAATTTATATATCAAATTTGGAGACTGCCCATCTCACTCACAGAGCAACTAAGGGCGGTGTTCAGTTAAAAGCCTAAAAACATAAACATATAAATATGTGTTATTATAATGCGTTATATTATGTGTTAGCATAATATAATATGTATGTGTTAATAGTTTATATGTTAATATATGTTATTATGAGGTCTTATACATATTGTGTGTGTGCTATATATATATAGGTAAAGGTAAAGGTTCCCCCACACATGCGTGCTAGTCGTTTCCGACTCTAGGGGCCGGTGCTCATCTCCGTTTCAAAGCCGAAGAGCCAGCACTTGTCCGAGGACGTCTCCGTGGTCATGTGGCCAGCATGACTAGACACCAAAGGCGCACGGAACGCTGTTACCTTCCCACTGTAGTGGTCCCTATTTTTCTACTTGCATTTTTACGTGCTTTCGAACTGCTAGTTTGGCAGAAGCTGGGACGAGTAACAGGCGCTCACTCTGCTACGCGGCACTTGGGATTCGACCCGCCAAACTGCCGACCTTCTGATCGACAAGCTCAGCGTCCTAACCCACTGAGCCACCGCGTCCCTTGCTATATATATAAAACCACCTAAATGTTATATTTTTAGGAAAACCCTTCACTGGAGGAGCTGGCCCAGGATCTGGCACTGCAGCAACAAGTGGCTGAGGCTGCCCGACGGGTAGCAGTTGCCCCCGACTTAACCGTTGATCAGCGCCGGCGCCGGTGGCAAGTCCAGGCAGATGCTGCTCAGCGCCTGCGGGAGCTGGAGGTCCAGGTAGCAGAATGCCGGGCACGGCTGAGCAAAGGACCCCTCCAGAGGGTTGGCCTCGGTGAGTTATGCCGGTTGCTTAGCCGATTGCTTAATCGATTTGTCAGCTGCTTCACTGGCCACAGCAATGCTAGGCAACAAACCAGAGTGTAATAGACATGGTTTAAAAGCACAAGCAGAGATGGAAAAGGAATTGGTTAGGATGATGACAAACTACAAGAACCAAAAAACCCCCACTATTGGCCAGTCTCAAAAGCAGGCTCCCATCCATCCTGCCGAAAGAAACACTCCTTGTGGCCTTGTTAAAATGCAGCAGGGTGAGGAGACTTGATGGGGATGCTGTTCCCCAGGGGAGAGGCAACCCCTGAGAAGGCCTGTCTCTCAGGCCCCATAAGATAGCATTGTTTAAACTACAGAACCTTTTAATCCCTTCTAATTTTCCAAACA
The DNA here is from genome assembly GCF_964194415.1 of Vipera berus. Taxonomy (NCBI): domain Eukaryota; kingdom Metazoa; phylum Chordata; class Lepidosauria; order Squamata; family Viperidae; genus Vipera; species Vipera berus. Next base: position 124,701,384 of record NC_138203.1, read on the forward strand.
TCCCAAATATTCTTATCCTCCCCCTAGATCAGGGGTGTCAAATTCAATTTCATTGAGGGCAGCATCAGCATTGCGGTTGCCCTCAGGGGGCCGGGTGGGCGTGGCCTGGGTGGGCGTGGCCTACTGGGTGGGCATGGCTAAAGTGCGTATGGCCTACTGGATGGGCGTGGCCAGCTCTACATCGTTCGCATCAAGGGTGCCTATGGGGGCCTGGGCAGGAGTGGGACAGATCTGAGGGTCTCTGGCAGGAGGAGGGTCTCTGGGCCAGGGCCAAGGCAGTGGGGGCCGTTCCCTCACTGTTTCCAGGATGGCTTCGCGGGCTGCATGAAACCACTTCGCGGGCCGGATCCGGCCCCCGGGCCTTGTGTTTGACATGTCTGCCCTAGATACTTCAATAGAAAGGCTGGCCATTATTTAGCTCAACAGGTACAGTTGCTACAGAGGGACTCAAATTTTAGGGGAAAATGGCAGGCAGGGAGTGGGGGACATGCTCCAAAGAGGAGTTTGCGGGAGGTTTCAGGACATCAGTGTTAGAACTAGAGCAGGGCTAGGCAACCTTGGCTCTTTTATGACTCGTGGACTTCAACTCCCAGAGTTGCTGAGCCAGCATGGCTCAGCTTGGAAACCTCTTCCTTTCCCCTCAGCATAGCTGGCTCAGGAATTCTGGGAGTTGAAGTCCACGAGTCATAAAAGAGCCAAGGTTGCCTACCCCTGAAGAGGAAGATGGGACTGTTCCCCTGCTCCATGTTGTAATTCCTTGAGATTGACAGCCAGCATGGGGTACTGTTCCAAAACTTTTAGGGATTTTTTTTTGAAGACTTTGAACATAAGCACATTATTTTAATGGTGAAGGTGCTGACTGGGAGTAGGGAGACCTAGTATTTAGTTCCTCCTTAGACCCAGAATCCTACTGGGTGATATTAAGCCATTCATTCTCTTGCTGTGCAGCCTATCACAAAAGATAGGAAAAAAATAAGAGGAGGAAGCACTATGTACGCCATCTTGAACTCCTCACTAAAAGATGGGATATAAATCAAACAGATTGAAAAAACAACAACAACCCAATACACTCACCAAATTTAAAGTTTTTTTAAAAAAAAATCTTACTTGCCAGACAGAGAACAATTTGGAGGGGCACTCAGTGTTCTGTGGAAGCATCATAGTGTTATATTCACTTCCTTTTTGAACTATAAAGATACTTGCCTAAGCACTGATGATTCCTCTCGTCCTGGAAAAGGTATCATCATCAGCAACAGCAGCATAAATGTATATGTCAGGGGTCGGCAACCTAAAAAAGCAAAAGAGCCACCGGGAACCGGTTCCATCACAAATTAAAAAAACTGGGAGCCGCGTGCGCGTGTCCATGCACGCGCATGCGCAGACGCACGCGGTTGCCATTTTTTTAAAAAGTGAGATGGAACCGGTTCCCGGTTGCCCGACGGCGACGGCCCGTCTGCAAAGCTGCCGCTTTCGGCAGCTTTGCAGACGGGCCGCGGCAGCTTCCTGAAAGAGCGACGCCGCGGCCCGTTCGCACGGAGGTACACGCGCACCTCCGCCCATTCGGGGAGGTGCGCGCGCACCTCTCGGAACGGGCCGCGTCGTCGCTCTTTCAGGAAGCTGCCTTGGCCCATCTCGGCAGCTTTGCAGACGGGCCGCGGCAGCGTCCTCAAAGAACGACGCCGCGGCCCGTTCGCGCGGAGGTACGCGTGCACCTCTCCAAAGGTTTGGGGAGGTGCGCGCGCAGCTCCGCCCATTCGGGGAGGTGCGTGCGCACCTCTCGGAACGGGCCGCGGCGTCGCTCTTTCAGGAAGCTGCCTTGGCCCATCTGCAAAGCTGCCGCTTTCGGCAGCTTTGCAGACGGGCCGCGGCAGCGTCCTCAAAGAACGACGCCGCGGCCCGTTCGCTCGGAGGTACGCGCGCACCTCTCCAAAGGTTTGGGGAGGTGCGCGCGCAGCTCCGCCCATTCGGGGAGGTGCGTGCGCACCTCTCGGAATGGGCCGCGGCGTCGCTCTTTCAGGAAGCTGCCTTGGCCCATCTGCAAAGCTGCCGCTTTCGGCAGCTTTGCAGACGGGCCGTGGCAGCTTCCTCAAAGAACGACGCCGCGGCCCGTTCGCGCGGAGGTACGCGTGCACCTCTCCAAAGGTTTGGGGAGGTGCGCGCGCAGCTCCGCCCATTCGGGGAGGTGCGCGTGCACCTCTCGGAACGGGCCGCGGCGTCGCTCTTTCAGGAAGCTGCCGTGGCCCATCTGCAAAGCTGCCGCTTTCGGCAGCTTTGCAGACGGGCCGCGGCAGCTTCCTCAAAGAACGACACCGCGGCCCGTTCGCGCGGAGGTACGCGCGCACCTCCGCCCATTCGGGGAGGTGCGCGCGCACCTCTCCAAACGGGCGGTGCCACTCTCCATTTGGAGAGGTGCGCGCGCACCACTGCCCGTTCGAAGAGGTGCGCGCGCACCGGGCGGCTGGGAGCCGCAGGAGACGGCTCAAAGAGCCGCATGCGGCTCCGGAGCCGCGGGTTGCCGACCTGTGGTATATGTGAATCCCATTGAATGAGTAGTACAGGACCCACCACAGTTCAGCTGATATATTACATCAACGGGTCTCAACTTGGACAACTTTAAGATGTGTGGACTTCACCTTCTAGAATTCCCCAGCCAGTTGGGGGGAAGGGGGGGAGTGAAGTCTACACATCTTAAAAGTTGCCAACATTGAGAAGCACTTTTTTTTAATCTTTCTCATCCACTTTCTCATCCATTTTTTTTATTCTTTCTTTTTAAGAAGAGGCATTTCACTCGGAGAGCAGTTCCCTCTCCGAATCAGCCAGCCATGAAAATGGTAAGCATGTCTTAGTTCTCATTCTCAGGTCAAAGAAGAGTGCTTGATGGTCTGAGAGAAACAGATACAAACTCCATTTCTGACAAATAAAATGGTCTGAAAATTCAACATTTCTTAGATATTCTTGTCGTCTAATTCTTGAGGGATACTGAATGATGAGACAAAGATTATATATGTGCAGAAAATGACACTTTACCAATTAATGGACTGATAGAAAACCACATAGGCTGTGCATGTGTATGGGGTTGTCTCATTTAATGTATGCTTTGAGACAATATAAGGCCAGTATTTCGCCTTATAGTTATGTCTCCACCTGGAGGGGAGAATCTGGAGACAGTTACTCATGCCTTAGTAGTTGACACTCTTAGGATGGATTACTGCAATGTGTTGCATATCTTTGAAGACTACCTGGATGCTACTATTAGTACAAAATGCATCAATCCTCCTGCTGACAGCTGAGAAGTACTGTATGTACAGTAGCATAGCATTATTGTAGGCAGAGTGTTGCCAATGGTCTTCTGAATATAGTTCAAGGGACTGCTTTTAAATGTTAAAAAGTCTGGTTTTCAGTATTAAAACATGAAGTTGTGGATGGCAAGAGATAACATTTTTGAGTCTTTACTTGACTCTCTGGAGATCAGGAGGGTTCTGTTAAAAGAGAAGTGTGAAAACAGTTATTTCATAGAGCTTTTAATCTATTAAGGTTTCTGGAATTTTGGATGCAAAGGAAGGATTATTTTTTAAGTTGTTAATTGTTTTATACAAATATACTGCAAACTCTTAGGTGTTTGGGCAGAGGTGTGAGGTCAGTGGGGTATAAGTATTGTAATAAGTATTCAAAGCAGAATTTGGGAGTTAATTTAACCATCATTTGAAGCCAGGATTCTTGAGTTTGTTTCGTGATGGCTTGAGCATAGAAGACGAGAATTACCCAACACCATCTTCAAAATGCATGAGTTGTGAGACCCTTTAAAAGTCTTTAAAAGGATTAGAAACTCTCATATGTAACTTGGGCACCGCAGCTTCTTATTCTACTTTCTGTACAATGCTAAGTTGATAATTTTAATTAGCAGCCTAAGAGTTTCTCCCATAATTTAGTTTTCTATATGTGTTCTATAGATATGTTTATATCTAGAAGCAGTTTCCCCAGGTGATAGTTGTTTGTTTAGAAAAAAGCTATAGAGTGTTGAGACTAATGGATTTTTTTATTGTGGGGGTGGTGGTTCTCTTTTGGCCAAGAAGGGGGTGTGCAGATGCTTCTAACCTATGTACTATCTTCTGTCCTCAGATGACCCTCGCAGCTTCCATCCCTCCAAAGTCTCCAACCATCAGGGAGCTTTCCCAGACAGATCCTCACCTCCCAAGGCCCGAGATCACCTACGTGCCATCTCCAGCAGTCCTGACCGCCGGCCAGGCTGGCGAATTTTGCAGCCAGATCTGTACAGTGAGGCCAAGGACCGCAGGAACTCTGTTGCCAGCCCAACCAGGTTAGCCAAAGATGCTGGGAAGCTGGGCTGAGCAAATGGAGAGAAAAGCAACCAGGGCTGACCTGTCAACATGAATATAGGTTCTTGTGTGGGCTGAGAGGACTGATTTACAAATGCAACAAAAGGAACTGATGGAATTGTGGGATGTAATTATTTAATATTTTGTTTGTAAAATAATTCCTGGTCAGCTTTGCAGGTAGTGGAGAACAGAAGTGAAATAGACTAGATTCTGAGTGCCTGTGGTCTTATTTTGATAAGATGAATTCTTTTCCTTTTTTTTTAACCATACAGAAGAATTCAGAAATCTGCTAATAGAAGGACCGTTAAAAATAACACTATCCCAGGGGTTTTCTGGCTTGCTCAGTTGACTGTTAAGCCTTGCGGACTTCAACTCCCAGAATTCCTCAGCCAGCATGGCTAGCTGGGGAATTCTGGGAGTTGAGGTCCGCAAGACTTGAAGTGGCCAAGGTTGGATGCTCCTGGTCAAAATTTCCACTTATGGTTAGGAACTAAAGTGGAAACTAGTGACTACAGACAACAAGGGAAGGAGTAGAAAATCCCATCCAGCTGATACCTCTCCATCTCTCCCTAGAGTTTGTTTTGTGAAAATTAGTGGGATCAAACCCTTCCTTCTCAGGAAAACGGGGGGGGGGGAAAGGCAGCCTAGAGAGGGCAGCTTTTAAGCTTCTTCTGCAAACCAAGATGAGCTATTTCCGTTTGTGTGACCCAGCTCTTGGAGCACATTGTTTTTGAAACTGGGATCTTCCTCTTGCTCTAAGTATTTGCACACGTGTGAGCCTGCAACGTGGCTCTTGAAACATGAAGAGCTGAACCCACTCATTTAAAAAGGATCCTTGTCTGTTTATACAGTCCCAATCGCACCCTCCCCAGAAGCATGTCCAGCTTTGAGGGCCGAAGTGTCCCAGCTACTCCTGTGTTAGCAAGAAATGCATGCAGTGGAAATCATCAATTAAGGTAGCCTATTCCCCTTTCTTTCCTTTTTCTCCTGACTGGGTTTGCTTGTAGGCTGCAAGCCGAGGGACAGTGTTTGTTTTACTCTTTCTCTTTCTGTGCAGTAACTAGCAATTTGAAGCACAGCAAATTGTTGCTATACTTTGTGTCAAACTGCACTTAACTGAGCCTTTAAATGCAGGGTTGGGTTGGACAAGGCATCCAAAGGGATGTTTAGGGGAATTGGCTGCGGGTAGCGAAAAAAAAGGACAAGATCAGTTTTCAAAGATCCTGCAAATTAATCATGAAGACAGCAGTGCATATGCTGTTTTAGTCAGCCTTTCTCATCCAGGATCTTGCAAACTTTTGCTAACTTTTTTAAGGTACATACTTGGGAGGGATACTTTAGCCTTACTTCCCCAAAGTGGACTGTTTCTGCTTGAACATCTTACTCTGGGCATGCCTCAAGTTTGGAAGGGGAAGACTACATATAGCACTACAGTAGTCATAATATTGTAATAGTAATTCATGCAGAGAATTGAGACCTACCATTCTTTTCTTCAGAGGGCGAGGAATCTTGAATTGCTCCAGTCATGCTGGATGCAGACGTAACACTAGAGTTATTTAACCCAGTCCACCCCCTGACCAAAACAAGTGGACTGAAAAAGAAGCAAAGCTAAATGCAACAGGCAAAACAACTTCTCTATAGATGGATATTTAGGAAACGCAAGAGATTCTTATTCGCCTCCCCCAATAATGCATGTAATGGCAAATCTTATTTCACCGATATCCAGCATAAAATTAAAAGCAATAATTTCAACTCTATTTCCTCCCAGGTCAGAGGCCCCATCTCTCCACTCCCGTCAGTGGTCAGGCAGCCACGATTCCCAGCTTGGCCCCCCTAGCCGGGACACCAGTGCCGACAGAGCTTCTCTCTTTGCTGCTCGGACCCGTCGAAGCAACAGCTCTGAGGCCTTGATTGAACGGGCCCCTTCAGAGGACCCCCTGCTGCCCACTGCCCCTCCTTTTAAGAGTGCTGAGGCCCTGACCCCTTCCACCTCTGTCTGGACCCCTCGCCCACCTTACAACGATCTCCTGTTGGACTATTACCTGGAACGCCGGAGCTGTGGGGGTGGCGAGCATTTGTCTCGCAGGGATGGGCCTCCCCAGCTAGAGTGGGGAGCCTTTTCTGAAAGCCCGCTTCAGCGCCGAGCCCGACCTGCGGCCCGCACTAAATCCTGCGGGCCACTGTTGCCTCCACAGTCCCGTGAGGTTGGTTATGGACCCCCCTTGCCCCCTCAGCGCAACTTCCACAAAGCGCTTGCTCTGGAAGGGCTCCGGGACTGGTACTTACGCAACGCTGGAGTTACCCAACGTGGGGCACCCGAGAGGCGAGGACCGTCTCAGTCTGTACATCAGCACCTGCGCGGCTACTGCGATCCGGGACCCTCCAACCCCGACGTGGGATATTACGGGGGGCCAGGAGGCGGGCTGCCTCACTCTGTGAGCTATGCGGGCCAGCCGCTCTATGGCAGGTACGCAGGCCGGTTTTTTCCTTTGCCCTGACAAGCTCAGCACGCCCTCCTCCTTCCCTCGCTTGGCTAGGGCCCACCCTGTGCCTCTTCTCTCTGCCCTCCCACTTTCCTTGGTTTCACTCCCTCTTTTTTTCAAAACAACTGGTGCTTCTCTGACTGCAGATTTTAGACTGTTTTGAAAGCCCTGGGTGAGGAAGAGAAGGAAAAGAAAGGAGGCAGGTCTCCTTATAAAGCAGCTTTCCCTAACTCACCACCCCCTTTGCTGGCTGAGAACAATGGGAGTTAAAAGTCTAAAGCCTCTGGAAGGCAGGCAGTCGAAAGGCTGGTTCTTTTTGACCCCTTCGTCATGGTTGGAAAGGACCCATTTAATGAACCAAAGTACGTATGTGGGGGAGGGGGGGGAGGGAGAGAAAGACTGGGGTTGTGATTACTGTAGGGTAAACTGGATCCAAAATTGTAGATAAACCAGAACTGGAGATAAACACTTTCTTGCTTGCTGCATGATTCCTTGCTGTCCCTTTGTCTAATTCTTTCTTTTTCTCTCCTTTCTTTCTTTGCTTTACTCTGCCCAGACCTTTTGCTGACCTGCTTTATCTGGAAGATTCTTCTGGTCCTTACAGTTTGGATTCCACAGAGCACCCAACCCCAGGGACGTTGGTTTGACACACCCCCTCCCCCTTTTCCCCCAAGGGGATCTATCTGGAGTGCTGTTTCTTTTTCTTTTCCTTTTTTCGCACTGGTGCCTCTCTTTTGGGTGTGATGCACCATTGTGGGGATGGGGGCTCCCTGCTGGCAGGGTAGTTTCCACATGTGTGAGGGGAGGGTTGTTGCATGTCACACTGGACACATGATGGGGGGGTGTAGGAGTGTGTCCGTAGTTCTTCCTACAATTGTTAACCTCCCCCATTTCAGACTTTGTGGGGTGGGCGGGGGGAATCTGTGTTTACTGTACTACTACTCCATAAAAGGGTTTTTCTGCTGTGGGTGGCGCCCTCTTGTGTTCACTGGAGAACAGTGCACTGTTACTGCCATGGTGCTCCGAGTTGGGGTGTAGCATTATAAACCCTGGACCCTGGAATGTATAAATGGAGAGGTTTGTGCAATGTGTGTTTCTTGTGAAATGTTATATAGCACAGACCTGTCATCTTGCTAATGAACATCAGTCCTGTAAAAAGTAGAAAAAAAGAGATCTATACCACTCCCGTTGCCCTCACTGTGACAAACTTACGTTTACCCTTCAATGTGTTGTCCCTTCCTACACATATCCTGCTCTTGCAAAGCCCTGAGTGAGGGGGAAAAATGCGTAGGGGTTTGGGAAATGTTTACCGGATCCATTGGATGAACCTATTTCATGGCCCAACCTTTCTCCTAGCAGGGGAACGCCACCATAATGCTAGATATAGGAATGCGGTGATTGGCTTCACCCATTCAGTTCAGTTATGACCTCTCACAGGCGGAGAGGACAGGAGATCCCAGATGAAGGAATAACACAGTCTGATCCATGGGGTGGGCTAAGGGAAATGCCAGCTGATTCCATGTGGCCTTCCCCAAAACTGCTGTGGGTGTGCCTGCGTGTATCAAAACCCAACTCTCACTGGGAAGGGGTTGCGCCAATTGTAACGGGCCATGCAATCCTTTCATTTTTCTAAAAGTACAGCTGCACACCGTTTTCCGCCCTCTAGGCTGGACGGGTTATTTCCTCCTGCATCCTTCATCTGACATGCTTTCTGCCTTCTCCCCCCATTTTTCAAAACTGGAAGGAACATCTTGCCTTTTTCCTTTCGCTGTAATAATAACCATTATCCTCCTCATCATAATTGTAAAATGTGTGATGGTTTTCCCCTGCTCTCAACAATTGCACATAAAAGGAATAGTCACTTTGTTTAAACTCTGTGCCAATGGAATCCAGGTCATTCTGGAGCAGAGGGAGGGAAGGAGGGAGGATGAGAGAACCCGAGAGGGGCTCCGATTTTCTCCCCCTCCCATCCCTGGCTGAAGGAACAAGGGCCATATTGGAGTCACTGTCTTGTGTGTCTTTTTAATATACACTAATGTATAGATTATATATGGGGATCTAAATGTAAAGCTGAGCACTGTGCATAAGGAGAGAAGGTTTCTATAATAAAGATTGTAAACGAGGCCGTGATGTGTGAAAGCTTCATGTCAGCATCAGTATCGTCACTGTAGACAGTACGGGATAGTGACTAGACAGCCTCTGATCTGTGAGCTAAAACTTCACGTAGTAACTGGAACATCTTGTGTCTATTTCAGCATGACTGGCCTTGAGGAATTGATACAAAAACAAAACAGATAGAAATGTGCCACAAATGCCTCAAAGTTTTCCTCATGGAGGAAAAATGGCTAAAAGAATCTCTGCTCTTTTAATTTGGTTAGGATCATCAAGGGGTAATATCGACAAGGAGGAACCCACTTTGATTAGAATAGAATTCAATGATGCACACATCTGAAAGATCTTTTTAAAAGTTTCCAGCTCACAGGGTATTGGATGTACAGCTTTTGTGTATGCCTCTTAGCTAATTGTCAGGGCTTTGCTAATCCTTTGTCTTGTCCTTGTTTTATGAAGCAACTTTTTTGAATCACAAAGTTGCTCACATCTGGTGCAGCTGCTTTGAATGCTGCTCCTATCTCTTTCGGTAAAGGCATTAGACTTGCAAAGCAGTTGTAGAGCAAAAAAGGCAAGAAATGTAAGGCTACAATGTGAAACGGTGTCATGAAAATCACAAGACTTTATTTTCCATATGCAGAGGGTTTAAAATGGTACACTTAAACAGTAAAATACCATTTGTTTTATTTCTGAGAAAAATGTAACTTATGCTGTTCCTTGTCTCATTCCCATGCATCTGGCCCTGAATGTTCAACTGTACACATTGGGGCAATGATTCAGAAAAGATCAGTGTACATTTCTGAAAAGCTCCTTTAATCAAATTTGAGGATTTCCACACGAGGAGCAGTCTTCAAAGTTGACTCTTCTGTAATAAACTGCATTTACATACAGACACGACACTATGAAAAGCTAAACACTCTGAAAACCTTAACCTAAACTATCATGATTACAATTGAAAATTATTCTGCAATTCTATGGCTAGTTGGAAAGATATCCTAGTAATTTGGGCACATATAAAAGTATAAAAACAGGGAGCCCACAGTTCAACACTAATCAACAAACTTAAAGCCTCAGAGACATTTGGTGAAACCAGCATTTCCCCATCCTTTAATAGACTATTCGATGGAGGGACGCTCTTCACCACCTGATTCATGATTTCTTCGTGGCAAACCTCTCACACCATCTCCAATAGCTGAGCAAACTGAGAGAAAGCTACTTCCCATGTCAGATGTTTCCTTTTTAAGCCTGCATCTCTTTCACTAACCCAGGAAGAAATCCCAAAATGAAACATGATCCCTTCAAACTGCAGCTGTACACATTTTACCTTCAGTTCCTTCAACTTCAATTAGGTGGTTGGGTTTGTATCTGCATGGTCTACAGGTGAGGAATGCAACCTCTAAAGAATGAGGGAACATTCATAATCTATATGTGTCAATATTTGTTACATAATTCTACTGGGTTGTGAGTGATAAGAACATCTTTCAGAAAAATAGAAACTGCAATTTCCCACTTAGAATAAAGAATCTGTTAATTTCTTTCCCCTTTCCCATAATCACCCAGTATAGTATGCAGACTTACAAATGGGGGCATACATGCTTTGCATCCTGTTGTAAGGTTGCAAGGGGCTTGCCTCACATCTTAACTGATTCATCCAGGTATGACAGAGAAAAAGCCTTTTTTATGATGCCTCATAAAACTTGGTAGAAAATGATGCCACGTAGTTTCTTTCCTACTGCAAAACTATGTAGGCAGGAAGAGAAGTCTACTTCTACTTGTATACTTATACATAAGTATACAAGATACTTATGTCTTAAACATTTCTAACTTAATGACTATATCAAGAATTGCAAACTATATACCAGGAAGTCCTCTGCTAGGATAACCAATGTGGTGCCTCCAGTTGGGTTTGATTACACCCCATACTGCTTAAATACTGACCATATCATGAGCATCCCGATTCCAGTAGTCCCATTTTGAGCATGCTATAATGTCTCTCTGAATTAACAACTCTAAATCTCCCTCCATATTAAAGTGGGAACCGAAAGGGTGAGCAAAGTCAGCAACTCGCTTCAAGAGAAGTATCATTGGCTTCACCCACTAGTCAACTGCATTTTTATCACAATGAGCTGTATGAATCCAGCTGAAGTGGTTAGTTTATGGCACAAATGCGTCCTGCAAATTCAGAAAGCCTTTGTGTTATACACCTGTATGGGTCAGTTTACAACCCATTCCTCACAGGCTTTTAAGTTTTTTTTTCCCTTCAGCCTCAGCCAAAGGACTTGGGAATTCTTCCAAATACTTGAAAAGCCAGTAGCCTGCCAACCCCTGCACAACATCATTAAATGAGAAGTCCAGGAGATGGTGTAGATAATAAGATTTGATAGCTGAAGTGAGCTGTTAAGGACCCTGGCTTGGGAAACGTAACAACTAGCTAGCAGATGTCATGAGACACAAAAATTATATCTGGTGTATTACACACATATTCTACCCAGTACAAAGGCAAATGGAAGCTGCCCACATGCAGTTCCAGATGCAAGTCCCCAAACAGCCAGCCAGCCCCACTGATCACTAAGACTGAAAAGACTTGAAGGAACCGGGCTAAGTAGTCAAAGTTTGATCAGAAGTGGAGTTAATGGTTGTTATATTCTGCTTCATAACAAACAGGGTCCATGCCTTTCCTTCTAGAGACCAAAAAAACAGGGAGTGTAGAAGGACTCTTGTTAAATGATCGTAACAGCTGGAAAGTCCTTTTTAAAACTATGTGTTTAATTGTTGCTTCTTCCCATCCTGTTCAAAACCAAATGATAAAGAATATGATCAGTATGGACCATCTCATTTGTATATATTGTACGCTACTTAGAACTGTGCAGAATTTATTTCTCTTAAGTATTGTACAAGAACCATCTGAATTCCAAATGACCTGAATATAGTTGTGAGATAAAATAGCTGCATTCACACATAATTGTAAAGCCAGATTTAGGATTATGATTTGTGATTATGCTTTACGCATCCTACCCTATTATACTGTGCATATTAAGCTAATCTAAAAGTAAACAAATTGAATTGCACTTTATTGCCATGCAGGAGCCAGGACAAGGTTTGAATTTCTCTACACTAATCTGGTCTTGGAAAGAAACAAAAGTTCTTTTGCTTCTTAAATTCACTCAAAAGTGGGGAGGGGGGGCCAGCTCCACACCTTTGAACTGGAATGTATAGTCTGCAATATCTTATTAAGGTTATCAAATCTAGGCTGCAGAAATGCAATCTCCAGAAGCTAATTTAGATATTAAAATAAACAAATTACCATTTGATGCCATTTTGTGGGCATTTTGCACATCATAATAATCTCCTTTACCAGCATTTGAGAGTTAGCCTTCCCTTTTGCATTCATGAAAAAATCCTCTTAAAATTAATAAGTGATTACCCTCCATCATTTATTCAAAGGTTTAGCTAAATCTTCTCCAAACAGGCTTGCACCCTTTTGCTGCCAAACCTCATACAAGTTGATTTACTTGGTGCCTCCATCTAAATACCAAGAGTTCAGAATCTCTTAAGAAGAGGCGATGCAGTTCAAGAGTAAGCAAGGTAAATAACCATCCTAACTCTCCTAGTTCAATCTTAGCTCTGCTATGAACGTGTGGGGTTGGGTGGCGGGGAAGGCTGAAGCATTCTGCTCTACAAAATCTCAGCCCACTATGTGCAATATAGTGATAAATGATATAGGCCTAAGTAATGGGGTTGTCCTAATACTGTTTCTGAAGCCCTTAGAACAGTGGCATTATGCAAATAATGAATAATACATTGAAAGCCCCCCCCCCCCCGAAAAACAATCCAGCCATCGCTGGAACAGCCTCCTGCAATCCAGGAAATTCCCAGCTAACTGGAACATTTGGCAACTGTAGTTTTGACACATCTGGACCACACCTTGTGGGAGAAAACTGAATTAGAACAACACTGATTTCATTTGGTTCTGATCTCAATTTTTGTCCTTTTCTCAACCAGCAACTATGTATTCTAAACCAACAATTTATTATTGAGGTTTTGTTTTTTTAAAAAAAATTATAGCTTTCTTTCATTGTGATTCCTTCCTTTCCAAAGCAAAACAATGTGGATTCCGATGGGGAATACTTAACATTAAACTGGAACGTTAGGCTGATTTCAGTCCATTTCCTCTCAGCGGCAGGCCAGCAGTTCTGCTGAGTATGGTGCAAGCTGGAGGCAACTGTGTCTTCTGCAGGAACTCACGGCCAGGTTGCTGGATGGAGGCAAGCAGAGAAACAAGCAGCAGAGGCATCTGTTGGAAGGAAAGAGCAGTTCCAGTGGAAAGGGAAACCAATGCTGATGGTCTAGGATCCAGCCTCTTGTTCTTGGCCCACAGCTTCCAGAAGCAGCCCCATTGGCGTGCGCTTAAGCCCAATGTTCTCGATTTTGTTCTCAATCTTGTTTTTAAGGTTCCGCAGACGCAGGGAGGCGTGGGTGAGGCTCACTGCAAGGGAATGGGTTGCTCATTGGTAACAGAGGAATAGGCAGAACTGCCTCCTCCCGCTGCGCACCAGAATCTCAACACACACCCTATTCCCTTAAATCAGTCCTCCTGAATGGACCGTGGGTATGCTTAAATTCCTTAGCTAGGGGAAGATGCAGGGTGGGGAATCCTTGGCCCTTCAGATCAGTTTGTTTTATAAAAGAGAGACAGTGAGGAAGAAAGCCCACCAGAGTCTGCAAACCCAAACAAGCCAGCAAGCCATGCTGTCAGCTTTCAGATTCCCCTTTATTAAAACAAACCAACCAACCAAAACTTGCCATCGTTTTCCTAAGAGTATGGCACATATAATAAGGGGGATTAAAAGCAGTGACACTTCTTGAAGTGCCATGGTTTTTTCACTCCTGTAGATCATGCAACGTGTTTGAAGCCTGAGCAAAAATCTCTTCCCCTATCTTCTCTCTACATGAAGCAGTGGGCAGCATATGGGTTGCAGCGTAAGATGGGAAAACGAAGCATTTGGCAACGACTGCTTCTGTGTTTTCACATTGATCCTTACTACAGGAAAAGAAGAAACATGTCCTCTCATGCTAAATGAAATCCAATTCTCTTTGCTTGCATGTCTCACCAAAGTCCACCCCTTGAAAAATTCTGCCCACCACTTCCTGAGAATAAAGCATGCATTCTGCACAATCCGTAAACAGATTGGGAGCGACACAACAGATGTAGGGAACAGCAGGCATACTGGCTGCACCAATGCCGCGTAGCCTTCCCACATAGACCTCGGCTGGGAACTCACACATTATGGGCAGAGCGATGAAAATCAAGAAGATGGCAGAGCCTTCGAAAAGAGACACCAGGAAATACACAGCACCAAGGATGGCAAAGAAACACAGGCCAGGGTAATTCCGCCGGAAGCGTCGCATGGGAGGCTTGTTCTCAGCTGCCCAGACAAAACCTCCAAAGAGCAGACATAGGAGTAGGCAGCTTAGCAGAATCAGCATGGGTTGGAAGTACCTGCAGAATGAGACCCCAGAGTCAATCTTCACTTCAGCCCATAAGGGAGTACCATATGCAATTCAGATGTGCATTCAATCCAGAAGACGTTTTTTGGGTGGCCCACTCTGAGGCCCTTCTGTAGTTGCTGATGGTTTGGGATCTCCTAAACACCTGGAGTGAGGGAAATGGGTGAGGAACATGATTAGGGCCTGAAGGTCCCTCTGGTGCATTTGCTGAGGGTCCCAAATCTGAGGGGGATGGCATCTATAGAGACCTTCCAATGTGAGATCGTTCCAAAGAGCCAGCCCTATATGCAAAAATGCTTCCATTGAACGAAGGTGAACAAAACCTGTTTTCCTCCTGAAAACAGGGAATAACCACCCACTTCTTCTGCACAATCAGATCTGCGGGCCATCTCCAGTGGTGAGAAGTGGTGCTGCAATGAACTTAGAGCCAAGCCCTAAAAAGGGCTTTTATGCATAAAAACCAGTAGTTTAAATTCAACTTGGAAGCTACTAGGGATCCTATAGAGCAGACATGTCAAACTTGTGACGTCACGTGACGTCGCGCGACGTATCAGAACTTTTTCCCATTGCCGGCAATGGGATGGGCGCGGTTTCTCTGTGACACTCTGGCCCGCGGGCCGGCAGTTTGACACCCCTGCTATAGAGGGAGTTCAGTGCAACTGTGAGGCCCTGGGCTGTTGCATTTGGTGCCTACTGAAAGTTCGGGTTAGTCCTGAAAGGCAGCCCTATGTACAGGTAGTCCTCGACTTACGACCACAATTGGGAATCAGAATGTCCACTGTTGTTCAGTGAGTGGTGCCTCATTTTATGAGCGTTTTTGCCATGGCTGTCAAGTGAATCACGGCCGTTGTTAAGTGAATCACACGGTCATTAAGCAAACGTGGCTTTCAGAAATTGGGTTGGGAAGGTCGCCAATGGCAACCGGGTGGCCTTGAGCGGCTGGCACCCTTGTGAATGAATACAGGCCGATTGCCAAGGGCCCGAATGTTGATCACGTGGCCATGGCGATGCTGCAGTGGTTGTACATGTGAAAGGACCATAAGTCACTCTTTTCAGTGCCGTTGCAACTTTGAATGGTTGCCAAACAAACAGTGGTAAGCCAAGGGTTACCACCTGATCAGTGTGTTGCACTAATCTAAGCAAGGTGATGAGGGCAATGGGGCCCTGTAGCGAGCTCCTTACATCCAGGTAAAGGTAAAGCTGGGCAAAACCTCCCCACTGCCTCCACTGGGTTGCTCCAGTCAGAGTCAAACTACTCCCTGATAGCTTCACATGGATAAATACTGAATAATGGAAGAGAGAACTTGACCCCTGTGCTAAAGATACAACCTTGACTGACAACCTTTTGTTTAGTGACTGAAGTGACCACAGCACAGGAAAAAAAATGACTTACGACCGTTTTTCACACTGATGACCATCGCAGCCTCCCCACGGTCACACGATCAACATTCAGACGCTTGGCAACTGGCATGCATTTATGACGGTTGCAGTGTCCCGGGGCTTTTTTTTGGGGGGGGGGCACACTGCAGCTTCAAAAAAGCCCAGCTTGACTCTGCAACCAGGCCAGTCGTGCCTTGCCAGAAGTGGGAACAAGAAGATGGCGAGGGTGAGCTGGAACAGGAGAGCGCAAGGTAGGGATGGCAACTGCAGCTGGGACTGGGGTTTCCTGGGGTATGGCAACCAGCCCCAGAGCGGCACAGTTCTGGGGCTGCTTGCTGCCCTATAAAGGCAGGTTGCATGGTGGTCAGAAGGGCAGAGATGGGGAGAGAGGCAGACAGAGGGGAGTTGAAAGCAGCCCCTTAGCGAGGTTGGGAGGGACCAGGCTCAGAATGACTTGGATTGGGGTGGGTCCCCAGCTTATGACCGGTGGAATTCACCTATTAAGGGCAATGGGAAGTGCCATCACTAAGCAATAGTGATAACAGTCACATGACATTGTGCTTTACGACCACGTCACTTAGTGACAGAGACTCCATTCCCAATTATAGCCTCAAGGGTGCCATAATTGCCACTACCACTCAATCTCTTCATCCCTACCACTACAATGAAGTGGCATGTGGAAGAAGACCACTGTTATTTCAAGCAGTTTAACGAGGCATTTTGATTTCATGTTCACATTTTAAAAAGTCTAGAAGTTTAGCGCTCATTCCCTGCTAGGTTTTAAGGAGGGGAAGAAATCTTCATGTAGCTTCGAAGTTTTTCTTGCTGTGAAAGTTTCAGAGTTTTGATTCCCATCTCAGAGTCATGTGCCACCCAGTCAAGGGCAGATCCTGACCACAGCAGGGCCTTGAAGTCACAGCGACAGGTTTTGATAAAAAACCTCGGGGTTGTTTTTGTTTCCGTTGGGTACTGTGAAAATTGGCCACCCTTGGTGTACCTCTGTTATTAAGGAGCTCCTAGGTGGAGCTTGTAAGAGATTTGAGTTTTATGCTGTTTAATTTGTTTTCTTTAGCTAATAATATTTAAAATACCTTTGTTTACTGGGGTGTTCATTGTCTCTGGTTCCAAAAGAACCGATTGCCTGGGCACCTGATTTCTGCCCTGGCACTTGCCAAAACACTACTGACTAGAATCATCCACTAGAGCAGAAATACCATAAAAATGCCTCCAATCCACTGATGATGATCCAAAAGATATCAAAGTTCACTGAGAAAAAGGCCAGGACAGATACACTAGCCCTATGCAGGGGTCAGTGACAAAAGCTGTTTCAGTCACATGCTTTGACGGATAAGAGCCCAAACAATTCCATTTGCAAAGAGCTATTCAAACATAGTTTTTCAGAGCAGCATTTGCAGACTCTGCTGCCTGGGGACAGAGGAAGACTATCTCGTTGTTACAGTTAGGCTACACAGAGTAGACTTTCTCGCACTGTAGTTTTAAATTTGAGTACCAAAAGCCTAGCAGGAAGCTCCAGTTTGCCATCTTCCAGACGCGTTATGATTACAACTTAACGATTTCCCATTTGTTGGCCACGCCGTTTCCATCGCCGGCAGTTCGCCCCCCCCCCCACTACCTACCCCAGGGTCATTAAAGGCACAGGCACTTCTTTCGCATCCTCAAACTTGGCCCTTTTATGACTTGTGGACTTCAACTCCCAGAATTCCTCAGCCAGACAGGCTGGCTGAGGAATTCTGGGAGTTGAAGTCCACAAGTCATAAAAGGGCCAAGTTTGAAGACCCCTGGCCTATCGTATTAATGTTCAAAACTGCAGGAGCATTTAAAAAAAGAAAAAGAAAAAGCGGCAATTTTCCCGCTTGCGTCACTTTTTCCCTTCCCAAGACTGAAGCGGAGATTGTTCTTAGCTTCCGTAATCCCACCTTCGGGTGATGAAATGTCTTCTCCTAAAAAGGCCGGATTTCAATGATACTTAAAAAAAACAAAAACAAAAAAACCACCCCACCCTTCTCCACCTTAGTTCGGCCCTTCGCCTCCACCAACTAAGCCTGCCTATTGTTCGGTAACCGAGTCTCCTCCACCCACCCACCCCACCTGCGCCCGATCCTCGCCTCCCGCCGGACTTCGCACAATCGGACTCTCCTTCCGGCCGTGCTCCGCCCGCCGCCTTGGCACTCACCCGCCCAGCAGCAGCCCCGCGCCCAGCAGCAGCAGGTAATTGCTCTGGTAGTACAGGAGGTTGTTAACCACGCGGTTGTGCCAGCGCTGCAGGTCCCGCACGTCGGGGGCAGCTAAGCGAGTGGAGCCCAGGAGAAAATCATCCAGCCCCCGAATTGGGGGCAGCCGCACCTCGGACATCTTCGCTCGCTCGGGGCGGGAGGGACTACCATCCCCACAATGCATTGCGGCGATAAGACCTGCCGGCCGGAAGACGTGGAAACGGGAATTATTGCGGAGGAGACGGGGCAGGGCGTCGCCTTTAGCCGCCGCTGGACTCGCTTTCTTTTCCTGGCCTTCTGTAACTCAGGGATCTTAATTGCCTCATAGCAAGAAGAAAGATACGGCTCCTCCAAGGAAACGTTGAGGACTGCTACAAAGACCTGAGAAGGCAACCGTAGAAGCTACTTATAGATACAATAGGCCAGGGGTAGGCAAGCTCGGCTCTTTTATGACTCATGGACTTCAACTCCCAGAATTCCTGAGTCAGCTATGCTGACTCAGGAATTCTGGGAGTTGAAGTCCATGAGTCATAAAAGAGCCGAGGTTGCCTACCCCTGCAATAGGCTAAGCTACCTGAAAAGTCTGGCGTGGCTTTTGGAAACAAATTGGAATGGGCCAAATAAATAGAAAAATGAAAAAAAAAGCGAGATCGCTTTTGTGGCTTCTTCTGCTGTATTATCTTAAATATTAAATGGATTGATGGATCAATGACTTCAACTCCTCGCCAGATGCAAATTTCCTTTGTTACGGTATCCCCCCCCCATGTGGCCATCAGGCTTCTATTTCTCTGCCTCCAGTAAAGCAAAGTCCACCACAGTTCCACTATTGGGTACCATTAGGATTTTTCTGATTTTAAACCAAAACCTACTTCTTTGGTGTGTGAACATGTTTTTTGGTCCTGTTCTTCAAACAAGTCTAAAAGTCTTGCCTTTTCTACAGCTCTTCAGATACATGGAAACAATCATTGCATCTCTCCATTGCCTTCTCCAGCTAAGTGCCTCCAATATGTTTTTCCTTAGAGGCCCTCATCTTGGTTGCTCTCTTCTGGAAATGTTTCAGTGTGTCAATCTTCTTCCTAAAATGCAGTATCTGGAACTGGATATATCATTCTAGTGTCCTGAGCAATGCACAATAGAAAGGAAGGCGGCTTGTTTCTCTTGATCCTGATACTATTCTTCAGTTAATGAAGTTTAGCGCTGGCTTTGCTTTTTTTATTTTCAGCTGCACCGCATCTACCTCTGGTTCTGATCCATCAAGATACCCCAAATCTTTTTTTTTCTCCTGTGCTGCTACCCAATACCCTCCATCCTCTTAATTTTTGAAATTCGCCTTACTAGTTTCCACCCAATGTTCTAGATTTTGGAGATTCTCCTGAGTCTTGATACTGTCCGGTAAGATGTTAGTTCCTGTGTGATCAACAAACCTTGGAGGACAGTCATGGGAAAGACACAACAGGCACAAAAGACACAATAAATAAATGACAATGCTGGGATTGGAAGGTTGTATATTTGCTTTTTATCATTGCAGTCCCATTTGTGTCTGGTCTTTCTTTTTCCAGAAACATCATTCCATTTGTAAGATGCTCACATTTAGCTTATTGTATCTTGGAGCCTGATCATGTCAGTAATCAACTCTCAGCTCCCATTATTGCTCACAGAAGTTCTTGGGTTTTTTCTTCACAACTATTCTCCTACATGTATGACATCAAACCATAGGGCAGTTTTAATGTAGTATGATGTGCAAATGCAGTCAAAGTTGAATGTCCCTCAAGTGCTAAGAAAATAGCAGCGAACAATGTTGTAAGGTTTCTAGCTACGTGACAGAACTGAATTTAATAAACACACAAATAAAATGCTAGAAGTTTTGGGGGAAAAATTAAAAAGTCCAAAATCTCACCAAATCTTATTGGTTCTTAATCTTACAACAATTCTTGTAAGACAATTTTGTGACTTCAAAAAATTCTGCTCAGTGTTTATTAATTAGAATGGCAGGGGGAGGCATTCACAATGGTAGTTATGAGTACTATACTGTATTTATATAACTAAATACAATAATATTGTTATAGAGAGAGATCAGAGAGAAGGCAGCACTAAAATGAATTAGTAGAAATGGAAAATAATTTAAAGCCACACAATTCATATGATGTTTAAATTAGATAAAGAAGAAGAGCAGAAGTATCTCTGTGTTTGATTTTCTGCTCTAATCTACCTGCTCTTATAGAAGTAATAAGGAAGGCATCTAGTCCACCCTAGCCTTTTTTCTCTATGAGGATGGGTTGCTATCTGGCCTTCTCCAATAAAGGATTACATACGGAATGACACTTCCCACATACATATACAGACAGACAATGATTAAGATTTCACATCAGAATTTCAGTTCTTCAGAATGTCCCCCATCCTTTATTGATCACAGAATGTCAATTAAACAACATAAACATGTTCTTGATTCTTAACGTTAACTCTGCCTTTTTCCTCCTCCCCAAATGCCCATCATTGTCGGGCGCTTCCAGATACTGTACGTACCTCCTAAGGTTCCAGGGTGTAGGAAATACAGTGATCTGACCAGTTCTCGCTCCCCAAACTCAGCTATATTTCTCAGTCCCACATGAATATGGCAGCTGAGCTAAAGCAGCAATAAGAACAGACATCTGGAAAGGTGGCATCAAGAAATAAAGAATGCAGCTATTGTCCAGAATTCACCCCATCTTATAGCAAGGTTCTTTCTGCCTTTCCCATCTCAGCACTCTGAAAACCTCTGCATTATATCTAATGATGGTCTTCTGCCAGCAGAATTCCTATTCCCCGCAGCTTTCCCCCACACCTCCAAATTTGTTATGGAATATTAAGGAACCTCCCGGAACATATGGGGGCAAAGGTGGAGAGGAAAGGAGACTCCTGTTTGCTGCCTGTGCAACACTGGATTTCAATGCTTCAGCTTCACATGCTTTTGCCTGAACAATGGAAATAAAGCTACACTCAAAAGTCATCATCGTCGCATATATCCAAGTAGACATCAAAGGCCTCGCGGTTGCAATTTCCATCAGGAGTGAAGACATACTTATGGAAAGTACCATCCACACAGATAGCTGTAAGAGCAGGAAGCAGAATTGAATGTGGGTGAGAGATCAAGAATGGGATTCATGAGTACTCAATGCATGACGAGATCACATGGCAGAAAATCTACAACGGTGCCACTAATAAATATAAGAAAACCAAACAGGAAAGGGAGGGAGGGGGTCCTTAACCTAAAGCAGACTGCTTTGCCATACTCAATGGCAGCATTGGACCTGGGTCACGGTTGCATGTGATACACTTGAAGAGGCCCAACACATCCCCTGCCTCTCATCAATGCCACTCACCAATGACTGAGTTGACGTTCTTGGAGGTGTTTCTCCCAAAAGCACAGATACAAGCAGACTCCGCTGGCACGGTGAAGCTGGCCAAGCTCCACTGAGAATCCACATACTGACCTATCATAGGCCCAACCTTTCCCACACGAGCCAATCTGCGAGGAGATTGCGAGGAGAAAGAGTGGGATGAAAAGTATTACTGATGACCGTCTTTCATACCCATTTATAACACCATCCTCCCTGCCCCCACGCTACATACGCTGAGCGGCGATTTAATCGGGTATCTTTCAAGGCAAAGATATGGACAGTCCCTTTGTCACTGGATGCACAGAGAAATGAAGAGTCGTGGCTGAAGTTAATGCTGTGAGGAAGAAAGGAGTTTCATCTGACAATTTAAGGTTTCTTCCTACGATCAGGTCACTATAATAGCAAATGCCTTCTTTTCAGGACATATTACTCCTGAAGAGGAGCCTGGTAAAATATCCCTTGACTGAGCATCTCTTTCTGGAAATATTGGGAATGCAACTCCCATAATTCCTAGCCTGCCTGGCTAGGGAGTAGGAGTTATGGACATCATTATGGCGATGCCCCAGCACAATCAGTTAAATCCTTGGTGGTTTACATAGTAGTAGAAAACAAAACACCCACAAAACACAGAACTTTGTAACAGTGAAAGAAGAACAAAATAAGAAAAAACAAAATATTGTCCCAAACGGATTAAAAATGGGTTTTGTGAAGAGCTCTGTCTTCAACATCTCCCAGAATGTCCTTGCAGCCCCAATCCAGGTTGAACTAGGCTGAACTGTATTAGGAGTTTAGCAATTCCTAAAGCTATTATTATTGGCCACTCCAGATCACTGGGGCCTCTGAGAACACAACCAAACCTTGAATAGGATCATCTCACTGACACCCAGAACCCATAAGGAAAAGTCTATTGGAATGGGCCAAGAGCTTGCCAATTTTACCAGCATCTGAGATGAAACCTCTGAGAAACACATTAACAAGAAACGGGAGCGGCACCTATTCATAGAGTTGTTAAAGGTGGACCAAGTCCTTAGATATTGCCTTCTGCAGATTGTATCTCCGTGCTATGCATAGTTTCACTTGCTTAGTTTGCAAGCTTGCTTCACTTGTTACACAATAGCAGCCCAGGTTCCCTCACTTGTTTGCAAACTACTGGAGACGTACTGCTTTTTAGCTAGCAGAACAAACCAGTCTAACTGTGACTTGCAGTATTTGCTCTTCCAGTAATAGTGCATGGATTGATTGATTGATTGATTGATTGATTGACTGACTGACTGATTGGTTTGATCTGCATGGCTCTTCCATTTGACAAATCATTCTCTGTGGTAAACCACAAGCTTAAAACAATGATAAAAACTGCAAATTTGCCTAGGGTAGCATACATCTGCATCAATTACCCACTAAAAATATCTTCCTAGCCAGTACTCAGGCAAAAGACAAATTCTGAAGCTTAAGAAGCAGGAAAGGTTTGAAACCTGAAGCCTTATTTTTCCACGTACAGAATAAAACCATCTAGAATCGTGATCGCTACAGTAAGGTGGCTTGATCTGATCTCACCTTCTCAATTCAAAGCTGCCTTCAAAAGTTAATAACATTCATCCTAATGCCATTGTGCCATTATCTGCCTCTGCTACAATCCCTCTGTGAGGTTTGCCTCAATTAGAAGTCTCACCACAGTACTTCAGGATACAGGGCCTGGCATTTCCCAAGAAATGGTATTAACAAGAGCCAGGGGTCTTCAAACTTGGCCCTTTTATGACTTGTGGACTTCAACTCCCAGAATTCCTCAGCCAGGCACGCTGGCTAAGGAATTCTGGGAGTTGAAGTCCACAAGTCATAAAAGGGCCAAGTTTGAAGACCCCTGAACAAGACTATCAGTTTCTCACCCAAAAGCCTGTAAATCAGGAGTGTCAAACTCACCACGTCACGTGACGTGTCATGACTTTTCCCCCCTTGCCGGAGCTGGGGTGGGCGTGGCTTCCATGTGGCGCATCCAGCCCGCAGGCCGGGAGTTTGACACCCTGCTGTAAATAATTCAGCAATGCAGCTCATTCCCCTGCCTATTCTTTCATTTGTCTCCAGCAGTTGCAGTTAACAGATTATTTATTTCTCCACAGCAGGCTTGCGCTAATTCCTGCCAATGTTTTTTTTTTTAAGTAGTAAATTTACAGCTGCTGACATTGCCCCCCCCCAAAACAAGCCTCACCACTGTCAGCTCCAGCACTTCCACTAGCAGAAGAATAGTGCATCAGTAGTCCAGGTGTTTCTCTGCAATCAGCAGGGATTTTTAATTTATCCATGTGGCCCTTTCGATAAGTTTTGCAGGCCTACCCTCTGGGGCGGATGGGCAGAGACTGAAGCAAGCGATCAATGGAGGAATGGAATCCAAGGTGCAATGCAGCCTTTCCAAGTAGCCTAGCCCAGGTAAAGGCAGAGCTTCACGCAATTTGCGAGGGAGAACCTACGTGAAGTGGGAACAGAGGGAGTTCTCACCAATACAAAGTTGCTGGATCCGTCCCTCTCCTGAGCTCTACTAGCTTCTCCTTGGTCTGTGTGTCAAAGAGGCGGATAAGGGTCCCTTTCTTTGAGGCAGAGGCCACAACAGTGCCCTGTTGGTTGAGGGAGATACAGGCAATCTCGCTCTGATGAGCATTGATGGTGAATGGGGCAGACGAGGTGCCGGGCTTGGTGCTTGAAAGATCCTAAGGTGAGGACAAATCATAATGAAGAAGAAACAAGGTTTGATTTTGATTTCAACAGAATGGTTTGCAAAAAGCCTGCCACATGCTTGGATATTTCCTTCTGGCCAATGCAGCCTTTTACCAGACTATGCTTAAAACACCTGAATCAGAATTTGCTCATTACTGTATTAGGAACTTTATGTCTACGACACCAATGAAACAAATTATATATTAGAAAAATAGTATCCTATCAGAATCTAAGAGCACAAGAGTAAAAACAATATAAAGAAACTTAGAAATAACAGTGCAATGGTAAAATACAAGCAAATACGGAAGGAAGAAAAGGGTAAAGAATGCCTGAGTTGAGCTTAAATCTTCGCTCATAAGCATGTCTGTGTCTCTTTCTTGCTAGTATGGGGATTAAATCCACACCCCAAGCCCCCTGCCCCAAATAAAATCAGAACTAAGGCCATCAACATACAGAAAACACCCCCTGTAATAATAAACACGGGAAGAAAACAGAGCATGATCCAAATCTTTGGCAACTTCCAATCTTTCTCATGCAGAATGAAAGCAAAAGAGCCCATCTGATAATCAAGTTGAAATTGGCCATGAAATGTACGGGGAAGGCGACCTGGGAAACGCAAGCTTCTGTTTTTAGCGAAAGCCTCTACAATCCTGGAGGAATAGACCTAATAATGAAGGTGCAGAACCCTGTCTGAATGTGTGTACTGCAATGTTGGGTCTAGAGCAGACATGTCAAACACAAGGCCCGGGGGGCCGGATCCGGCCCGCGAAGTGGTTTCATGCGGCCCACGAAGCCATCCTGGAAACAGTGAGGGAACGGCCCCCACTGCCTTGGCCCTGGCCCAGAGACCCTCCTTCTGCCAGAGACCCTCAGATCTGTCCCACTCCTGCCCAGGCCCCCATAGGCACCCTTGATGCGAACGATGTAGAGCTGGCCACGCCCACCCAGTAGGCCATACGCACTGTAGCCACGCCTACCCAGTAGGCCACGCCCACTCTGGCCATACCCACCCGGCCCCCTGAGGGCAACCGCAATGCTGATGCGGCCCTCAATGAAATTGAGTTTGACACCCCTGGTCTAGAGTAAACATGACGAGGCCATTTTCTCACACTAAAAAAATCAGTCCCGGGCATTGCTCTTTGCCCCATTTTACACAATCAACTAACACAGGTGACTCATTTGATTTCTATTTACAGGTTGTCCTCAACTTAGGATTGTCCATTTAACAATTCAAAGTTACAATGGCCTCCAAAAAACTGACTTATAACCTATCCTCAAAGTTATGGCCACTGTACCACTCCTGCAGTCACATGATCACGATTTGGGTGCCTGACAGCCGATTTGCATTTACAACACTTGTAGGGTCTTTTGGTCATGTGATTTGTTACCTTCCCAGTTTCTAACAAAGAAAGTCAATCGGGGAGGCCGGATTTGCTTAACAACTGTGTGATTCACTGAATAGTACACAAGTCACTTAATGACCATGTTAAAATGGTCATAAAATTTGATCTGGTCATGTGACAACTCACTTAACAACCACCTCACAGTGACCAAAATTCTGGTCCGAGTTGTGGTTTTAAATCAAGTGCTACCTATACAGGTTACTTTGTGTGATAAATAACACAATATTATGAAGTATGTCAGAATCAAATGTGATTATCATCTGCCTATAAAGAAATATTGTCATTCTCACTAGCTTACGTAAGATTATGTTGTCTACTTTTTGGTATTGGGCATGGTACAATTTATTAAGATTTTCTCATGTCCATCCTGTCATCTCCATCACCCTACCACATAACACTCACCACGAGCTGTAAGCTGCCACATTTATGCCCAGGGAAAACCAGGAGCTGCTTTTCCAAACTGGGACAGAGATCACAAAGCCCTGAGGTGAGAGAGAGAGAGAGAGAGAGACAAAAAACAGAGAGGCATCTGTCAGACTTAATCCATATGAAGGAGCAGCACTTCATTTATGCAAGTAAAGGAAAACAGGAATGAAATGAGGGAATCACTGAGTCATTTTAGGTTTAGGTTTAGGTTTATTCAATTTCTATACCGCCCTTCTCCCGAAGGACTCAGGGCGGTTAACAGGGCATATATAAATAACAGTACAAAAATTAAAAAGAAATTAAACCAATGCCCAATTAAAATACAATGACAATAAAATAGTAAAAAACCCATTAAAAAACCCTAATATTCCCCATCAGGCCAGACCAGCTAATTCAAATAAGTGGGTCTTCAGCCCGCGGCGGAAGGAGCGAAGGTCCGATGCCATCCGGAGCTCAACCGGCAGTTGGTTCCATAATGCCGGAGCACCCACAGAGAAGGCCCTCCCCCTGGGGGCCACCAGTCGACATTTTACCTTTGGGGTTGTCCCTGGTGTCAAACTCAAAGAGCTTAGTGGGGTTGTCGGGGAAGGAATACACATAGATTCGATTCCGCAGCACAATTATTATTCTGCAAAGACAATACAGGGATGTACAGTTGTAATACAGGAATACAGGCAGCCCTTGACCTACAACTACAATTGGGACTGGAATCTTGGTCGTTGAGCAAATCAGTTGTTAAGCGAGATGTCACATGACTGCAATCAAGGCACTCCCATGTGGTCCTTAATCAATCTCATGGGTCACTGAGCAGATGAAGTCCCAGGTAAGGAGCATGGGGTACCTCAGGGGGGTGGGGGAGGCCAAGACAGGCTATGTGTGAGTCAGGGTGTGGACGCTGCAGATAAGTGTCTCTGCTCAGAGGTTGAAAATCCTGTTTGGATTTTGGTAGGGAGGATTGTCAGCTCTGGAGCAAAGAGAGACTTGTCCACAGCATGACAATAATTTACGTGCAGTCTGTGCAAGGCCCTCCCAGACCTCCTCCACCCACTTGAGACACCCCAGGCTCCTTGCCTTACTGTGCTGCTTCTCCACTCTGCTTGAATTTTGGCAAGGAGGATTTTCAGCTCCAGAGCAGAGAGGCTTGTCTGCAGCCTTCCAGGGCTTCCCCTACTCGCATTAGGCTCCTGTGCTCCTTACGTTACTACACTTTCCCTTCACTCTGCTTGGATTTTCAGTCCCTGAGCAGAAGGACAAGTCTTTGCGGTCCAGAGCTGAATTTCTTCCCTGCCAAAATCCAAGCAGAGTGGAGACATAGTACGATAAGGTACCTTGGGGGGGTGTAGAGGAGTTGGACTTAGTCTGTGGCTGAATCCTCTTTTGATTCCATCCCAAGTTTTGCTACTACTTCTCCTACATTACCATTATAGTATTATACAAAAGTATTAGAGAATATTGCTGCAGAGGCTATTTTATTTATTACATTTATATGCCACACATCTTGCCTAGAGGCAACTTAGGCAGCTTACAGCAGAGTAAAAACAAGGTAAAATATTCAATTAGAATTGCATATCTTTACAAATTTGTATTTGTTTCCAACCAGTGGGTCAATATGACAATGCTTGATACAAGAATATAAACTGATACACATTCAAATGTTCTAATTACTTTTTTTCTGCTTCAACCAATGATGCCAGTACAGACTTTACTGTAAACAAATTGCATTGATATAATATTGTAATAGGTGTTATTGTGGCAATCACATTCGGATAAGCAGAAGGATATAGCACCCTACCCATGTTCCGGAATCAGTAGAAAGAGAATGAACTCCAAACATACTTGTCATGTCTCATGCGAACAGCCAGTGCTGGTTTGGTGAAGGTGAATTCCAGTACTAATTTGTCTTTGCCTTCCTTCCCTTCACGAGAATCATCCCAGATCAAGACTACAATGGAAGCATGAGGAAACAGAAGACACAGATCAACAAGGACATAGAGAAACAGGAAGAAGATATGTCCCTGTTAGGGGAGAATCAGAGATCATATTTGCTTCTCTCTGTAACACTGTTGAAATTTAGAACTCATGATTCCTTTGCTTTGATTCCACTTCCTCCCCTGAGAATACCAACCTGAGATCTCAGAGAATTTAGGGTTGCCACCTCCTCCTACAATAGCAAGGAGATTAGAACGGTGTAGCATTTCAACCAGCCCTACGCTGCCCACCTGTTCGTGATCTAGCGGGGGAAAAAACAAGAGGAAATATTGTAGGACTTACTGCACAGAAATAGAGATATTCCACAATCCTACAGTTTTAGCTCTTTGCTCCTTACCAAGGTGCCCCTTCTCCATAAGTGGTTCCACATTATAGATCCGAACACCTGTCTCCATAGCACAGCAGAAACAACCTATTATGCGAGAAGATAGATCAACTGTGTGGTATACTGGGAACATCATGACTCACTTGTGCCAAAATGAAGACTGTAATGTACTAGTGGTATTAGACTACCAGCCCAAGAACCCCTGAAACAAAAAATGCATTTCCTAGCAAACAGAAAGTATATTTCCATCAACACGGCTATTCTCAGATGCAGGGATTACAGATCACCTTATGAGCTGAAAATATCCCAGAATTCTTGTTTTGAAGGACCTGTGACTCTCAGTTACAACTCCCTAATAAAAGAGTGCTAGATCTCCTGAGGAACAGAATTCAGACAAATTAAATAACTTACTCTGATCTTGATTGAAGCGCAGGCTATTAACCCCACGTTGCTGAGCCATAAGAGCTTGATGGGACAGCCTCAGTTGAGGCAGGCACACAATGTTCTTGGTTCTTTTCTGTTACCCAATAAGGTACCCATCATGGTGCAGAAAGACAAAATCAACACAGAGATATGATGCCAGTGGAAGGCCAGATAGCCCTGATGACATTTTTTCAGCAGGTCCTAAGAACATACTAGCTTTCCTATGTATTTTGTCATCTCAGCTGAAGAGACCACCCTATATAAGGGCACCAGGTTTTTTTATTTTATTTTTTATTTTAATTCCATTTATATCCCGCCCTTCTCCGAAGACTCAGGGCGGCTTACAAGCTTAGCAGTAGCCTTCATTCTATGTATATGCCTGCTTATTAGGGCTTTCGCACACACACCCCAAGCGGCATTATTACAAAGTCAGCTTAATTGCCCCCAACAATCTGGGTCCTCAAACAATCTGGTTGCCAAAGATACCTTTGGCCGCTCATATCTGTCTCATTTAAGAACTAATTTAACCTCAGTTCCTTCCGTTACCATTCTTTCTTCATGGGCTGACTCCAGTGTTTGTTCTCAGGACCTCTTCTTACTCCCTGCAGCCCACTAAGCAATAAAACGATTCTCTCTCCTAACAGGGATCTGGTCTTATCAATCTCACAGTCACAACTATCTCTTCCCGTGCAAGGGTTCATACTCCTTGCAAGGTCTCCTCAAACAACACATACCTACTTCCCACTTCGGCAAGCTAGCCCGTCCTCCCCTCCCAAAATTCTTCCAACACTCCTCAACTCATAGTCTGTCCTAACAGTGGAGATACAGGAACCTACCTGCCACTTCGGTTTCTTTCCTAAAAATCTGAAGAGGCCTACCTGAAGTTTGCCACCCCTCTTCCTCCCTCCGCTTCACCTGCAAGACTCCTTACCTTTCCCCACTTTATTTACATCGACACCAGCTATTCCTGTGGTAAACAACAGCTGGCACGCAAGCTACTTCCGTTAGACCGCAGAGAATAGGCACCAGAGCGCTTACGTAATCTAGGAAGTGCTAAAGTCTCGACGGCCATGTTGGAAACTGGCAGGGAGCCGTGAGCTGTGAATATACGGGGATTCTCTCTCTTGCCACAGGGGAAGGGGCCGGGTCTGTTATCAAGGCGGCCATCTTTGAGACTGGCAATACGAGTCATTCAGCCGTCCCGTTGCGGGAATTGACCGGGGCTAAAGATAAAATACGTTTCTAAAGAGTTTAAATAACGTGATCAAGTAATTAAAACGCAGTAACAGCGCTGGTCCTCAGAAACACAACATAAAAAAAAGAAAGGTGTGCATATGGAAAGATAAAAGCACCTGTTGTTTCACTGGCTAATGGAAAGGACTAGATTTATCTCCAGGAAACAACTTCTCAGAGCAAGGGAGAAAGCCAAACTGCACAACACATATGTTAGAGATACTTTGGACTCTGTGATCTTTAATATTCTTGAACTACTCAAACTTAGGAGAATCCCAAATCAACATAAATTCCCCTTAGTAAATGGCCCAAATCAAAATGCTTATTTGCATTTTCTTAATAGCGAAGAACCTATAATCCTCTGGAGATGTGGGCATGGAGACATGTTTTATTTCTATTTAGAGATCCTTTTCTTCTTCAATGCCTTCATCCTATTCTTTCATTATTTGCATGTGTTCTCATAAAGTTTTAAGATAAAGGTAGTAAAAAACAGTAAAACCCAAGAGTGCTTGGTTGGTTCAACAGTTTTGCAACATGTCAAGTATTTGATTTAAATTTTTTGCTTTGGAAATTAAAGACCATCTTAGCACAATTTACTGATCACAGTTTTAGTAACAATCAGACAAAAAATAGGCAAAAATAAGATTTTACTTATATTACTGCCAAAATGAAAGTAAAGTATCAGTGAAATCCATGAAACCTAATTTACACACAGTAGTTGTATTTTACACAGGTGGCAGGAAAATGGACAGTAATTTTACATGACATTTTGAGAGGGAAATTTACACACAATCTCATTCGTTTTAGCAAAATCAGACACCTCCCAAAAGATGATTCATCTATGTTCATTTCTGATGTTTATTTATGTTTAGGGCTATGATGAAAATACACACCCCAGGATAATGTAAGATAAGTATTATTCCTTCTTCCAGGAATGCCTTGTAATCTTGTCAGTTTCTTCCAACAAAAGAACTTTTGCAAACTTCCATACAGTGTAGCAATTCTCTTTTCTGCCTACTAATTGCTTCAGGATTTTGTGAATATAAGTTCATTTAAAAAAAATGACCATCCTGAAAAAATCAGGAAAATACATTGGTTCCAGGTTCCATCCGTGAATGTTTTGAAAATTTTAGTTTAAGAGCAAGTTATTTTTACATACATTTTACCAGCCTTCAATCCCAAATTTTCAGATGACACAAATTGCAGTAGCTATTCTCTAGAAAAGAACTTAAGGGAGTATAACTCTGCATCCCAAAAAACAATTTATAATGGAAGCCCATGAACCACTAGTTCTAAATCAGAACTCCTTGTTGCTAGGAGTGGCTTAATTTTCAGTCCTCTAGATCCAGAGATGACCAGCAACTGTTTGATTGTGCCACACAGTTCCTTTACTAGATCACTCTCGTTTTTGGTTGATTCTGGAGCACCATCATTGATTCAGAGATTTTGATCATGTCACTAGCCAAAAAGAACAGCCCATCTAACTTTTATTAGAGGGGGGAAAAAGCCAAATAACTGAATATGAATCATGGATTGCTGAGCATATGAAGGCTGCCGGCAGTGTCATCTGTCATGCTTAATACTTCCAACACCATTCCGCTGAGATGCCATATTATGGACTTGGCTTTTTATCTTGAGCCTCAGAAGAGAAATTCCTCTGTTCTGTAGATGTTCTCTTTTTGGAGGAGCTGTGGATGTCAATCATCCTCGACGCCACCAACATAGTGACAGATAACATCATAATCCAGGGTCAGAAGCTTTTCTTCATCCTGTTGCAGTTGCACCACTGCACGACTCTGTCCCTTGTCTCGACGCAGAATGCGGCCCATCTAATTTAAGAGTGAAAAAGCGTGAATGAGATTGTGTTCCTATCCTGAAGAAAAGCAGGCATACCAAGTGTAAGCAAGCTGTGGAGCTCTAAATATTGTGGTATTCCAGTGATCAACAACCATGACACGTAGTGAGCATAACTCAATTTCCTGTAATATTGCAGTGCCAAAAGAAAGCCCCAAACCTTATTAAATCTGTGTTCTCACATACGATGTGGCGCATTTTAATTTACTTTTTATTTTTTTCAAAAAAATTGACTTATGCCTGCTCGTCACTATTGTAAGTCATGACAGTCATAAAGTGGGTCACCCATATGATCCACCTAATTTTACAATGTTTTTATGTAGGTTATTAAGCAAATGCTGTGGTTGTTACATGAATCAACAGCTCGCCATGGGTTTGTTTTGCTGAAACCTGAAAGTAACTGCTGCTTTTTGGCAAAAACATTGTTAAAATGTGCTTATGTGATTATGGGATGGTGCAAATGGCAGACTAGTTGCCAAGCACCTAAAATGAAGCTGTTTGACTATTGGGCGGGGAGGGGAATCATCAGGACCATGTCATAAGTACCCTAGGGGAGGTCTGCTATAACTTAGAACGATGGCTAAGAAATTGGTTATTAGTTGAGGACTAGTGTAAGTAAATGGAGCTTCTTATAGTAGTGTAAGCAATAAAGAATCTGTAGCGATTGCAATGCTAAGCTTCACTATCTTATAACTACTATCTGCCTAAATCTGCATGATAAATATTATGGGATAATATAAGATGTAACCCAAAATTTTGACCACAAGAGAGACTGAATCTTGGATCATCTGCATTTGAAATAACAATTTGTTATACCTGCAATTTACCATTGTGTTAGTGGCATACAAATTTAATAATAAACAGAAATAAACAAACAAATAAATAAACCCATATCTCTATAGCATGAAATTCAGGGGTCTTAAAGAAAAATTAGTTAGGTTCCATCTCACTGGATTAGTGACTTACCTTTCCAACATGTTCCCCTAATACCACCATAACCCAGTCTGAATCATTCCGAGGAATTACAGTCTCCAGCATGGACTCATGGATTCCTGTAAAAGAGGTCAAAGCAAGAACCTGAAGTCATTAATACTACTACCTGAAATATCACTCTTCCTTGAGCTGCCTGAAAAATCACGTGAAAGAGAATTTCTCAAACACAGTTTCTCTCATTTCAACTGAAACTGGGAACCTGGCCATCACATGGGTATCTTCTTATCCTACTTTGGATGGTCCTTAAGCAGCATTTTGTATCTCACATCATTTTCTTACCAATTATCCAGGTATTAAGATAAGATTGAAAGTTTTAGACCAGTTTTTGAAAGAAGCTCCAAGCTAAAGTCAGACTTTCAGTGGTAATTGTAAAGCCTTTTGTGCTAAAAATTGAATGTAGCACATTTTTGAACTGTAGTGGCATAAATTATTGCGTATATCATAGACAGCCAGAGCAACCAACAGAGAGGTGCTGAATCATATAAAACCAGAAACATCACTAGAAGCCGAAATTCAAGACCATGTCATGCGTGCAAATTCACTGAAGAAGTCAATGACACAAGGAATGGTTAGTGGATCAAGAAGAAAGGGCAAGCAACGTCAAAGCTGAGACAATGATGGGCATCCAACAACTGAAAGAAGCTGTGCTTGACTGGGAGCATGGAGAGAGCTCGCCTATCAAGTCATCAAGAGTCGTTCAAGAGTGATTATATATGTTCTGCCTTCACCTACTAACACTTAAGTGTTCAGGATTAGGTACTGAAATTTGGGTGGAGGGATATTTTAGTTCCATAGCAGAAACAGTTAATCGGGGAGACTATAAAATAATTGCTCAGCTTCGTTACCACAGCTGGAAACAAAAACCTAGATAGCAAAGTAATTCTGCTAAGAGTAGTAAGCATTATAGAAATAAAACATTGCAAATGCTCACATTTCTATCAGTATCTCAAAAAAGCAGATATACTGAAATTCTGATTAACAGTACATTTCACAAATTTGCTTAATTTAGCATACTGCGGATAATCTATCAGCTCACAGTCCTATTAAATAAAAAAAAATCTCATTAAAATATTATGCACTGAAGGTCTCAAATATGCCTGTATCTCCATATACTGATGTATACAGCGTTCCTTATTACAAGATTTCAAAATCAAAGAGTAATGTTTATCTATAAAAGTATTAAAACAAACGGTTAAAAGCAAGACAAGAACCTTAAGTATCTTGAGAGCATGGACAGAGTAGCAAAAGTAAAAGACAAAAATCACCTACAATCACCTCTGAGAAAAAGGAAGTCCAGAAAAGAGTAGACAAGCTTAGTATTTGGGGGGTTGACATGAATGCAAACCTTCTTTCCGAAACTTGGGATTCCAAATCACAAGTGTCTTTTTTGGAAGCACTAGAACGTCTACACCAAAGTTGGTCAACTTTCTTCCTAATCAGCAAGCTAAAGATGCTGTTCCAAAAATATCAAAGGTCAAGTCTTGAGTCTCAGACTTAAGCAGTAACACTAATACACTCACCATCCAGAATTTGTCCTTCGTCTATTCGGCAAACACAGGTATCTGGCTTGAGGACATCTTCAATTACCATCTGGAGACAAAAACAACAACAATAACACAGGATTTCATACCTTCTGGGTCCAAACAGTGGGGTCAGTTGAGTCTTTATAACCGTCTTTGCCTGGAACTGGCCCTCAGCTGCAAACACTTATAACTTGAAAGGACACAGGCTTCTCCCTCACAAAAACAGGCCTTTAGCTGCTCATAGAGTCATTAGTTATTATTTGATCAAAATCCTAGCTGCCTTCTCTGGGCAATATTAAAACTTGGTATCTCTACCCCATCACTTCAATACATCTAGGCTCCAAGAAAAAAAACAAAAAACAAAACCCACAGCTTTTCAGAAATGGCACCTTGCTTGAGGGGAAAAGCATTGGTGAGCTCCCCCCATTTCTATTGCATTCAACTCCCCAAGCAAAATGTTGCAAAATAAATAAATAAATAAACCTTTATTGTCAAAGTACAACATGTGTACATTGAGATTAGCTGAGCCTCCCCCCCGTGCTCCCTCCCCCCAACACACAGTAACAACAAACCCTCCATCCTACCACACCATGTGAACCAACTACACCACACACCGGCCTCCCAAGTCAACTCTGCATAAGTTCACAGAGATTATTTCCCGTTCAAAAGCCTAACAGCCCACAGATTGTTTTTCAGCCTGTTGGTGCGGCTGGCT
The DNA here is from genome assembly GCF_964194415.1 of Vipera berus. NCBI lineage: Eukaryota > Metazoa > Chordata > Lepidosauria > Squamata > Viperidae > Vipera > Vipera berus. The sequence goes on from NC_138203.1 coordinate 124,736,402, forward strand.
ATACTGCTATATCTCCTACCCGATGGTAGGAGAGTAAAGAGATACCGTCCAGGGTGTGAGTCGTCCCTGAGAATTTTCCTCACTCTTCCAAGGCAACGAGCCCTGGCGATGTCATCCAGTGGTGTCAGGGGACAGCCCACAATGTCTTGTGCTGTGCTCACTACCCTCTGTAATACTTTCCTGTCTGCGGCTGTCAGACCAGCATACCAAACCACAATACCATACGAGAGGACGCTCTCTATAGTAGACCGGTAAAAGAGGGTCATTAGCCGTTGTTCTACCCTGTTCTTCTGCAAGACCCTAAGAAAGTGAAGCCTCTGCTGGGCCTTTCTAGCCACCTGGGTTGTGTTAACTTTCCAGGTCAGATCTTCACAGAGGTAGACTCCCAGAAATTTAAAGGAGGAAACTCTCTCCACACAGTCCTCCCCGATGTAAAGTGGGGCAGGTTCCTCCTTTTTTCTCCAGAAAAAAGTACAACCTGGAGAAGGTTCTTTATCACTGCAGGACACAGCACTTTTGAAACCATTGCAAACAAATTCTGCATAGATAGTTAGTTATTCAAGGTATAATGACGCCATGGGCCAAACCGAATACTGCTATTCTGACAAAGATGAAAAGCTATCCTCCATTTCTGCTGCTGCCTTATGAGAATTAGACTGAACTGACTTGACCTCCCAGCTCCATCTATTGTCTACATAATAACTTCACCTCTTTCATAACTATGAGAAGTGCATTATTTTTTTAAGAAGGCATTTATGATATAGTCTCAAGTTTTTGAATGGCAAAGTTCAAAGAGTTGTCATGTGGTCCTTCATTATCTTCTCCCACCAGGCTTAAATCTGCCTTCACCAATTTGGTGTTCTCCAGAGGCAATGGGACTACAACACCCAAAATTCCTAGGAAACAAACATGCTGGATGAAAATTCTAGGAACCCAGCATATCTGGAGGATGCCAGTTGGGACAGTTGGTTTGTTGGCACAGCAATTTATCCTTTTCTTCACCCACACTGTAAAAAATTATTACAATGCTATTACATTAGATGCATAACCTGTACACTCTAGGTTCAAATAGTAATACTGTATTAATGATGATGAGAAGCAGGTTTCTGCAAGTACCTTAGTATTATAATATTTGCCCCCTTTGTAGAGCTTATCTATAAAACGGACTCGCAGATCTTGGCGTAACCAGTGAGTAGCTCTGGAAGAGGAACTGTCAGCAGACTTACTCTGCTTCCTAGTATGATTCTCTCTGTGGGCACAAGAGAAATTATTGAAGAATTATTAGTTGGAAAGAGACTTTTAGGCAATCACCTAATACCTACTTAGTGCAAGAATTCAGATTAAAGCAAGCTGAATGTATACAATTAGATGGCTACTTCGCCCTTGCTTATGTAAATCCTTTGAAGGGAAGACTACCACTCCCTTGGGCCAAAGGTTCTACTGTCAAACTGTCTACACTGTCAGGATGTTTTTTCTTAACGTTCTCAGAGAAACTGCCTTCTTATCATTTACATCCATTATTTCAGCATAGCTGGCTCAGGAATTCTGGGAGTTGAAGTCCACGAGTTATAAAAGAGCCAAGGTTGCCTACCCCTGTGCTATGAGATAGGAAGACTAATATGTCCTAAGTCCCACAGCTCATAATTGCAGATTTTGGTCTATTTACTTTCACATTTCCTTCTTAGGAACGACCTGTTGAAAAGCTACCTTTTTTTTGTTCCCCTTTTTATGCTCTCAAGTTAACCAAGCTCAAACTTTAGGCTTAAGGTTTCCCAACTGAACTGACTTCTTGATAATTCTTCATTTGCTCACTCATTTGCAAGGTCTCTACATATGCCAACTCACACTGAATCAAAAACAGAAATAGTGGGGTGAGAAGACATCAAATGGGATTTGATTAAAAATGATTAAAAAGATATGTTTTGGAGTCAGCACTGTAATGCCCACAGAATAGGCGCTCTTACACTAATATACATTATATTCTAAATAATAAGCCAAGTGAGGTCTTTTCTCATTTCTCCCTTCACCACTGTTGGAAGCCGTATTCCGGCAAATGCTTGATCGAACCACCAGCAACCATATAGCTACAGACTTTAAAATAGCACTCAGCACTTGCCATAGCACAGGGGTGTCAAACTCAATTTCATTGAGGGCCACATCAGCATTGCAGTTGCCCTCAGGGGGCCGGGTGGGTGTGGCCAGGGTGGGCGTGGCCTACTGGGTGGGCGTGGCCAGCTTTACATCATTCGCATCAAGGGTGCCTATGGGGGCCTGGGCAGGAGTGGGACAGATCTGAGGGTCTCTGGCAGAAGGAGGGTCTCTGGGCCAGGGCCAAGGCAGTGGAGGCCATTCCCTCACTGTTTCCAGGATGGCTTCGTGGGCCACATGGAACCACTTCGCGGGCCGGATCTGGCCCCCGGGCCTTGTGTTTGACATGCCTGCCATAGCAGGACACCTTTACCTATCTGCATCGGCTGTGTGCTTCCTTTTTTTGTCCCTGCTGTCATTTTTTCCTTTGGAGGCCCTGTTATCCGAGCTGTCCTTGGCCTCGTTCCTTTGTTCCTCCTCCTTCTCTTTGTGAGCCTTGCTGAGGCGACCTGTACTGGGGAGAAGCAAATCGTTGAGAGAATTCAACCCATGAGGGGAACAGAGATTTACAGCAGATTTTCACCCCAAGTTCTACAATTTTTTATTTTTTATTTTTATTTTAATTCCATTTATATCCCGCCCTTCTCCGAAGACTCAGGGCGGCTTACAAGCTTAGCAGTAGTACAATCAAGATGACTTGGTTTTTGTATTGACAAGGAGGGCCGCCATGAGAGGAAAAGCTAGTACTGCTACTTAGCATCCCCAAAGAGCAGAAGCAGTTCTGGTGTCTACGTGGGAACAGTGGGGAAATCTGCTTTAACTTACTTAAGTCTTTGGCCAGCTTGTCGTATTCTTTCTGGGTAACCGGCCGAACTCCATGTTGACTCACAGTGACCACTTTACTGCCAATTGCCAGTTTCACCATGACACGAGCGTTATCTCCATCAACACCTTCAATCTACAAAAGACACAAGTCAGGGCCCAGTAATTAAGTGAGTGTGGTGGTAGTGCTGGATTGAGACTAGGAAGCCTTAGTCCCCACTTGACCCTGGAATTAACTGGGCAAATTTGGGGTACTGTATAATTTCTCTCCCAACTCAGTCTATCTCACAAGGTCACCACTGAGAGGATAAAATATTAAGCTCCACATTAACTACTGTGAACTCTTAACAGAAAAGTGAATACAATAATATATGAATAAAAAGAAATGCTCTATGTGGATAGCTGAGAGAACAGATTGCAAATAAAGGCTATATCTGCACTGCAAACCGATTCAAGCCCTGTTTTAGAACATCCTCATTTAAAAAAAATAATCCTCGGCAGTAGCTTGCAAAGCGAAGATTAGGAACAGCCTACGTTTGCACAACAATTTCATAAGCAAATGAATCGTAATGAAATTAGTGTTATACACATTTGATAAATAAGAAATATTTCTGCAGTACTGCCACAGCAAAACTCAGCACTGGGACACAAGCAGGCAGGGGCTATCTACCTAAGACAAAGGTGGAGGGTTGCAGAGAAAAGCCGCACCCCCACTCCAAAAGAAGAGCAAAAGGGTTTATTTCTCAACGTGTGCTCACTTCCCAAATCTTCTTTGGGGATGAAGGGGTGGGCTTCCATTCATCTCAGTCCAGAGTCTAAAAAACAACTAGCTCAAGAAAAGTGTCGGTTCACCTTTCCATACAGCTCCTTATGAGGTCCACTTTCGATGAAGACGGCACCTCCTGGAACCAACCCCAAAGGTTCATCTTTGCTCTTTGAAGGTTCCTCGCCTGGTTTGAGGGGTCGCCGGGATCCTGAGGGCTGCAAGTCCTTGGCTGCTGAGCGATCTGCTCCAAGGCCCAAGCCCTTGGGCCGAAGACGGTTTTCTGCTGGCTTCACATCCCTAAGATAGGCAAGCAAAGCAGAACAATGGGACAAAAGGCAAGAAGCTGAGGTCACTATTTATACCTGAAAAAAATGCAAAATTATGTTACCTAACAGAAATAGCAACAGCAGTAGCACTTACACCTATATACCGCTTTACAGTGCTTTATAGCCCTCTCTAAGTGGTTTACAGAGTCGGCATATTGCCCCCAACAATCTGGGTCCTCTTTTACTGACCTGGGAAGGATGGAAGGCTGAGTCAACCTTGAGCTGATGAGAATTGAACTGCTGACAGTCAGCAGAATTAGCCTGCAATACTGCATGCCAACCACTGCACCACCATGGATCATATATAGCACAAGAATAGCTCAAGAAAGACTTGAAAGCACCTTGTTCAAAGCTTAGCACAGACATGATACCTTGGAATGAACTTCTTATAGAGGAAATATGGGATTGATAATAATTGATCATCTCCTCTTACAATGTTAACTGCTTTTAAGCAATTAAAACTTATATGAGGTAATTTAACTGTAAGAGTTTGAAACTGGTGGCAACCTATATTGCTGTGCATTTACATGTGGGGTAGAAAGAAAAGAATCCATACATGCATCGGAGAACATGACTCAACCACTTTTTTCCATGCCCAAAGCTTTCTCATTCTGTCAAATAACTTTTCTACAATAAAAGGTTGTAATTCCTCTCCAATGGCATAGGCATTTCTTTCCCTTGCTTCTACTACACTCTCATGGAAGATCTTGAGGAATTCTTTGATGAGATCAAGATACACTATGGCTACCATTTTCCTGTGGTTAAATAAACTGGCTGCTTGCTCTATCAAACGAGGAGAATAGACCGGTGTGGCATCGTTCATTACAGATAGTTTTCATTTAATGACTATTCATTCAGTGACTGTTCGAAGTTAGGATGGTGCTGAACAAATGGGACTTATAACCTATTCTTGTAGTTAGGGCTGTTACATTGTTCTGCAGTCATTTGATAATCCTTTGTGACTTTCACTGCCAGCTTCTCACAAGAAAAATCAATGGGAAAGTTGGCAGGAGATAGGAAATGGAGACTACATGATGCTGCATTTAATGACGATGGAGGAAACGCTTTACAACTGCAAGAAGTGCTGGAACGGCTATCATAAGGCAACACACTCATGTGATGCTATGGTCCCCATTATTGCGAGACCACCTGCTGCCATTGTCAACCTCCCATCGCCCAGTTCGCTCCCACAGAGTCGGCCTCCTCAGGGTTCCGTCGGCTAAGCAATGCCGGCTGGCGACCCCCAGGGGGACAGCCTTCTCTGTGGGCGCGCTGACCCTCTGGAATGAGTTGCCTCCGGAGCTGAGGACGGCCCCTGACCTTCGGTCCTTCCGCCGTGACCTGAAGACATGGATGTTCCAACAATTGGGCCTGGACTGACTATAGTTTTAAATTTGGTTTTATTGGGTTAATTTTTATGCATTTATTATATTTTGTTTAATTCTTTTTTAAATTTTGTATTTTATGTTTTTTAACTTTTTATTGTTGTGAGGCGCCCTGAGTACTCAGGGAGAAGGGCGGCATATAAATTTAATAAATTCAAATTCAATTCAATTCACTACTGGTATTGGCAAATCCATGCCTACTTCTGCCAAGGAATGCATTCTTTTCTACATGTTCTCAAACCAACTGCCTAACACGTAAACCAGACTGATTGGTCTGTAGTTATCCAAGTACTCATTCCCTCTTTCTGAAGACAGGAACATATCTGCTCTTCTTCAGTCCTCTGATACTTCACCTGACCCTCAGGATTCCTCTTTTTCATTCTGAAAAGTTTCTTTGTATATAAGTGGTGGCAAATATTATTATTTTTTTATTTTTTAATTCCATTTATATCCCGCCCTTCTCCGAAGACTCAGGGCGGCTTACAAGCTTAGCAGTAGCCTTCATTCTATGTATATGCCTGCTTACTAGGGCTTTCACACACACCCCAAGCGGCATTATTACAAAGTCAGCTTAATTGCCCCCAACAATCTGGGTCCTCATTTTACCTACCTCGGAAGGATGGAAGGCTGAGTCAACCTTGAGCCTGGTGGGACTCGAACCTGCACTAATTGCAGGCAGCTGGTGTTACTTAAGGAGGCATTAGCCCACTGCTCCACCAAGGCTCTGTGCTACCATTAATCTAATAATATTGCTTCCAGCAACTTGGGACACTTAATATTCTTAAATTAGTTTTTGATTAGAGTCTTTAAAGCATTTCAGTTAGATTACCTTTTTAAAAAATAACATTATACATTAACAATGTAACAAATAATAACGAGCATATATGTAAAGAATACTTGCTGTTTAAATGTGTGCCCGATGCCTTCTCCTGCCTTCCAGCCCATGCCCTTCAACATAGCAAGACCATAAGCTTCCACGGGTACCTCTTCATAATTTGCCTCAGTTGACTGCCAAAATTAAAATATACGGAGAGAGAGAGGGGGGGGGGAAAGGAAAAAGAACAGGAATTAAACCATCGGAACTAGGAATTCTAAGAGATATCCAGAATAATGCAGTTTTATTCTTACCGATTCTGGGCGGAGGCTGACATCCACTTTGTCCCCGTCTTCAAAGCCATCAGGCACACGGTTCACCATGAGGAGAGGAATTGCAAAGTTGGGGTCTACCCTGCTTCCACTTTCCCATAGTTCCTGGGATTTCTTGGATTCTAAACAGCAGTTAACCAAAGCATAAGAGTGAAGTCAAGAAAACTCAGAGTCAAATATTTGTTTCCTAGGTCCAAAGAGCCTTGGTGGAGCAGTGGGCTAATGCCTCCTTAAGTAACACCAGCTGCCTGCAATTAGTGCAGGTTCGAGTCCCACCAGGCTCAAGGTTGACTCAGCCTTCCATCCTTCCGAGGTAGGTAAAATGAGGACCCAGATTGTTGGGGGCAATTAAGCTGACTTTGTAATAATGCCGCTTGGGGTGTGTTTGAAAGCCCTAATAAGCAGGCATATACATAGAATGAAGGCTACTGCTAAGCTTGTAAGCCGCCCTGAGTCTTCGGAGAAGGGCGGGATATAAATGGAATTAAAATAAAAAAATAAATAAAGGGGAGAAATTAAGAGCTACTCAAATCCAAACTGATCTGGATATTCATTACAAGAAATTTTCCAGGAAAGTAGCAGTGAAGTATCTGTTTTATCAGGTTGCATACTTCACAGCTCCTACAACCACCAGATTTTCTGTTTGTGGCTTAAAAGCATTGGTATTCATTTAAATACATCAACAACTAACAGAACGTTAGTATGCAGGCATAAGGTATACAGCGCTATAGTTCAACTGCATACTTACAAAAAATACCTGTAGACAATTAACTCTTCCAAAGCTTAATGTTTAAGTTATCTAAATATTAGAACAGACATGTCAAACTCGCGATGTCACGTGACGTTGTGCAACGTGTTGGAGCTTTTTCTCCATTGCTGGCAATGGGGTGGGCGCCGTTTTGGGATGACGCGTTTCCGCGGGCCGGCAGTTTGACACCTCTGTATTAGAGTGTTAATAATCTCTAGTTAACACTGTATAAATACCACCATACCCAAATAATATATTATTATTAAATGTATTTGCTGCCCACCCATCTTGTTGCAGGGCTACTCTTTACACCCTGTGCATTAAAAATGTAAAATGATAAAAAATGTAAGCATAACATTAATAAAATAAAGAAACAATACAAATAAACAATGAAAGTACAGCAATATGATTAAAAGATGGTCAGGGAGGGAGCAGGATGCATGTGGGAGGGAGGTGAGATGTATTATTAGTCCAATAACCACCTCCATTGTGGTACTCCCCATTGGGTCCCCAGGCCAACTGGCTGAGCCAGGTCTTCAGGCTCTTACTGAAGGACAGGAGAATGGGGGCAGGATGTTCCAGAGGGCAGAGGCTAACGCAGAGAAAGCACTTCTCCTGAAGCCCACAAGACAGAATTCCTTGACCAATGGGATCCACAGCATGCCTGCCCTGCCGGCAGAAGTGGGGCGACCTGTCCTAACAGACAAGATGCTTCATCAAGTAACCAGGTGCCCTGCCATGGAGGGCTTTAAATGTCATAACCAACACCTTGAGCTGCACCCAGAAACAAACAGGGAGCCATTGCAGCTCATGGAGCAGCGGTGTACCACGGGCCATTCTAGGGTATCCCAGAAACTGCTCTATGCACCACTTATGTTTTGTAATAATACAATAAAGCAATATTCTCAATGCTCGGGGGAAAGAAAGTAAGATATGGAACAAGAGAGGGATGTACAATGATATTACCATTAATGGGAGTTACTGCAAAGAAAAAGGGTCACTGGATCTGAGCGTTGTAGATTTAGAGGGGCTGGGATGCTAAAAAGGAACTAGAAGAACAATTAAATGGAATGAAAGCGAAAACATGTCTCAATCGTTGTTTTTTTAAGTGAACATTTCTAAGAGAAAAACAGAATAAAACAGAAGACACTGTCAGGCCAGTGCAGGTCAACAGAAAGCCAGTCTGGTGTAGTACTTAAGGTGATAAACTGAAAGCAGGGAAATTAATCACCTCCATTCATGAATCACCATTCAATAGGTGACTTTGAGACAGATACTCTTTCTTTCTCTCTCTCTCTCTCTCTCTCTCTGCCTAATCTACCTCATAGATTTGTTGTGAAGAAAAACAGTAGTAGGGAGTGCTACACAGGTTGACCTCATGGCCACAGTTGGGATAAGTTAGTTATTAAGTGAGTTGACCCAATGTTATGACCTTTTTTGGCACAGTTAAGTGACTCATTGCAATGATTTTGCTTGGAGGAACACGGCTGGGAAGGTCACAAAGGGCAATCCTATTACCAGGACCCTGCAAACATTGTAAATCCATGCTAGCTACCAAAATATCTGAATTTTGATCACATGATCATGGAGATGCTGTAACGGTTGTAAGGGCGAGGACCAGTTGCAAATCATTTTTTAGTGCTGAAAAGTGCACTGAATAACTTTGAATGGTTGCTAAACTAATGGCTGTATGCTATGTGCTATCCTGAGCTCCTGCAAGGGCAGCATATAAGCTAAGGAAGAACAATCAGTCATGGGATGGTCAGGAATAAAATACATAATTATCAGGTGATGTCCAGCAGTATCAGTCTTAACTTCACCAAGTCGAGAATTGGTAAAGTTAATGCTATGGACATACATTATAGCAAGAAAACTGCAAATCATCACTTCCTCCCAATTACACTAATTTATGTTTCTCGTGGATGGGGATGTTTAGGGAAGGGAGAGTTCAGGCTAAAAGATTCTAGTTGTCATTATGGTATCCCTGCTCCATGTTCTAACAGAGGTCAGAATCATTTTCCAGCAACATCACTGGCAAACAATCTATTGATTTCTCCATAGTCTTAAAATTAGCCCATTACAAGTTGCCATACCAGGTTCCTGTAATTATAAACTGAAAAAAGCATCTCATACTCTGTTTTTTTACTAGTGGACAAAGTTGCAATTCTGTCATTTATTCACCTTCAATGAGTTCTTTGACTGCTTGTGCATCGACACCATTAATCCCATCCTGCTCCTGATGGGTTGCAGATACCTCAGGCTTCTTCCACTGATTCTTTCGGATCAAGGGAATGACAAGCTCTTTTGGCTGAGGGGCTGGTCGAACACTGCAGGGAAAGAAAGAGTGTCAATAAAAATTGTGATTGGGGCTTTTCTATTCACATACACTGTGGAGACGTTTCAAGAGGCTAAACTAGTCAAGCACTAGCCTCTCACAGAACTATGGCCCTTACTGTATGCTAGCGAAAAAAAAGTCAGATTTTAAAGAAATTACATCAATATGGAGACCAAAGTTTCCAAGTAATACTTAATACATCCATAAGTATTTAAAATGTACACTCATTTTGAGCTTACAGCAAAAACTTTATAAATTGCACTCTTTTTCATTGCTTCACACTGCAAGGAAACTTAGGCAACTGGCTCAGGAAGAAAGTCATGGTTACTTAATGTGTAAGAATGAATTAATGAAAGAAGAATTACACTGATAAAGGGAACCTCTACAGCTCCTGTTCCTTTTTTGCCCATTACTAAACTTAAAATCTCATGTCCAAAAAGCTTTTAGCTGGCTACAGACATAACCAATAACCAAACTTTCTTGTGATATGGCATGAATAAATTTGCAGAGGTGACTATCAAGCATTAATTGATAACCCTAATGTGTTTGGTATGAAAAAGAGCACAAGATGGCCAAAATAAGTAGACGCATTTGATTTGCCTGTGAATGGCATGCACAAACTTTTTTGGTAGCAAAAAAGAAATAAAGAACGACTTGTAATGGATTTGCTGAAATGACAAGCAATTAACACCACTGCATTTACAGTAACATCCTCATTCCACAAAAAACAAAATATACTTTTAATTTATATTATGATCCCTTTGCTCTTTTCCCTGTCCTGAACATTACTAAAGGATAGACTGGAACTTTATCCGAGTAATAGATAACAGATTTTTGGGTGCTCAGTTGGCAGGAAGTTGGCAGGCTATATATAATGGGATGTAATTGATCAATCAATCAATCCAAATAAAGCTGGAAGGGACTTTGGAGGTCTTCCTAAGTGCAGCGGCCTCCAGCCTTTTGGGCACCAGGGACCAGTTCCAAGAGAGAGGTTTTTCCACGGACTGGAGGGGAGGCATGGTTTCACATATTGCCTGCATCCCGCAGATGGCGCTTCGCTTTTGGCCCGGTTCTGGCCCACAGATTGGGGATTGGGGACCCCTATTCTAGTCCAACTCCCTGCTCAAGCAGGAGACACCACACCATTTCAGATAGGTGGTAATCTGATCTCTTCTTAAAAACCTCTAGTGATGAAGCACCCACAATGTCTGAAGGCAAGCTGTTCCACTGGTTAATTGTCCTCACTGTTAGGAAGTTTTTCCTTAATTCCATTTGCTTCCATCCATTGTTTCTTGTCTTGCCTTCTGGTGCTTTGGAAAATAAACTGACCTCCTCTTCTTTCTGGCAATCCCTCAAATATTGTAGTACTGCTATCATGTCACCCTTAGTCCTTCTTTTCTCTAGACCAGGCATGTCAAACACAAGGCCCGGGGGCCGGATGCGGCCCGCGAAGTGGCTTCATGTGGCCCGCGAAGCCATCCTGGAAACAGTGAGGGAACGGCCCCCACTGCCTTGGCCCAGAGACCCTCCTTCTGCCAGAGACCCTCAGATCTGTCCCACTTCTGCCCAGGCCCCCATAGGCACCCTTGATGCGAATGATGTAGAGCTGGCCATGCCCACCCAGCACTCTAGCCACGCCCACCCAATAGGCCACACCCACCCTGGCCATACCCACCCGGCCCCTTGAGGGCAACCACAATGCTGATGCGGCCCTTAATGAAATTGAGTTTGACACCCCTGCTCTAGACTTATCCAAACCCAAATCTTGCCACCGTTCTTATGTTTTTGTCTCCAGGCCTTTAATCACCCTAGCTGCTCTTCTCTGCACTTTTTCCAAAGTCTCAACATCTTTTTTTGTAATGTGGTGACCACAACTGGATGCAATATTCCAAGTGTGGTCTTACTAAGGCTTTATAAAGCGCTACTAATACTTCACATGATTTTGATTCTGTGCCTCTGTTTATACAACCAAGGATTGTATTAGCTTTTTTTTGGCTGCTGCAGCACTTAAAGGATGAAACAATTAAACTCACAGGATCATTTAGGCAGCACTAACTGATCCTCAGTATAGTAGGGAAACTGTATCTGGCCTACCCTCTTCCAGCAGCGGCTCACACGATCGAGTACTGTACTCTTTCCTAACCTGAAACGGAAACAAATCTTCCACAACAGAGTGAGGGCTCTGGGAAGAGACCCATGGCAGAATCCATCTTCTTGACCTAGCAGCTTTCTATAAGCGGGGCTTTCGGTACGGGGGAGTTGGGGGGGGGAGTTTATCCCCAGCAACTTGCAAAAGGTTTACGACAGAGTGCACCAAGCCCGGACACGAAGCCGGCTCCGCACGACAGATCTTCTCTGCTTAATCCGAACCGCACAACCTCACCACCACCCCCCAACCTGCTTCCGCCGAATCCACACCTTTGCAATTCTTTCCCTTCGACCGCGGAGAGGAAATCGGGTTCCTGTTTCGCTTCCCTGCCATCCTGCCCAGTTATATGGAGAAACCGCTTCCGTCCGCTCGTTCGGGAAAAACTGAACGACACCGGAACTGCTGGCACACCGGCTGGCTTCTCGGTTTCCTCGGCCATCTTCCATTCACTATCTGTCCATAACTCGCTTCCGACCACGTGGCGTTCCGTGGCACCCTGGGAAACGGAGTCCTTTAGAACGTTAACTTCTCATTCAGCGCTCGAAATCGGGAGAATTAGACCTTACAACTCCCAGGATGCAGCGCCGTACAGTTAACTCGCTACGGGTAACTGTCGAAGACTGTCCTGGAGCTTTGCTGCAGAGCGCGGGGATACGTTTTCGGTGACGCGTGTTATGTGAGTTGCATTCGAAATCCGAAGGTATTTTAAGAGTCACCAGCCGCGCACAAGGGAAAATGGGACGCTCCTCCAAAGACAAACGTGACATTTACTACCGTCTGGCCAAGGAAGAAGGGTGGCGAGCTCGTAGTGCATTCAAACTTCTGCAGCTGGATGAAGAATATCACTTATTTAAAGGTAGGGAGAAAATATGCTCGCAAATTGCATCATGAGTTGATCACTAACGTATTTCTTGCTTTGCCAAAGCAGCTACTATTTTCCAGAGGTATCATAGTAAAGTATAATTCCATCACCCACCAGTGCTTTGAAGGGGCTGCATTGGAAGGTATGTGTGAGCACTGAGGCCAATGACACATTTTAGATCCATGGTTTATCCCATGAACCTATAATAGGGATTTGTTTAACACTTTTAGCTATTATCTTTCTTTCAAGAACATAAGGGTCATGCATGATCTTCTCTATATTGTTGAAAGAAAAATCTTAGTGTCCAGTCCAAGCCAGGAATAAACAAAATGGAGGCTGTTTGGAAAGAAGTTTGTTTATTTTGTTGCCAGAAACTTTAGTCACAGCAGCATGTTTCTGGGGTGGCTGACAAAATGGAGCTGGGTTTTTATACCTTCTTGGGCTTTTGTGTTTGGAGTTGTTCCTGTGGCATTGTATTTGAGGCTCTTCCTATTCCTGTGCAATAAACTTTGACCTGAGGTTGAGTGTGCCCTTTCGGTATTCTAATGGTGGGTTAATCCTATTATGTTCTAAAAGTCATGTCCTGCTTCCCTGGGGCTGGGGCTGATGGCTATGTCCTATCTTGGATTTTTTTGGGTGAGGGGTTGCTGGTTCTAATCCTATCACTCTGCTGTTATTAGCTATCAAATCTTGCTCCAAGGGATTTTGAAAGATCCTGATTTGAATGGGCTTCTGGAGATAGTATTTGCTCATGAGTGGAGCCTTAGTCTTTCTGAATAGGATTATCAAATCTGCTTTTCTGCCTTTAAGATCCTTTGGGGAAATATAACATTCTGCCTTTTTAAAATATTCCCCAAATATTTCCTTCTCTAGAAGGGTGGGGTGGGTGTTAACTTCCAACATTATCTTCACAATAGTCCTGAAAGTCAGCTGGACTGAGAGATAACAACAGACCCAAAGTAATCCAGGAATGGTCAAGTAGGGATTTGAACTTGGATCTCCACACTCTTAACCCTAACTCTATAAGCATTAGCATCTTTCCATTAAAAGAAGAATCGCTTTCCCATGTGTTGTGCATCCTAATTCCATGGAATTAAGATTGCTACAGAAGACAGAATATATATAGCTTATCAATCAGTCCTTATGTTTCAAGATTTATGAACTTGTACTTCCAGCCTCATACATTAACTGTGATGATTACCTTGAAATAAGCAAGCTATCCAAGGAAAGAAATATTACCACTGAACATGTGCAGAAAGCTACTTGTTCACAGCAAAAATAATACTATTTGGGAGGCAAGAGATAAGACCTCTGGAATTTTTACGAATTTTACAAATTGTTTATAAAACTTTACAATTTTTTTCAAATTTTTACAAAGCAAAATTTTATGTTTTGTGGTTTTCCTCCTCCAGTTGTATTGCAGTAATGCAATTATTTCTTCTTTTGCCCTTTCTAGGTGTCTCCCGGGCTGTAGATCTTTGTGCAGCACCTGGTAGCTGGAGTCAAGTTCTCAGCCGAAAGCTCAAGTAAGGAAACAATTTGCCTTCAGGGTGGTGGAAGGTTATGCCTCTCAGGGAGAGAGCAACATCATCCTACTTTCTTCTCTTTCCCTTTCTCCAGAGGAGAAGATCCCCAAAATGCAGATATCAAAATAGTGGCAGTAGATTTGCAAGCCATGGCTCCATTGCCAGGAGTCATTCAAATCCAAGGGGACATCACCAAGGTACGTGTTGTCTAATGAAGCCATATAGGAAATCCCATGTTCTGCTCCCATCCTAGCCCAGGGCAGAATATGACCCCTATTTTATTTTTATTTTTTTAAAAAATCCCCCTTGTTCTTCTTTGTTTTCCTCTTCTCTTTCTAGGTTTCAACAGCTCAGGAAATCATTCATCATTTTGAGGGGCAACCAGCCGATCTGGTTGTATGTGATGGAGCCCCTGATGGTAGGTCTCAACCTAGTCTTATCAAGGATTATCAACTTTGGCAGGCTGACATCTGTTTTCTTGTGGAAGGGGGAGAAGCTGCATTTGGTAGCCTTAATGAATGTTACTTTTGCTCTTGCAGTGACTGGACTCCATGATATAGATGAGTACATCCAAGCCCAACTGTTGCTTGCTGTAGGTATATTCTAATTTTATTCCCATGTCTGATGACTAAAGCAAACCACATAAGATGCTATGGGAGGTTGTTGTTTTTTCCCCTAAATTTCTTCCTCTTTTTTCCCCAAAGTATTATGAGATAGTGGTAGTTCTGTTGCCATAGAGACACCAGCAGATGCTAGAACTGTACTTAAAAATACTTCATCTGAATCAGCCATCCCACTGATGTTCTTTTTCCTCTTTTATCCAGGCCTTGAACATTACTACGCATGTCTTAAAGAAAGGGGGGACATTTGTAGCTAAGGTGAGCCATGCAGATGAAGAATCATTGGATATAACCAAGCACTTCTGGGTATCACTTATTCAAGCCTGCTTGTATCCAGCAGCACAGCAAAGTGAATAGTAGTTTTCCAACACTAGTTCTTGCCTTAGAGAATTAACTGATTCAATGCTGAAGCAAATGTGGTGGATTTCAGTGGGCAAGTGCAGGTCTGAATTTGCTGTCTGTCAGATCAAGGTGGATTTCACCTATTTCAGCAACAATCTGGGAAATAGCAGGTACTTCCAAACCTTGATTAGCAATTAACTTTGAGAGGACTTCAGATAACGTACAAACTTATTTGCCCATGCTATGTTGGGCTGTTGGGAGCTGTTGGTCACCAATATCCATAGAGTTGCAGCTGTATGACTGATATCCTTCGATGAAGACCTCTGAAAGTTTCAGTACTGTATTTTGTCATTTTCACTGTAACTGATGGGTTGGTGATCTTGGTATCACAGAACCTCAGATTGGGATTACTGCCAGAAGTACTAAGTTACTGCACCTAGCTGACAGGTCGCATTTCTTCTGGAGGTGCCCTCAATTTCTCTCTCTGCCTCTGCTCCTGGATTCATTGTCTCATTCAGTTTCTGTGACAGTGTAACAATGCAGCTAATCCAGGCATGATGTAGCATTTTGTTCTCCCATTTCAGATATTCCGAGGGAAGGATGTCACTCTTCTCTATTCCCAGTTGAATATATTCTTCCCTGATGTGACATGTGCCAAACCCCGAAGCAGTCGCAACTCGAGCATTGGTGAGTAACAGTTTCTTACACGACTGCTTCTTGCATGCTTATTGACCATTTTTGGTTCATGGGGAATCGTGCATCAAATCTGACAGAATTGGAAAGCTTTAATGG
Source organism: Vipera berus (assembly GCF_964194415.1). Lineage (NCBI taxonomy): Eukaryota > Metazoa > Chordata > Lepidosauria > Squamata > Viperidae > Vipera > Vipera berus. The sequence continues at coordinate 124,752,309 of NC_138203.1, forward strand.
AATCATAGGTAAAGGTAAAGGTTTCCCCGCACATTCGTGCTAGTCGTTTCCGACTCTAGGGGCCAGTGCTCATCTCCATTTCAAAGCCGAAGAGCCAGCGCTTGTCCGAGGACGTCTCCATGGTCATGTGGCCGGCATGACTGGACGCCAAAGGTGCACGGAACGCTGTTACCTTCCCACCGTAGTGGTCCCTATTTTTCTACTTGCATTTTTACGTGCTTTCGAACTGCTAGGTTGGCAGAAGCTGGGACGAGTAACAGGCGCTCACTCTGCTATGCGGCACTCGGGATTCGACCCACCAGACTGCCAACCATCTGATCGACATGCTCAGTGTCCTAACCCACTAAGCCACCGCGTCCCTTTTTAATGGAATCATAGATATGCTGTTACTTTGGGTGGCTCATTTTGGATTCATTGATAACTGGGAAAAATGGAATGTATTGGACTTGCTTACATTTAACAAGGTGTTAACGTTTTTTCTACTATAGTTTATTTATCTAAACTTGATAGCACTTAAACTGGCTTTGCACTTAACTGTTTTTTTTAATTTAAAGTAAGAAAGCTTGGTGAACTTTTTTTTAAAGGTGAAACTATTTATTATGCTAAATCACATTCTTTTTTAATATATTGGGATACTGGGATTCATAAATATAAATATTGATTTGGTTATAGGTTATGGTTGAAATGTGGAATGTTTATTTCAATAGGATAAGTTGCTATTTGAGGTGAGCTTTCTTGGAAGTATTGCTATTTATAAGGGGAAAAAATATTGTACATTGGAACTTGTATTTTGTAAAGAGAAAAGGCCTGTGTGTTGAGTTAAATTTTGATTTTATTTTGTTTGTGTAAGGATATTTTATGCCTTTTAAATGGGATTTTGCTACAGAAAAGTTAAGATATGGGTTAATATATGTTAATGCTAATATTTTAGAGCTCTGTTGTTTTTTGCAGATAATCGGATTGTAAATGATGTTACTTAGCTATTGATAAGAAATACGTTCTGGGATAAAGAGTTTTATATTAGTTAACTAAGAGGAAGCGAAAAAAGATTGTAGAGGATGGGAGGTCACAGGGGGAGGGGCTATTTTGTTTTTCTTACTTTCTTGCACTTTTATCTTTTTTTTCTTTAATTGTATTATTTTTATTGCTCATTTGAAAACTTAATAAAATCCTAGTTTTCATCTCAAAATAAACATCCATCTATTTCCAGGCAAATAGTTGAAAAACAGAGCTGCTCTAGAAGGAGGATGTCAACCATGCTATAAATAATCTGTGAATTTCTCCTAATCACATATATTATCCATGAACTGGACATATTTCTTCTTCCTCTTTGATCTTCTAAAATAAAAATAAGTATTTTGTGGGTGTAGAATAAAGCATGCATGCTGAGATCTTAAATGCAAACCAATTGTATTGGCATTCAGTTCTGAGTGGAAAACATAATTCTTTTGAGACCTAATTTGTATCTGTATCTTTTAGTTTCTGAATAGTTTTTTTCTGGATTTAATTCAGTGACTTTGGTCCTTGTTTGCTTCAATACGAAAAACTCCCACATTTTTATATTTTTAAGAGAGATAATTCTTAATTTACTTTTACATATAATTGTAGAGTTGCCATTTAGGGTTACCATCACGTGTGACTTCTGTAGCCTTATGCCTAATTCCTAAGTGTGAAAGGATCTGAGTCAGGAGGATAATTCATAAAAAATCAAGGGGGTTGCCTATGTATGGTCTCCCATTAGTGATTCTCCTATGCACTGTAAGAACAGCAAGGTTCCCTTTTTTGCTGATCCTCAAGTCAACCTATTCATTCTACTCTGAAAAAGCCCACAACAACCAGTTCCAGCACAGCCCATTTTGCCCTGTGCTCTTTCTTGGCTATTGCACTGTCCAGTGAGAGTTCGGTCTATAAATGTACAACAGGGGTCTTCAAACCTGGCCCTTTTATGACTTGTGAACTTCAACTCCCAGAATTCCTCAGCCAGTGTGCCTGGCTGAGGGATTCTGAGAGTTGAAGTCCACAAGTCATTAAAAGGGCCAAGTCTGAAGACCCCTGATGTACAGCATGTGTACTGCTTCAGTGCAGAGTGTAGCTTTATTTTAGGCAGATAGAGGTATGTTATTTGCACTCTTCTGTGACTTAATTGAGGGAACTGAAGAGGACTGAAGAAGAGGCATCCAAAGCTTTAACTTCCTTTCCATTTTCAGAAGCCTTTGCTGTTTGCCGAAACTATAGTCCCCCTGAAGGTTATGTGCCAAACATGTCCAATCCCCTATTGGATCATTGTTATGGTAAGAAACCTTGAAGAGAAGAGGGTATTGTTGTTGATATGCTGGGAAATGTGGGAGAAGGATGCTGAAAAAAGGGGGTGAATGGTTCGAGTTATTTGTAGGAACATTGTAAGTGATGAGATTTTGGGAGTGATTGATGCTATTATCTTGAGAAATAGCAGATTTCCGTACCCTAAAGGCTTCTAAGCAGAAAGTGGATGGCCATCTATCTGAGATGCAATATTAATTGGTTTCCTGCATTGGAAAGAAATTGGCCTAGATGATCTTCGACTGTATGGCCCTTGTTGCTGCTGGTGGTAATTAAGGAGGGGCATGTGCTTAGACTGCTATTCTTTTTCTCAGAGAACTCTGAGCAGCAACTGCAGGCAGAACTTGTTTGTTACCTGCTCTTGAAATCAGTTGAAACATCTTGAGAAACTAAAAGTCAAGGAAAGGGAGGAAAGAATCTTTGGTGAAAGAAGGAAACTTCTTGGATGGAGGAACCAGAAGGCAAATTATACTGGCTCAATTTTGCTGTTTCCAGCCAGCAAGAGATTAATTGTGAGCCTAGATTATAATGCAGTTTAATGTAAACTGTCCTCAATACTTTAGGGAACATTAGACAACCTTTGAAGTACCTTGGTTGAAAACCTGTTGCCCAGTAATACACCATTTTACCTAGGTAAAGGTAAAGGTTCCCCTGCACATGCGTGCTAGTCGTTTCCAATTCTAGGGGCCGGTGCTCATCTCCGTTTCAAAGCCGAAGAGCCAGTGCTTGTCCGAGGACGTCTCCGTGGTCATGTGGCCGGCATGACTGGACGCCAAAGGCACACGGAACGCTGTTACCTTCCCACCGGAGTGGTCCCTATTTTTCTACTTGCATTTTTACATGCTTTCGAACTGCTAGGTTGGCAGAAGCTGGGGCGAGTAACAGGCACTCACTCTGTTACGCGGCACTCGGGATTCGACCCGCCAAACTGCCGACCTTCTGATCGACAAGCTGAGCGTCCTAGCCCACTGAGCCACCGTGTCCCTACAGTTAAAGGGTACACACAGACAAATATGAGAAGTTAGGAAGGAGGAGGGAGAAATTTTGCTTATTGTTTCTTTGTGCAAACATCAGAACATAAATCACCACAAAAACTACCTCTGCCCTAAAAATTTTCCTAAGGAAATGTTTGGGTTGCAAGAAACTTCCTCAGTTGTGGAAGAGAAGCACAAGTAGAACAAATCTATGAATATTTAGGTGAGGACAATAATTAGAAGGGGGTCCTGTTGCAGGCAAGTGTGTAAAGAGAGTACTAATTGTCTTCTCGCTTTTGTGATCTCTCTTCACTACAGATGTGGATTTTAATCAGCTGGAGGGTCCCAATCGGGTCATTGTCCCTTTCCTGGCTTGCGGCGATCTGAGTGCTTACGATTCCGATCGGACCTACCCGCTACAAGTAAGGCCTGGTGTCCTGTTGGTGTAGCAGGTGATCTAGAAATAAGCAGAGATGGCTCATCCAAAATCATTTTCACATGAACCAGACTTGCTGAGCTTTTAGTTGGGAAAAATGTAAACCCAGCAACTAAGCAGCAGGTTTGAATAGATAGATGCAGATCCCGTTCTTTGTCCAACCCTTTGTCCAACCCTTTTCTCCAGCAAAAAAAAAGGGGGGGTACCTACAGTTGGTGCCAAGTGTTTGAATCCACTCACAGGACAAGAGCTCTGGTGCCTTAGAACAGCGCCGCCACCCCCAACCTCTTGGGCACCGGGGACAGTTAGATGGAGAGAGGTTTTTCCGTGGACTGGAGGGGACATGGTTTCGTGCACTGCCTGCATCCCACGGATGGGACTTCGCTTGTTTGCTTGGCCTGGTTGCGTTGCATGCCGCAGACCGGTGCTGGTTCATGGACTGGGAGTTGGGGACCGCTGCCTTAGAACTGTTGGCAAGGAAGCTTGACAGCCGGCAGAGAGAAATTTGGAAAAGAAGGAATGTTGGGAGTCTGGTGTTCCCACCGGGGGCAGCTTCCTAGATGAGCTAATGTAAGCTTTTCTCTTTCTCCCATGGGGTCAGCTGGATCCTGAGAAGGAGTATACCTACGTGCCCCCGACCCAGCCGCCTATCCGTCCTGCCTACGAAGAAGCCTGCTTCTTAAAGAAACACAACCTCCTTACCAAGGAACAAGGGCCCCAGCCTCAGCTTTCAGGGCCGGGGGCTTCAAATTTTCCTCTAGAGACGGAGGTCGTAGACGCCCTGGAGGAACTGTCAGTGTAACATAGTCACAGGACTCGGGAGAGAAAAATATGACCCTGTGCCAGGTTGAAAGACTACATTTTATCTTCTGCGGGAGCAAAGGCAGAGAAGATGAGCTTGTCTGGAGAGTTGGACCTTTGAGGGTGCTTGTTCTCAGGGCACATTAGTACTACTACAACAGGCCTTCGGAGGCATACTGAAATGCCAAAGAACTTTGCCCTTCCAATATATACACATAATCCTAGACAACCTGGCTATCCAGCAGCAGGCTTCAGAAAGAGACTGCATATAACAAGAGATTGGCCAGGGCAGGGGTAGGCAACCTTGGCTCTTTTATGACTCGTGGACTTCAAGTTCCAGAATTCCTCAGCCAGCTATGCTGGCTGAGGAATTCTGGGACTTGAAGTCTACGAGTCATAAAAGAGCCAAGTTTGCCTTACCCTGGGCTAGGGCTTTCATGCAGGGCTGTCATGTTAAGACAACCTGGCTTTACAGAGCAGCTTGAGAGTCTTGTCTCTTTCATCCCCACTTCCTGCCTTTTTTTTTCCTCCCCTTTTCCAAAGGGGAGAACTTGTAAAGCCACGGTCACTTCTTCTTCGTCCCTTTTTCAGTTTGCCCTACTCCTATATCTCCAGATCTGCATGAGGGTGACGACCGAAGCAACTGCAGAGATGGAGTGCTTTTGCAGGGCTCTTTATCTCAATCATAGATACTGCGAGCGAGCTAGGAAGGGGAGTGTAGTTTCACTCCAGACAGTAATAGGCCTATTGAGGTAACTGAAACATTGCATCTTTGTCAGTTCTGTTCTAAAGTCAGAAGATGTGTAACTTGAATGCTCGTTTAATGTCAGATCTAGGGATAAAAGCTGCACATGAGCTTGCTCTTGTTAATTTAAAGGATATTTAACTTAATTTCTGGTTAGTGTGCACCTTTTCCTATTTTATTGCTCAAAACTGCAGCATTTATTTTAATAAAAAAATTATCATTTCTTCAATGCTTTCTTCAGTACAGACCAGCCAAAATTTCTCCTTAGACTAAGTAACTTTAACAGGTTCCAGGAAAATATTCAGCGTGGCCGGTGGCGGAGACCTTTAATCAGCAACATTCTTCATGACTTGATCAGATGTTCCTAATTTCTCTTGCTCAGCTTCTTTTAAGTGCTTCTAGCTTAATGACAGCAAGAATGGATTATTTGCCAATTTTTCTCTCAAACAAAGCACATACAAAAGTATAGTCTGCAGATTAAATGCAAATTCCTAGGTTTTCTCAGTGTGTTGAATCCTATCCTTTTGTACAAACCTGGATTTGTATGATGCATGAAGCCATAAAGCAGCCAGACATATTTTAGTTTAATGAGTCCTGCAAACAAGAGTTGTGCAGTGTTGAACAAGAATGGCCTTTAATTTCCTATGCCACTTGAAAAATGCTTCACAAGAAAATAAGTTAGGCTTCCAGACAGAGTAAGAGGAAAAGGAGAAGTATAAAGAGGTTACAGAGGAAAAGAACAATGGCTCTTATTTTCCCAACATGTCTTCACAATACACTCCTGAGGCAGTTTAGCCATGGCTAGAACAAGGGTTCTCCACCTAATACAGAAGCGCTGAAATCTCCCACAATATTATATTTCTGGGCATATCTCCACACAGATGCACATTCTTGCCTGGTCATACCTGGAGTTCAATATCCCTCCACACTACTCTGTATGCCTTGACATTATGCATACTTCTGAATTCAGCTGTCACTGTGTCTCCAACCTCTAAAGATGGCTATACCGCAGAGGCTCCATTTGCTTCCATTTTGCTAACGTGGGATTGAATTTGGATTTCACTTGACGCTTCAGTTCCAGGTTGTTGTAGGCTTAACCTAAGTCCCTCTGTCTTCAGGGCTTCTCTCTGGCAGCCAAGTCCCCAATTTTGCTGCTGTCTGTTCCCAGGCTCCTTTCCAATGAAATCAAAGCGGTCCAGGGGAGAATGTTCAATTGTACAGAAAGCCTCATCACAGAGGTAGCCAGGGTTTGTTCCCTCCACAGATACACCGTCAGCAGGACTACCACGACCAGATGGGCCCTCCTGGATCTGGGAGGCTTGATGGTGGATGACCTGCTGAGCTTCCATGGAGGGTTCAACTCTTCGGAAAGAATAATGAGCAAATACGCCAATAAGGAACATCTCAATGGCCAAAGCATAGTAGTAGATCACTGGAAAGATAAAAGAGAAGTATGAAGATAGGGTAGCCCAGAGAAAGGATGTTATTTGCTGACCTCTCAATTCCTTAGGAGCATAAACACACGACCGGACGACATCAGGTTGAGGAAATACGGTCTATGTGTTTTGATTTTGCACAAATCCTGAAAATGGGGTGACGTGTGCAAGGCAGCTTCCTTTTTGTAAAAGTAGCCACAAAAATACTTTTGAAAGTGTGAGGGCAGTGCCTAAGGAAAACAGAAAAGATCTTGCAGAACGTCTCTATTTGTAGAACAAACAAAGCTGCAACAAATTCTTCAAAAAAGGCGCTATGCGCTTTGTAACTTTTGACAAATCGAGACCTTCAGCTTGAACTATTCATCGTGAGGCAGGCACCTGCGTAATCTTTGGAAAGGAGCAGAATCGGAGCTTCCGAGTCCTTTTTCTGCAACTCCCAAGATACAAGGCAAGCTGGTGCATTGCTGCTACCCCTGCCACTGCAGACAGCAAGATCGCTAGGTGGGTGCACCTACATTCAGGCAAGGAAGTCATACTTCACTGTACTTGTGCTTCAAAGCTAGACTCATCTACTGTTCCCAAGCCATTTTTTCCCCCTCATGTCTACTGGAGTATTGTAATGTGCTCTACGTGACGCTATTCTTGAAGAGTATTCGGAAGCTACAAATTACACAAGGCAGCTGCATGGACACTCCTAGGGGGCCCTAGGTTGACTCATGAAACACCATGGTTGTGTAAGCCAGTTTGCTTCTGGGTGCAATTCAAGCTATTGGTTATTACCTTTAAAGCCCTTAATGGCGTGGGACCTGGCTACCTGCAGAACCATCCCACCTCAGTGGGATGAGCCCACTCCACTCACTCTGGCAGAAGTGGCCTGCTGTGGATCCCATCAGTCAAGGAACTTCAGCTGGAGGGGTCTAAAAGAGCCCTTTCTGCCAGGGCTCCCCACCCTCGGGAATATCATGTCGCTGGAGATGAGATCTGCCTCCCACCTTCCAGGCCATGGTTGCCCAACCCCCAGGCTGCAGACCAGTGGCAGTCCATGGCCTGCCAGAAACCAGGCCATGTGGGTGAGAGAAAACCCATCCACACACACACACGTGGGATGCAGACAACCGTGTGAAAATAGCCCCCCCCCCAGCCTGCGGGAAAACCGCTCTCCACGGAACTGGACCTTGGCACCTTCCAAAAGGGCCTCAAAACCTGGCTATGCCAATAGGCTAGGGTAGGGGTAGGCAACCTTGGCTCTTTTATGACTGATGGACTTCAACTCCCAGCATTCCTGAGCCAGCCATGCTGGCTCAGGAATTCTGGGAGTTGAAGTCCAAGAGTCATAAAAGAGCCAAGGTTGCCTACCCCTGGGCTAGGGGTTCCAATGGAGGTGTTTCATGCTGGAGGTGGTTGGTGGACTGAGAAGATCCCAGCTCCATCTTGGTCGTGTACTTGTTCCTGGTTTACCCGATTTTTGTTAATTTTAATGTTTAACATTTCTAAGTTCTTTTATTTTATTCTTTTTACAATGTTGGGAAGCGAAATGGGTGGCATACAAGTTTAATAAATGTATGTATGTATGTATTGGTATGTTTAGGCTCCTCGTTATTCAACTGCTAAGGGAAAAAAACCTACAGTACAACCACCTAGCGAAAGCACAGAAAACATTCTTGCTAAAAGGCTTAATTGGCCACTTGCCAAAGTCTCTTAAGTCTCTTAAGTCCACCCGTTCCACCTATAAACCACGTGCCTCATGGAGATGACTTACTTTGGGAGCGGGTAACAGGCGAGAGAGAAGGGCTGCAAGGAATGGCACCTAAGGCTCCCATTGTCTCCACGATTCCACTCTGCAGCCCGCAAAGGACAAGAACCAAAATGATGCAGACAAACTTGTAGCGCAGGTTGTAGCCCTCGAGGGCTGGCTTGGTGGCCTTGTAAAAGAGCAAATAGCCATAGAAGGAGAGGAAGGTGGAGATGGCTATGATGACATTGATGTAGGAATTGGGATTGGTGTAGCCCACCTGGAAGAGAAAAAGTCACGACACACTACGGGTCTTCTCGGTTGTGACCCACAGAAAGCCATAAGTTGATTTTAACCCTCCTGAATTTGAAAGGCAGGCCAAAAAACCTTTGGCTTAAGAAAGTTCCTGAACATTATCTCTCTAGAGCAGACATGTCAAACACAAAGCCCGGGGGCCAGATCCGGCCCGCAGAGTGGTTTCATGCGGCCCGCGAAGCCACCCTGGAAACAGTGAGGGACCGGCCGCCACTGCCTTGGCCCTGGCCCAGAGACCCTCCTTCTGCCAGAGACCCTCAGATCTGTGCCACTCCTGCCCAGGCCCCCATAGGCACCCTTGATGCGAATGATGCAGAGCTGGCCACGCCCACCCAGTAGGCCATACGCACTCTAGCCACGCCCACCCAGTAGGCCACGCCCACCCTGGCCATACCCACCCGGCCCCCTGAGGGCAACCGCAATGCTGATGTGGCCCTCAATGACATTGAGTTTGACACCCCTGCTCTAGAGCAACCCTAGGATATTGTGCACAGTGATTCTATAAGAAAAGTCTTCTGTTTTTCAACATGCTAAGACTATTAAAAGTATTAGTTTCTTCCTAATCTCTGTAATATATCTAAGAAGAGGATGGATTTGTTTTGTTTGGCTTTTTACTGGAGCTAAAAACTGTTTAATCAGTTACAAAACTGGCCACTTGCACCTGCAGGGGTCCTTCTTTCTTCACTGTCTTTGGATTACCATTTGTCTGAAATGGTATAGGGTTTCCTGCCTGAGCAGGGGGTTGGACTAGATGACCTCCAAGGTCCCTTCCAACATTACTGCTGCTGTTGTTGTTGTTGTTAACCAGGGAGTAGAAGAAAAAGTTCAGTGAGGAGTGAACATCTTTAATAGCCTTGGGATGCAGATTTACTAATACAGGAAAGGATTCAATGGAGAAACTTGAAAAGGAGTCTTCCACACTATAGTATGGCATTTTGTGGCATTCCACAGCTGTCAATTATATACATTACTTTCAAAATGAGACAGCTGCGGTATTATCCACAACATCAATATATTTCCCTTAGATAGAAGTATACAGTTGCAAGAAAAAGTATGTGAACCCTTTGGGATTATGTGGAGTTTTGCATGAATTGGCCATAAAATGCGCTCTAAACGTCATGTAAGTCACAACAATAGAAAAACACAGTCTGCTTAAAATAATACTACACAAACATTAGCTGTTGTCATGTTTTAATTGAACATAAGATGGAAACATTCACAGTGCAGGGTGGAAAAAGTATGTGAACCCCTAGCCTAATGACTTCTCCAAGAGCTAATTGGAGCCAGGAGTGAGCCAACCTTGACTCCAATCAGTGTGATGATATTGGATGTGTTGCTGACAGCCGTCCTGCCCTTTAAAAACACACACCTGTTTTGGGTTTACTGGTCTCAAGAAGCACTGTCTGATGTGAACCATGCCTCGCAGAAAAGAGCTCTCAGAAGACCTACGATCAAGAATTGTTGACTTGCATGAAGCTGGAAAGGGTTACAAAAGTATCTCCAAAAGCCTTGATGTTCATGTGTCCACGGTAAGACAGTCTACAAATGGAGAAAGTTTAGCACTGTTGCTACTCTCCCTAGGCGTGGTCATCCTGTAAAAATGACTGCAAGAGCACAGCGCATAATGCTTAATGAAGTAAAGAAGAATCCTAGAGAGTCAGCTAAAGACTTACAGAAATCTCTGGCACATGCTAACATTTTTGTTGACACATCTACAATAAGGAAAACATTAAACAAGAATGGAGTAAATGGGAGGACACCACGGAGGAAACCATTGCTGTCCAAAAAAAATATTGCAGCAAGTTTGAAGTTTGCAAAAGAGCACCTGGATGTTCCACAGCACTACTGGCAAAATATACTGTGGACAGATGAAACCAAAATTGAGTTGTTTGGTAAAAACACACAACACTATGTGTGGAGAAAAAAAGGCACAGCATACCAACATCAAAACCTCATCCCCACTGTAAAACATGGCGGAGGGAGCATCATGGTTTGGGGCTGCTTTGCTGCCTCAAGGCCTGGACGGATTGTTGTCATTGATGGGAAAATGAATTCCAGAGTTTATCAGGACATTTTGCAGGAAAACGTACGACCATCTGTCTGCCAATTGAAGCTCCGCAGAGGATGGGTGATGCAACAGGACAATGACCCAAAACATACAAGTAATTCAACAAAACACTGGCTTCAACAGAACAGAATACGCCTTCTGGAGTGGCCCAGTCAGAGTCCTGACCTCAACCCAATTGAAATGCTGTGGCATGACCTTAAGAGAGTGATTCACACCAGACATCCCAAGAATATTGCTACACTGAAAGAGTTTTGTGAAGAGAAGTGGTCCAAAATTACTCCAGATCGTTGTGCAGGTCTGATCTGCAACTACAGGAAACGTTTGGTTGAGGTTATTGCTGCCAAAGGAGGGTCAACCAGTTATTAAGTCCAAAGGTTCACATACTTTTTCCACCCTGCACTGTGAATGTTTCCATCTTATGTTCAATTAAAACATGACAACAGCTAATGTTTGTGTAGTATTATTTTAAGCAGACTGTGTTTTTCTATTGTTGTGACTTACATGACGTTTAGAGCGCATTTTATGGCCAATTCATGCAAAACTCCACGTAATCCCAACGGGGTTAACATACTTTTTCTTGCAACTGTAGCCATTCTCAGATTGTTTTGTTCAGCCAAATCTTGGTGATAACCAAGACAAGCTTCATTGCTCCACCAGATGTAATACCATGTTCATTCTAGTTATCTCAATCCAATGGAAATGTCTATCAACCAAACATGTAAGATAAATTATTTCCACCCACCCATGGAAAAAGCCTCTTGACCATTCTCCTACTTCAGAGGTCTCCAACCTTTTGGGCACCAGGGACCGGTTCTGTGGAGGAAGGTTTTTCCACAGACCAGAGAGTGTGGGGTTTTGTGTGCTGCCTGCATCCCACGGATGGGGCTTTGCTTGTTTGTGCGGACCAGTTGCTGGCATGCCACGGCCTGGCACCAGTCCACGGACCAGGGATTGGGGACCCCTGCTCTAGTTAACAGGAGTTCTCTCCTTTGCTTATAGTCTATGAATTTCAGGGCCCAAAATTACTCACAGCACCGTAGTCATATTCGTCATCAGTCCAGAGGATAAGGGTGATGAAGAAGAGGATGGTCCGGATGAGGGAGAGCTGATACACTGCCACAGTCATACATCGCAAGTTTGCTCTGCCAGGGTGGGTGAGGGGGACAGAGAGAAGAAGGTCAAAGAGCGACTCGCTATGTGATAAAGAGGAGGGAAAGTAAGGAAGGTTAAAAATGTCTCTTACCGATTGGCAGCAATCTCAGGAAGGCAACAGCAGCAGCAGCATGGAAAAGGGTTCGGAGAAACGTGCTGCCCTGCCAGTTGCTGGACCATCTGTTCTGAGCCGCCAAAGAAGTCCCGGATCAACGCAAGGAACTTCCAGAGGGTGATGGAGTGGTATCTGCAGCAATAAGAATAGGAACATGATGTAAAACGTACACCAGCTAGGAGGTAGAGAAGAAGAAATCTGAGTGGCCTATTTCAGCTTCCCCGGGATACCCAAACTGAAATATGGAATGTTTATTTTCAACACTTATTTCAACGGCTGCTCATTTTGAAGATAGAAAACATAATTGACAAGCCATAACTATCAGGGAGATTGGTACGGAAAACTGAGGGTTGGGGTGCAACTCTATGACTTCTGCTCCTATGCCTATTTTCAAGGCTAGAGAGACCTACAATAAACAAACTCCAATGAAGACTAAAATACTGACTGGTAGTAGGTCAATCTGAGATCCAATTACTAATTTCTGGTGAATTAAATCGTCATGCATCTGCACGCGTACGGTAAGAAAGACAATCATATGGCGAAGGAATTGGACTCTGTCATCTAGATGGCCCAGCCATACATTTTATTGTTATGTATCTTAAACAAAAATCAAAAGAATTGTTGTTCAATTAGAGAGCAGATGCTTTTCATGTAGAAAATCTCAAGCATCTTCAGCAAAAACAGCAGAAAAGAACCTGTTTTGGTTCCCAATAGGCTACAGGCACTGAGAAATCAGGGCTCATATTTACATGCACACAAGTTAGATGACTGCAGATATTAACACATGAATTTCCACACATAGCCATCTCGACCATTTGTCTGAAATGGTGTAGGGCTTTCTGCTTGAGCAGGGGGTTATATTAGAAGACCCCCAATGTCCCTTCCAACACTGTTATTCTGTTAGATTCAAGGAAGCTAGTTTGACTCTCAGAGACAGTATTTTTCTTATGCTGATGGCAACTTCCATGCACTGGACAACAGATAGGACTTCAGGAAGAGGAAGAGATATTTCCCTCCACATTTTCCACTGTACAAAGGGTGCAGGAGAAATGATTGAGAATCTAAGGCATGTTTGGATTCAATTTCCTGCTTTTACTGTAAAGGATCAAGATTGAAATTTGAAGCACACTACGCTACAAGGCCTAGCTCAGATAAATAACCCAGCATAATTCAATGCCTGGGGTTAGAATGCTGAAATTCTTTGCATTTGTTTTCAAGGGTGAAAGCTGCTAGTACAATTCCTTTGACGAGCTGGAGCAGAAGTTGCGGTGCAGTTGGAGTTTTCTGCATTCCCCCCCCCCCTCGATTGTCCCCATGCTAAGAAACTTACATGGAAGCCACAAAGTTACAGACAAAGGAAGCTCGAGGGATGTACAAACAGATGAGGGAGGTGAGGTTGAATACCTGTTTGAGGACAGTATAAAGATAGATTTGTACCTTTTAAATTTAAATTTTTCCTAGCACCCCACAAGTATTCCTATGCACTCTATCATTCCTGAGATTAGTACTAAACACTCTTCTTTTTTGATTGCTACTCCACCCACAAAAGAGATGAACAAACATCTAGGCAGAATTTATACAGTACATGCTATTTCCCCGTAGTGTGATATTTTCACTGTGCAGTTTGACCTACTGGTATTCTGAGATGTTACATTTAGCACTCAGATCTTAGTGGCTCCTGAAAGAAGAGCCTGTCGTGATGATTTTGTTGCTATAGCAAAGGCCACCATTCTATCTTCCAGCAACAACTGGTGTGGGTTTGTAAAGAAGCGGTTGTCAATGATCTATCACAAGAAGACTTGAATCATGGCCTGTATGTCATAACCCTATTTCTTCTTGAATAAATTATGAGGAGTGATCTTGAGCTATGCTTTGCTGCAGTCCTATTTAAAAAAAAGAGCTTGCTTGTGGCAGCTGCTACTGGACACAAATTTGCTAAATAAACTACTCTATGGAGGAATTCAATGAGTTTTCTAAACCTTAGATTCAAGAACATATACTTAGTGGTGGGGTTCCTTCTCTCCATTCTTACCGGATAAACTCCCAGGATCCAAAGTAAGACACTGGTGCGATGGGAACTCTTGCCATGTCGTAAGAAGAAGCCTATTTGTTCCAGAAACAGACCAACTTGCACAAGACCCAGGAATACTGGGATTAAGAAAATCCAGATCTGAGCCTTGATAACTGTGGGAGACAGGCAAATGTGGTTTGGAGAGATGAGAGCAGATTCTAATCTCCATTCCCAATTCCTGCTGGAAGTCCTATTTTATTGAATTCCCTCCCTTTTAATCCAAAATGTTGTAGAACACGCTTGCTCTTGTAACAGAGACTTTGCATTGACCAGAATGCTCCTGTTACTACTTGGCCATGATTGGCCAAACTGTATGTATGGGATGATGCCTTTATTCTGTCTTTTCTCCATCTTTCACCATTCATTACCAGAACCTCAACTTATCCGGGCTGCAGCTTTCCACAAATTCCCCATCCTCACCTTGGAAGATCTCGGATGACAGAGGCAACTGATCGCTGATAAGGGAGCAGTTTGGGTCACGCGCCATTTTCTTTTCACTGGGACAGGTACCACTCCCCAGCCAATGACTTCCTCCTTTCTTATCATTAGTCACTGAATTAATCATTGACACAGGCTAAGATGGGCGTCTTGGCAACGGGGCCAAGTCCAGCTTTCTTCACCTGCCATGAATTCCTGAATGCATCCGATAAAATTAAAAAACGGTTACAGTCCTAATCTTTTAGCAGTATGAATCTGTAGAGAATACACTGCTATCAAGCTTGGAGTTTCCTCTAGAGCAGCGGTTCTCAACCTTTTCTTCACCATGGATCCCCTTTAAATACTTAATATACTTCTTCGCCACCAAGACTTAACTCAAGATTTAAATAATGACATTTCTTCAAGCCTTTGCAGAACCCCTGTGACATTGTGGCCCCTCCCAGTGGTCCGTGGACCATAGGTTTAGAACCACTGCTCTAGAGGGTAAACTACTCCTATGTGTAGAGCAGGTTTTCACAGTATTAAGTATTACACAAGTATTACAGTATTAAGCCATACGCAATCTTGAAGATCCTATTTTACAAACAGAAGCCTAGGGTCAGCTCAGCTGAAAGCAGGCATATACATAGAATGAAGGCTACTGCTAAGCTTGTAAGCCGCCCTGAGTCTTCGGAGAAGGGCGGGATATAAATGTAATAAAAATAAATAAATAAATACGTATTTTCCAACACATAGAATGTCCTTTTGTGAATATCAACCACAATAGTCGAATCTCACGGACTAATTTTGAAATGATGGTTATGATATCTAAACCTTGGATTTTTTGCCCTCTTCTCTTCATCTGCAAATAAACTGCTCCACCACATTGGTTAAGGAATGAGATTTTCTTGTAGGGTGGCCTTCTGAGGCTGCTCAAGCTGTAATTGGGCTTGTCTTGTGATATAATTAAATGCAGGGAAACTGCCTTGTGGAAGAAAGGGTTGAGAGTTGGCTAAAATTCCTGCTCAGGAATGACGGGCTTGTCTCAGAAATGTCAAACGTCAAATGCAATCTATCTGGGGAAACTGATGAGTGAAATGGAAGCGAGAGAGAAAAAGAGATGATTTAGCTTTTTGTTCCTACATCCTCTTTTGCTCCGAAAACCAAAATCCCAACCTATTTGACACCTGTTTATATAATAGCATAGATTAAAACAAATAACTGTCACAGTCACATACAACTTCATTATGTTCTAGTTTTTTGCATCTCAGCAGGTATCGGCACTTGGTTATACTCTTCTTTGGACTCAAAAGCTAAGCAGGGTCAGGCTTGGACAGGTAACTTGATGGGAGAACACTTGGAAATTGCAGGAGTGCAGGTTTCATGAGATAGTGGGAAAAATATCTGGGAAAAGCCAATATAGCAAGGCATTTTATTGCTGCCAAGAATACTACGTGGGTGAATCCATGAGGTCCCCAGGATTTTAAGTTTGAATTTTGACTCTGGTTTTAATATTCAGCTTCTCTGTGAAGTAGGATGAATGAGATGAATGAAATTGTCATTCTGATATCTTTTTTTTTTAAAGGGTGATTGTAGAAATGCAAAGCTTTCTTAGCTTCTCAGGGAAACCAGACTGGTTATAACCAACAGCACAATTTGGGCAGTCATCCAAGTATGATGGTTCTAAGCATGCCTATAACTGACATAAAATCTACTTCTAGAAAAATATAGATCCTGCATTAATTTTCTTCAAGCCCAGTGAGACAATTTGCAGAGATTTTTTTTCTCATCTGCTGTGTATTGTAATTTTTGTGTTTAATTTTTGCATTCGGGATCTCACTGATTTTATTCTATTTGGCACTGTCTGCTGCCTAGAGTCACTGGCTGAGATAGTAATTGAACAAACTGATTAAACAAATGAATAACATTTGCATATCCTGATGCCAAATAACTCTTTTTAAAGAACAATTTATTATTCATTGCCAGGAATAGGGAAGATGTGCCCTAGAGCGTTCCATTTCCTGGCTACCATTTATTTAAACATAGTTCTTCATTAGACCTCCAATTGCCTTTCTTTAATATCCACACTTCATACCAGCCTTTTCCTCAAAAGGAAAACATCACCCAAATTAATAAAGAATAAAACATGTAAAACATCAGAAAATTGTCCATGTGTTTCCACTGAATATTTATTTTATAAACAAATCAAAGATATTTTAAAAAAGAATAGTCGGTCATTTAATAGTCTACCTATGGTCCATAGCATCTTCTACTTCACCCGGGCAAGGGAGAGAAGATATATCCTGGTATTTTGACAGTGTAGTCCACAAAAAAGACTTGGAATGGAGCTAGACTGTATTCCAGCAAGGTCTTGATTCCTCCAAAACCAAAGAAGGATTAGCAGATAAACAAATGCTAAAAGGAATCAGAATCTAGGGTTTTAAACAGCTAGATGGGAGAGAAAGGCTCAACATGCACCAGTATCACACAGAAACAAGCATTATCTGCTAAAATATTCTCTTTGACCTTAATTTTTTGCATCCCGTTCCAAATGTATTCTGCTGTGCCCTCACAGAGGCAAGGAAGAGTAGCAAGGTGATCAAAACTCAGATCACAATACCACCTTTTAAGTTGTTGTATTGTATTTTGGCCAGCAAATAAAAATTGTGGGAAGACACCTTAAGTCCAACACTCTGGGGGACATCTGGATAAGGGGGGAAACTAATACTTCCATTTGTAGTTGCTGTGTGGGTCGCTTTTTCACACAAGCGCTTTTAAAAATGGCAACACACATAATAAACTAGCATGTTAGAGAAAGGGCGATAGTCAGCTTCTCACAAAACCATTCAACTTTCAATATGCCCGGAACGTATATTGTTGCCCAATGAGTCAGGTGCCGTAAGTGTGTCTCACCTGTCCTTCCAGAACTGATTCAGCTAGTGACTCTACAAGACCTCCAGAACATGGCTCTCCAAAGTTTTGTAAATCTAAGCATTTTTTTTAAACCGGAGAAAACTCCACAAGCAGCCTTCTGTCGCATATCTTCTCATGAACTGAATTCATCTGGCCTGTTAAGATCGAACTCTCCTATGCCTCTTGAAACCAAGCAGCCGAGAAACCTGTCTCTGCTAGGATGTTCTGCGGGCTAGTCCTGCTTTATGGATGCCCCAAGAGGTAGAAGAAATAGCAGTGCTCTGGATAGCACTGAATGATCTGTACCCAGTGGTGGGATTCAAATATGTGAACAACCGGTCCTCTGTGTGGATGCCGCTTCTGGAAGTCCATTCTGGGCCTGGGCAACAAAACATTAGCTACTGGTTCTGCCAAAGTGATGCGAACCGGCTGAATCCCACCACTGTCTGTACCCCACCACTTTAAAAGTACAGCTTATCCCCTGCTGGGCACATTTCTGTTATTTCATTTCATGTCAAAGTGTGTGAAATTTTTTTAAAAAAACCAAGAGCGGCCATTTTATAAAAGGAGGCCTTTCTTCCCCCCTGGAGCGGTCCACTGCCTTCTACCACCTTCTTCTGCTGGGCCTGCAAATGGAGAGAACTGAATTCCATAGTACAGCTAGTCCTCAACCTATGAGAATAGTTGGGACCAGATTTTCCTTTGCTAAGCCAGGTGGTGGTGGTGGTGAAGTAAATCATGCCCAATTTTACAACTTTCTTTTGCCCCAGCCGTTAAGCAAAATCACTGCAGTTAAGTGAATCAGACGGTCATTAAGCGAATCCAATTTCCCCCACTGACTTTGCCGGTCGGAAGCTGTCCATAAAGGTCACAAATGGTGACCTCGTGATCCCAGGATGCTACAACCATTATACATACATGCCGGTTGCCAAGCGGCCTAATTTTGATCATGGGACTTGAGGGGATGTTTTGACATGTTTTAAGTGTGACCAATTCTAAGTCACCTTTTTTTTTTAGTGCTGTTGTCATTTTGAACAATGACTAAATGAAGGTTGCGAGTCCAGGATGACCTGCCCCATGTAAAAAGCTTGTCTGCATTTAGCTTTCTTTTATAGGAGAAGAGAGTTAGAGAACTGTTCAGTGTTCCAACTTTCCATTCTTGGGCATTGTCCATGTTGAATGTTCCGATCCTATTGTTCCCAGTTGTGATCTTGCCTCCCCTTCACAAAAACAGGTTAAAGGTTAATTCTTGGCTGCAATGACAGGGTAGTCCTTCTCTTGGGAGGTATACCACCTAAACAGCTTGTATGCATTTCAGGAGAGATCCTGTCATGGGATTATCGGTATGTTAGTGACAAAGGAAACAGTGCCATCCTTAGCTTGTAAATACCGCATAACAGAAATTGGGGGATACTTTCTCCAAACCACTCAAATAAGCTTTTGATTTATAAAGACAGGAGGGAACATATGTCAAGAAGGCACAATGGTTCTCTTCTCCCTGTCCTCCTTTTTTTTTTTAAACACTTAGTGGGCACTTTATCCACAATATATTCATTAAACTATGGAGCAAGGCTTAGTCCAGATGAATTAATCCAAATCAATTGTATGCTATTACTAGAGCAGTTCAAGCTTCTGTGCGAAATTTGGCACTGCTGAATTAAATATCTGAGCAGCTACACTCTGATTAAAAAAAATGCTGCCAGTTTCTGCCACCATATAACAGTGGATAAAAATTGAAACGAACAAGAATTCCATAGATTCAGATAGTGAAAATTTCAAAAGATTCAGTACTTCTTGAGGATCATCCCTAGCTAGAATTGCTTGTGCTCTTTCCCAGTCTTTCCAGCCCTCTCCTCCATGGCCTCAACAATGCTTCTGCCATGATTGTCTGGGAAAAAAATCCAAGGGCTTTAGAAGCAAAACAGAGAAAGCTACTACATCTATACAAACTGCCCTACTTTTAAAGATAATCAACAGCATCTTCAATGCAGCTTAAAGCATCATGATTCCCGTTGGCTAATCATCAGACTTTACACTAAAGACAGAGTTCCCTAAGGAGTAATAAGGGGTACCTCGGAAGCAGCAGGTGCAGCTCCCACCTACAGCTGCAAGAGAGAGCAAAACATGCAGTAAAAATAATTCAGAGAGGAAGGGAAAGCTGGTGCTGTTTCTTCAATTGCCACTAGAGGGAGTGTCAACAAGGACCTGGCAGGAGCCAGGTTTTTCTGAAAGAGGTATTGTGTACAAGATCTGAACTGGCAATCTGGTACCCTCTGGATAACAACTCCCACAAGCCCCGGGAAACCAGTGGAAGAATATTATAGATACTGTAGTCCAGACCATGTTGCAAAAGGAAGAAAAGGCTTTTTTATAGGTATTTAGGAGAATACCTTGGTACTCAACCTGCCTTGTCTACATGGGATGCATGTTCCTCCCCACTCAGGGCACAGAAGTGGGGAGCTCCTTCCCTCCATCAGCATCCCAGAGAAAGAAGGAATCAGTCAATATCCAGGGCACTCAAGTCGATGGTGGGCATCCTATGTTCTTGAAGGTGAGGAGTCTATCAGTTCTGCCTCTCCACCCATCATCCCCTGCTCCATCTTCTCAAGTTCACAGGAGGGTCCTGCTTCAGCTGATGAGACGATAGAAGACCCAGCACCCGAAGGTCACCCAGTGGCTGGCCCAGCTCAGCTCGGACCATTTGTTGATGGTATAAGACATGCCATAACCCTGGAGGGAAAAGCAGCACATCAGCCAAGTCAGATTCTGGCACAGACAACTCCTGACGGTGTGGAGAGGCTTTCATTCAGACAGGGAAAAGTTTAGAGAATCCCCTTCCAAACAAATATATAGGCCTAGCCTTTTGTCACAAGCAAGTTCCCCTAAGTTGGTACTTGACCTGGTAGTTTCCAGACTAGCTGGAGATGATGGCCACTTGAAGTTCAGAAAGGCTGAGCCTTTCTTAGCGGCATTTTACCCCTATTCCATGATTGCACTGAGGGATTTCCTTTTTCTGTCACTGCTGTCACTATTACAGTTTTTTTAGTTTTGATCCCTCGGGACAATTAAGTTACATTTCAATAGGTACCAGCAACATCTAGTGCAGTCTTAAGCAAGTAATAAACAAAGGTCTAATTATCTGATTAACATCAGCATCCTTAATAAATGCTTGTTTCCCGAGAGCTGGTTGCCACGAGTAAAATTAGGCCAGATAAGAGTGTCACCTTATTCTGACCTTCCATGAGAAAAAAAATTGGCTACGGGACGTCAGGGGTGGGGTGAAGAACAGCCTCCAAGGTGACACATTGGAAATCATTTTATGTGTGAACCACTCAGAAAGGGAGCAACTCTCAACCCAAGTAGCTGTAATCTGTGCTCCCATAGGCAGAAACAATGCTCTAAACTGAACATTTTTTGACAAAATCACTCCATTTCCCCACCCCTCTTTTTTTTTAATTATAGGCATTTCTCATTGAACAACCAAAGGTTCGACGATCCTTTGAAGTCACAGTGGAACTTAACAAAGGGAACTTACGATGATCCTTATAAATGCAGCTGTTGCCATGTGTGCAGCAGTCATAGGATCACAATTTGGCCACCCCGCAACTAATTCACAGTTACGATCTTGCAGTGTCCTGAGACCATTTGTAACCTTCACTGCTGTCTTCTGACAATCAAAGTCAATAGGGAAGCTGGCCGGAAGCTGCCAGTGGCAGTCACATGACTGCGAGGACACTGCAACTCCATGAGGGTCACCTAACAACAAGTGGGACTGCTGTAAAACTACCTTTTACAACTGTGTCACTTAGCGACAGTTCAATTGCCATTGGTAGGTGAGGTCCAGCTGTATTTCTCTGTGGTCTGGACGATGGTGATGATCCCCACCGTTTTTTGATACTGTCTTTGTCTGCTCTACCACAGTGTGGCAATGGCATATTGGCTTCACTCTGATTTGGCTTCAGACATCACGAAAAAGGCAGATCAGAGATGATTCTGTGTTCCTCCGAATTTCCAGGGAAATTTCATTAAGCCCTGGTGGACGGTCCCTAAACCTGCTGCCATCCTCATGCAGATAGGTGATGACATTAGCTGTTGTGTGGCACATCCACACATTGTTAGATCAGTTAGGTTAAAGTAAAGGGGTGAGGGTCTCTCAGATAATATAGGCAGTCCTTGTTTCACCACCACAACTGGGACTGGGAAGGGTCATTAAGCAAAGTGGTTACTAAGTGAAACTATGATTGTGTTTTTTATAATCTTACTTCAGCTTTCCTTTGCTTTACAGACCTGCATAAATGCGAAGCTGATTTTTCATCAGTACATTTACCTGTACATTTTTTTTAGGACTTCTCTCCAAAATACATCCAGGACAAATTATCACTTAAAACTTCTATTCTGCCACTCACCACTATCCTGGCTATCTCACCTGTTCTTCCACAGAGTCATCAGCATCCATATCAAATAATGAGCCTAAGTAGGTCAAGTGGAAGACAGCAAGAGCCCCAAAGAACAGGTTGAGGAGACGAACCCAGAGATTCTGTAGTAGCAGAAGAAGCATCAGAGGTTCAGTCCAACTGTAAACAAGCAGGATTCACCCCACCCCGCCCCACCCCCAACATAAACAGCCTGGTCAAGAGACTTCATGTAAGAAGCCACACGTTGCCTTGTTATGACAGGCTTCAATGATTTCCAGGCCTAAAAAGCCGAAAGAGATTTCAGGATCAGGAAGGCCTGATCCTGCTAGACTCAAGGTACAATCTTTGGCCCAATCAGTTGAGGTTGCAGGGGACAAGGTTGAAGTAGGGAGTGGACAGGGTCAGAGTCAAAAGTGGGCAGGGATATTTATTCTTTCACTGACATTCTGCTTTTCCTCTCTCCTGTACTGGAAAGAGAGACAATGAGTAACAGAAGTGTGAACCCATTTCTTGCAGATGAGTTGTAGAAACCAAGGGAGATATGCAGTCCTACAGTGTCAAAGTTGCATACCTCATGCTAGAACATTACTCTAGCAAGAGGTGTAAAAGGGGAGGGGGTTTGATCCCTTGAAATTTCAGCGCATACTTACCGTGCTGTGGCGATGTGAGCATCCTGGCTGACACTTCTTGGAAAGTATGCAGGCATCAAAGATGACAGACAACCTCTTTCTGAGAACTAAACGGAAACCAGGCAAGCAAAATTGTACTCAAAGCTGTCCAAGATTTGGCTTTTAAATTTTGGTTTGCTTAACTAAGGAATGTTCGCTTCAAACAAATTTCCTATATTGGGATATGAATATCCTTTTCCTCCCAAACGGAGGAGAGAAAAATGCAAAAACCCAAGCTTCGCCATGGATTGTTCACAGAATTTCAAAATAACATTTGTCCTTAAATCATAGTATGATATAGTGCTGGCCTAGAAATCAAGAGATGGGGAGATCTAGTTTTGTTTTAGGTATAAAAGCTGGCTGAGTGACTTTGGCCAGTCCTACCTCAGTCCAACCACCTGACATGATAAGAGAGATGAAAAATTAGATAAAAATCTAATAATAATTATCAAGGGAGGTTCTACTAAAGACACTGAAAGTTGCTACATGCCATCTGGCAACTTCCTAACAGGCAGTTTTTTGTGATGATTGTGCCCACGTCAAAACTGCGAGGAAGTGGAAAAGTGAGCATTATTATCACATTTTTTTAAGTGGTGGCTGAAAATTTACTTGCTGACCGAAATCTTTCTAATATGAATATTGGAAGAATGCTTTCCCCCATCTTTTTAAGGAATATGTTTCATTGGATGTTATCTTAATTCTTAGCTATTATATTTGTTATTTATTTTTACTTGTTAAATTTATAAGCTACCCATCTCACCAACAAGTGATTCTAGGTGGCTATTATTTACAATAAAAGCAACAATAAAATATATAAGATAGTATTTTTATCCGACTTGGCTTCGGCGCAGAAATCAGACAATAGATAAAGGAAGGGAAGCAAAAATCTCAGCAGGAGAAAAAGAGCAGTGAATGACTCACCGTGTTCAATGTAAGTGATAAAGCCAAGTGACAACAGCACAGCAGCCAAATGGAAGCTCAGCCCCTAAAAGAAATGAGATTGCAGTTAGAACAGCCACACCTAACCCCCTTTGAACCAGGTCACCTTTAAAAGTAGATCCACAGAACAGCCACCAAGAAGACTGGTTTCCGAAGATGCCGGATTAAAAAACTGGATGGCAATTCTTCTCAATATGAACAGATCTTCCCCAAGAGGAAATAGCCAGGAAACACAGGGGAAGGAAGAACAAATTTGTCCGACTTGGTCCTTTAGTCAAGAAAGGCCCTTGACTCCATTTGTAGTGATAGGTATATTTTTTACTAAAAGCCAAGTGGATTACAGTATAGCAAAGCCAGAACTGACGTTTGCATGCCAAACTTTCCCGGTTAACTTTCCCTGTTCAGTTTCTCCCCCTTGCTAGTCCCTTATTGTCCAATTATACTTGAATAAATTGTTTTGGTAACTCTCTCTTCAATGGGGGCTGGTTGGTGATCCATTCCATTCCATTCCATTCCCAATGCTTAGACCAGGGGTCTTCAAACTTGGCCCTTTTATGACTTGTGGACTTCAACTCCCAGAATTCCTCAGCCAGGGATGCTGGCTGAGGAATTCTGGGAGTTGAAGTCCACAAGTCATAAAAGGGCCAAGTTTGAAGACCTCTGGCTTAGACCGTGAGGTGGTGTCTCTGGAAAGTACAATGAGCAGTACTTCCCTCCTCACCACTGGCTCCGTACCCCCAAAGTTTATGGCAGACTGACAGCTAGCATATGTGAAGCTCAAGCGTATTATGGCAGCTCTGACAAATTTAAGGTCAGCCGGACTATACAAACCATAGCCTGTTTTGTTTCTTTGGCTTCTTACCATCTGCCCTTTCTTTGGTTTACTGATTTTGTTCTCCATTTGGTTGATCAATGAATGATACAAAGACAACATGAGCTTCGGCAAACACAGCACCAGAGAGGCGGGACAGAAATGCTTTTAAATCTATCAAAATAATAATAAATAAAGCATCCTACTGAACAAAATCTAAAGAGTTCCTCACTTAAGGTTAGTATAGGTCTAGTTTACAAGCAATCTATGGAGTGTATCTCTGAGAGTTTCCAATAGAAAAAGCTTTAAATTTCAAAGGGAAAATATAATTTTCTTAATTAGCATCTCCTATTCCATCAATTGGGGAAGAAATGGAGGTAGTGACAGATTTTATTTTCCTGGGCTCCAAGATCACTGCAGATGGGGACTGTAGCCAAGAAATTAAAAGACGCTTGCTCCTTGGGAGGAAAGCCATGGCAAATCTAGACAGCACACTAAAAAGCAGAGACATCATCCTGTCAACAAAAGTGCGTATAGTCAAGGCTATGGTCTTCCCAGTTGCAAGGTATGGCAGTGAAAGCTGGACCATAAAAAAGGCTGAGCACCAAAGAATTGAGGCCTTTGAACTCTGGTGCTGGAGAAGACTCCTGCGAGTCCCTTGGACTGCAAGGCGATCAAACCAGTCAGTCCTAGAGGAGATCAACCCTGACTGCTCTTTAGAAGGCCAGATGCTGAAGCTAAAACTCAAATACTTTGGCCACCTAATGAGAAGGAAGGATTCACTGGAGAAGAGCCTAATGCTGGGAAAGATTGAGGGCAAGAGAAGAAGGGGACGACAGAGAATGAGGTGGCTGGATGGAGTCACTGAAGCAGTAGGTGTGAGCTTAAATGGACTCCAGAAGATGGTAGAGGACAGGAAGGCCTGGAGGAACATTGTCCATAGGGTCACGATGGGTCAGACACGACTTCGCAACTAACAACAACAACAAATTCCATCAATTCTTGCTAGTTGCAGAAAGTTCACTGCACAGAACTGAGTAGGAACCATTATGAATGAAAGCAATTCTTATCTCTGAAAATCCAGATTTCTAGCCCCATCGCCGTCATCCCACCTTCCAAACCAAACCAAACCAAACCAAACAGTCCTATCCCACTAAGTTGGTAAGTGATAGAAATCTGTTCCCAGGCAGTCAATCTTTGGCTATTTCCACAACACACGAACTTAGTTAATGAATACATATATCATCATGCTACATTCCTATTATACATTATAAACCTTAATGTCAACAGCTCATTGTATCTTGTGAATCCCAAAAAAAGCAAGCATCTTAGGATGCCTGGAAGCCAGACTTCATAAATTCTGGTAACATAAGTTAAACTATCCAGTTTATGAACTTCCAAAATGGAAGCCTAGGAGATGATGTTTCAGGAAAGCAAGGTGACATCGTTGGTATCTTGGTCAATCTGAATGGCCCATCCTCAAAACCAGTTAAAATAATTAGATCGAAGGTTGTGCCAGTGATCAGCAGGAAGTTGGGTTTCATGAAAAAACTGAATATATGGGCCAGCATCTGAGATGACTTCAAGGACCAGATCACTAGGGAAATTTACTCAGCAGACTTAGAGAAAGAAGAAACAGAGTGGCAGGAAGAGGAGGTACGGGGGGTGGGGGGGACTATTGAGAGTGAAATCCATGTTGATATCAAAAGCCCAGTGCAGGACTTCCGTTTTTGCGCCCGTAGTGCATGGCCGCGCGAGAGCGTATCTCCGCTTCCCATGGCTAGCTTTGCCCTGCCAGGGGACCCTAGAAGGCTCCAAAGTCACCCCGAAGAGGTGACCGTGAAGGAGAGGCACCCCGTTGATCACAAAGTGACAACAATCGTTTCGTTTGATCTGGGAAAAGCCCTCCGAACCCGACAGGACAAAGGCTAGCTGCATGTCAGCGTCTAGCCCAAGCTACTTGCAGCTGAGAAGTCCAAGAGCACTAACAAGAACAACGGTGAACAACGTGCTTGGAATTGGTGAGAGTTTTTGATCTTCTCTCCCTTATTTTGCAACTAAGTCCCTGGGAAAGATCCCTAAAGCAAAAAACCTCCAAAAGTGAGGGGAAGGGACTACATTCCTATTCCCTCATAGATGGAAGCAGCGAATTTAACCTTTAAGGAGGAAAGAAACATACTGAAATTAAATTTAAAACACTACAATCTGATCAAGCTTAGAAACTAAAACAAACTGCTAAGATTATATTCTAAAGGATTTTGATGAAATTTTATATATGTATGTATGTATGTGTATATATTATATATACATATATTATGTATATATTATATATACATACATATATAAAATTTCATCAAAATCCTTTTGGAGGTTTTTTGCTTTAGGGATCTTTCCCAGGGACTTAGTTGCAAAATAAGGGAGAGAAGATCAAAAACTCTCACCAATTCCAAGCACGTTGTTCACCGTTGTTCTTGTTAGTGCTCTTGGACTTCTCAGCTGCAAGTAGCTTGGGCTAGACGCTGACATGCAGCTAGCCTTTGTCCTGTCGGGTTCGGAGGGCTTTTCCCAGATCAAACGAAACGATTGTTGTCACTTTGTGATCAACGGGGTGCCTCTCCTTCACGGTCACCTCTTCGGGGTGACTTTGGAGCCTTCTAGGGTCCCCTGGCAGGGCAAAGCTAGCCATGGGAAGCGGAGATACGCTCTCGCGCGGCCATGCACTACGGGCGCAAAAACGGAAGTCCTGCACTGGGCTTTTGATATCAACATGGATTTCACTCTCAATAGTCCCCCCCACCCCCCCGTACCTCCTCTTCCTGCCACTCTGTTTCTTCTTTCTCTAAGTCTGCTGAGTAAATTTCCCTAGTGATCTGGTCCTTGAAGTCATCTCAGATGCTGGCCCATATATTCAGTTTTTTCATGAAACCCAACTTCCTGCTGATCACTGGCACAACCTTCGATCTAATTATTTTAACTGGTTTTGAGGATGGGCCATTCAGATTGACCAAGATACCAACGATGTCACCTTGCTTTCCTGAAACATCATCTCCTAGGCTTCCATTTTGGAAGTTCATAAACTGGATAGTTTAACTTATGTTACCAGAATTTATGAAGTCTGGCTTCCAGGCATCCTAAGATGCTTGCTTTTTTTGGGATTCACAAGATACAATGAGCTGTTGACATTAAGGTTTATAATGTATAATAGGAATGTAGCATGATGATATATGTATTCATTAACTAAGTTCGTGTGTTGTGGAAATAGCCAAAGATTGACTGCCTGGGAACAGATTTCTATCACTTACCAACTTAGTGGGATAGGACTGTTTGGTTTGGTTTGGTTTGGTTTGGAAGGTGGGATGACGGCGATGGGGCTAGAAATCTGGATTTTCAGAGATAAGAATTGCTTTCATTCATAATGGTTCCTACTCAGTTCTGTGCAGTGAACTTTCTGCAACTAGCAAGAATTGATGGAATTTGTTGTTGTTGTTAGTTGCGAAGTCGTGTCCGACCCATCGTGACCCTATGGACAATGTTCCTCCAGGCCTTCCTGTCCTCTACCATCTTCTGGAGTCCATTAAACTCACACCTACTGCTTCAGTGACTCCATCCAGCCACCTCATTCTCTGTCGTCCCCTTCTTCTCTTGCCCTCAATCTTTCCCAGCATTAGGCTCTTCTCCAGTGAATCCTTCCTTCTCATTAGGTGGCCAAAGTATTTGAGTTTTAGCTTCAGCATCTGGCCTTCTAAAGAGCAGTCAGGGTTGATCTCCTCTAGGACTGACTGGTTTGATCGCCTTGCAGTCCAAGGGACTCGCAGGAGTCTTCTCCAGCACCAGAGTTCAAAGGCCTCAATTCTTTGGTGCTCAGCCTTTTTTATGGTCCAGCTTTCACTGCCATACCTTGCAACTGGGAAGACCATAGCCTTGACTATACGCACTTTTGTTGACAGGATGATGTCTCTGCTTTTTAGTGTGCTGTCTAGATTTGCCATGGCTTTCCTCCCAAGGAGCAAGCGTCTTTTAATTTCTTGGCTACAGTCCCCATCTGCAGTGATCTTGGAGCCCAGGAAAATAAAATCTGTCACTACCTCCATTTCTTCCCCAATTGATGGAATAGGAGATGCTAATTAAGAAAATTATATTTTCCCTTTGAAATTTAAAGCTTTTTCTATTGGAAACTCTCAGAGATACACTCCATAGATTGCTTGTAAACTAGACCTATACTAACCTTAAGTGAGGAACTCTTTAGATTTTGTTCAGTAGGATGCTTTATTTATTATTATTTTGATAGATTTAAAAGCATTTCTGTCCCGCCTCTCTGGTGCTGTGTTTGCCGAAGCTCATGTTGTCTTTGTATCATTCATTGATCAACCAAATGGAGAACAAAATCAGTAAACCAAAGAAAGGGCAGATGGTAAGAAGCCAAAGAAACATCTATTTGCCAGGAATTGAGAGGGCCGGATGCCATGATCTTGGTTTTCTTAATGTTTAGTTTCAACCCAACTTTTGCACTCTCCTTTATATATATATATAAAGAAAAATAATAAGAACTTTTTGCCTGAAAGAGCTGGAAAACAAATTGTTTTATAACAAATTGTTATAGAACATTGATTTTACTGAAACCTGGACAATTGAAAATTACAGTGGATTATAAAAATTATAAAGACAAGAACTATGTAAAATTGGACTGTTTGGATTTTGAGTTTTGGCCAGCTTGACAAGGCTAATTACAGAGACCATGGCACTTATGACAGATTACTAGAAAAAAATGCTACATATATGGATGCTATTATTATTGATATAAATATAGAAGAAAATGTTTTTATTTAATCATTTAAATATGGATAATATTAAAAATCAAAAATTATTTGTTTAATGCTGAAGAAGAAGGGTACCTTTGGGAGAAGAAAGGATCAAGGAAATATATTATCAATTGATATACCAATTATATAAATATAAAAAATAATTATTATTGACTGTTAATTAACTATTAATGATTGTAAAAAAAATTCATGAACCAAGACAACATGCTGTACACTAGGCACTAAGGTTGCTATTGTAAAAAAGTAACAAAACCTTTACAAAAAAAGAGCACAGTGCAAAGCAATATGGTCTGAGAGAAGGTGAAGACCCAGCACAGTGAGCCAGGCCAGGCCACAGCACTGAGGAGACAGTGCAAAGAAACCTTCCCTAGCTATTGTGAGGCAGGGAGGAGATTTCAATGGTCTTACACTATTGATCCTCTGAGGAAATGAATCTGCTGTACCCCGAAGCTCCCAGAAATCCAACCTTCACATACTTAGCATGTACAAATGGGTAAAGGCTAGGTTAGAAGGAAACAATTTGCCTTTAAGGAAGAATCTGGTCAAAAATTCTAGAGAGAGTAAAAGAGGGAAATAGCAGCCTTTACTCCAAAAGGGGATTTACCTACCTACCTACCTACCTGTCTGTCTCTCTCTCTCTCTCTCTCTCGATAAATAATCTATATTTATATCTCTATATCTATCTCTCTATCTCTCTATCTCTCTATCTATCTAGATATTTCCAGCCATTCTATCTTGCTCAATCTCTCCTAAATATCACCCAATTTACTTGTTACTGCATGTATGGGGAGATGGGACAAGTAAGTATAGATCAGACATGTCAAACACAAGGCCTGGGGGCTGGATCCGGTCCGCAAAGTGGTTTCATATGGCCCGCGAACCCATCCTGGAAACAGTGAGGGAACGGCCCCCGCTGTCTTGGCCCTGGCCCAGGCTGGTTGGGAGCCAATGTAGAGTTTCGTGGTGGCCATCTATGCTGAAACGCATTCAGGCTTAGCTCCACAAGGCTGTCTGGAAAAAGCGAGGGACCAGCCCCTGCTGTGTTGGCCCCGCCTGCTGGACATGCGCTGCGGAGCTATCACCCTTTGTGAGGAATGAAGAAATGCGCCATTGCCTGTAAGCGGCCAGCACATGGCCCTGTCTACTTTGGGCAGGCTAGGGGCTGGGCAGCGTTGCGCTTCTCTTCAGATTCATGCCACCCGGCTTAGCCTCTCAGCACTTTGAGGAGAGCACCCCGCTGCCTGTCAAAACCAGGCAGGGTGGGGGCTGGGCAGCACTGCAGGTAACATTGACTCTCATGCTGCTCATGGCATCCCCTTCCCCAGAGCCCACCAAGCCGGATATGTGAAGTAAGCGAGGGCCATGTGCTGGCCACTTCCAGGCGATGGTGCATTTCTTCATTCCTCATGAAGGATGACACTTCCCCAGCTGCGTTTCTTGTCTGCTTTTCTCCCTCCCTCATCTCAAATATTTTCCCACCACTCGAAGGAAGGAAGGAAGGAAGGAAGGAAGGAAGGAAGGAAGGAAGGAAGGAAGGAAGGAAGGAGCGGGAGGGTCTGAGGGAAGTCCTGTCTTAATCCTTCCCTGCTGCCCTTTCACCATCCCCTTGCCCCCTCCCCTTGGCCTATCCTTGGTCTCTCATCCTATTGCTAAGGAAGCTTTGGATACAAAGCCAGGTCTCCTCACATGGAGTGTGGGCCTCCCTGTTGACTTTGCCCTCGTACCCATCATGAGCAACCTGGCTAAGGAGAATAAACACAGCAGCAGCAGCCTTGAGGAGGAGGTAAGTGCAGTGGGGCGCCCCCTTGGGGAAGTGGGGCTGGGCTTAGTGCCATGGGTGCTTAAGGGCTGGGCTGGGCATTTGACCTCTGCACCACCGTGCAGGCCCTGCCCCACATGGCCTGAGAGGAACAGTTCCTCCAGCGGACCATGCCTTGGCACTTGCCCCAGTCCCATCTCCTTCTGCCAGAGACCCTCAGATCTGTCCCACTCCTGCCCGAGCCTCCATAGGTACCCTTGACGTGAACGATGTAGAGCTGGCCATGCCCACCCAGTAGGCCACACGCACTCCAGCCACGCCCATCCAGTAGACCGCACCCACCCTGGCCACACCCATCCAGCCCCCAAGGGCAACTGCAATGCTGATGCAGCCTTCAATGAAATTGAGTTTGACACCCCTGCTATAGATGACGGAATCTGTCAGATCATTATATAATGATGCACTGAGATTTCTTCACGGTACACTAATTTGACATCATTTAAGGATTGGCACTCAGACTTTTAAAGATTCGTTGGTCCTGCAAAAGGTGCAGAAATGGACTATGGGAATGAGCTTATAAAGAGATACTCACGTGTAAGAGGGCACTAGCTGCGTAGGTTACGATGATGGCTGAGAAGATCCCCAGTTTCAGGGAGTTCTTAAAGACATCTGAAACAGAATGAGTTAATCAGCTAAGTCATTTTTCTTGCCCTCTCCAAAAACTCTGGACCATCATTCCAATCATTAAGGAATTATATGCCCAGCTCCTCTATGAGAATGAACTATTGGCATCCTTTTGGAAGCTACTGGTAACTCTCAAACCATGTTTTC
The DNA here is from genome assembly GCF_964194415.1 of Vipera berus. Lineage (NCBI taxonomy): Eukaryota > Metazoa > Chordata > Lepidosauria > Squamata > Viperidae > Vipera > Vipera berus. The sequence continues at coordinate 124,784,046 of NC_138203.1, forward strand.
ATAAAAAATATTGCCTTTAAATAGAGTTTTATTCCATCTAATATTTTTTGTAGCCATGGCCTTAAAAGTATGTATGCTGATGGCCCTCACATTTCTGGTCATGAACCCTGAAGGCTAATTATGCCTTATAATAATTATTCCCTATTTCTGGCTTGAGGTGGTTGCTGATCGAGATCAGATTTAATAGGAGGCCCTGTATCTCTTGACCCAAAATAGCAAAATAGATAATTATTTGGGATTTGTCAAAAATTAATTTTAGCTGTATGTTTTTTTAACAGCTATTTGATTAGAATCCCATAACCAGCGGTGTGTGTCCGTGTGTGTGTGTTGCTTCTATCATGCAATTTCACAGTTGCCCACGTGTTGCAACACAGACACAGTCCTACAGAGGCACACTTCCCAGACGTGGTTCTAAAATCACGTGTGACATCTAGGAAGGCAGCCCCATAGCTTCAGATCATGTGAGGGGCAAACTCCAATGAACATAATGTATCAGTAGAGGTGGAGCTAGCAAGCACAGCCCACTTTCCATCTTCTTTTGTTTTATCCATTCTTCAATTCACAACTCCAGAATTGTTATCACTCAAAGTGCAATGTATAATGTCCTTTGTTTAGTTTTGGCTTAACATATGAACTCAGCCATTTGTACACCACAGTGAGAGCAGAAAATCTATATGATCCTGACCAAACCATGACTGAATCAACCATCTTACTGCAATTCCCTTAGAAATGTATGAAAGTCTATACCTTCAAGTTAAAACAATCCCTAGTTACGTCTGCACCTACCGAAAGATGCATAAAAATAGGAAGCATCTAGCCTAGCTTTTCTTCATTCTGTTTTTGTAGATGTATTCCCATCACCCTCAGCCAATATAACCATTATAAGTACATATCTGGGGAAATCTGGGTAAAGACAGATCTGAAACCTCTTAGTAAATAAGAGCAGGAATACAAATAAAGAAGAGCCACAGATATGACTCCTATCTGGTGGAGTCATTGACAAGATTTTAGGCACAGGCACTTAAAGCTAAGAGCTCCACTCAGAAGACATTAAATGTTCTAAAAACAAGACAGATGTAAGCATTCTCACAGGAGTTTAGCCACTGGGACATGGGCAGGTTCCAGCTGGTTACCACCTCCACCATAGAACGTGGCAACTCCACCCTCAGAGGATGAGACACTGTCAGGTCCCTAAAAAGGTGAAATGAATCAACAATTACTTGGGGCAAATGCAAGGAGGATCTGTGATATCAAGGATCGATTGAGCTACAAGTGTAGAATTGTCCAACTGGCATGTTTAAAAAGACGTGAAGCTCCTGCGGTCTTTTCTACCTTAGCAGGAACTCTAGAAATTGTCTGATGACGGCTGTCCCAGGAAGGTGGCTTCAATATAAAAAAGTAACAGGCTACAGAATCTGGAGCAAACAAAGTATTTGTTTTGAAAACAGGAGTGAAAGAACCCAGCTTTCTGGTTCCCATGGAGATAACCCCCAAACGTCTCAAGAACAGGTAACAGAAACAGGTGGAGTGTTTTTCAACTTAAGGACTACCATCAGCCTTTTGAAACCACTTAGGAGCAATGCTTTCGTAATCGAGGCACCAAGGTAAATTCAGTTCTGTTTCTCCCACAACATTGCACTTAATCTCATAGTCCACTGATCTACAAATTTGAAATACTGTATTATTACTAAATATGCATTAAGCAACAAAACTATGTTTATAATTAAGCAGGCAATATTATTCTGTCAGTCTCTGATTGCCCTGATTTTCCCAATTAAATTAACATGGCAGAATTTTGCAGTAGTTTCAGTAACCTGAAGAGTAATGATTTTAGTGGGAGCAGATGCTCCTGGTAGTATTACTGCTGCTGGTGAGATTAAAAGGGAAGAGATTAAGTCACACATATTCTCTTAGAAAATTTTATTTCACTGGGCTTTCAACCCGTGAGGTTTTGTTAGTGTCCATGCTGGAGAAGGATAAATTTATTGTTTATTTACTGTATGGTTGCTGTTTGTTTGATAGTTTTGATTTATTCTAGTACATTTATAATTCTGACTCACTGTGATCCCCTTATCCCCAGTCTTTTTAATTAGACAGAGAATAAAATAAATGAAATAAATAAACCACAGGATGTAAGCTTTTCCAAGTAAAGCTGTCTCTTGCAAATGACTGATGGTGATTTTCTGAATGTCAGTGATGCCCCATTTGCTTTGGGATTGCACCCAAGACAGGTGAGGGCTCTAGTCATTAATGGAAGCAAATCCATCTAGAACACGGGTGTCAAACTCGCCACATCACGTGACGTGTCCCGATGTGTCACAACTTTTTGCAATGCCAGCAATGGGGTGGTCATGGCTTCGGTATGATGAAACTAGTCCACAGGCTGGCAGTTTGACACCCCTGATCTAGAAGAAGAAACTCCAGAATCAAACAAGGCAATGTCAATGTCAATCCATTTCTATATTATTGCTAAGAAAACTATACAGAGATGTCTAAAACATCTTGAGAAATTGGGGTACCATATGATGAAACTTCCAGGTCAAAAGGGTAGGCAGTTATTGAGGCAGACCATCAAATTTTATTATTAGAACTGGAGATGATGGTATAGTGCAACCAAAACCATCATACAAGGAAGTCAGCTTAGTGATGGTGCCAATACTGAAAAAGATTTTGTTTCACAAGGATGCAGGGATCTGAAACATGATATGTGAGAAAAGTGAAAAAATGTCCCGCTTTAGACATGAAAGCCAGCTGAGTTACTTTGGGCCAGTTACTACCTCTCAGCCCAAACCACTTCACAGCATTATTGTTGTGGGGAAAACAGGAGGAGGTAGGAGGTATGAGCTATGTTCTCTGCCTTGAGTTAGGTATAAAAGTAATAAAGGTGGGATAAAAATATTATAAAGAAAATAGAGTAGAGCAGAGCAGAGCAGAACACAATAGAGTAGGGTAGGGTAGAATAGAGTGGAGTGGAGTGGACTGGAATGGAAATGGGAGGATGGATTCAATGGGCTGTTTCAGACAAAGTTTTAGATTCTCTCTTACAACCTTAGAACTAGTTTGGGACTGCGTGGAAGAACTCACAAAAATCAGCTATGACAACCTTGGCCTGAGCAATACGAGAACATCAGCCATGCTGAACCTCCGCCCAAATGCATAGCTGAAGAATTGTTAGAATTAGAATCTGCTCTTCTGTTAACCTGCTTTTTAGGCTACCCAGACTATGGAGCTCCCCTTTCTGGTGTTGGATCTTCATCACATGCCTTTGCTTAGGACTGGGTGGCTGAACCTCTGAGCTTCCTCCTCTTGATGAGTGAGGAAAAATGTGTGACTGGCATGCAAAAGGTAGACAAATAGAGGAATGTTAAATTACAGGTGGTTTTCAACTAAATACATGCAATATGCATGAAATTGATTGTGAATAAATGTCATTTTAAGGAATCAGTGTCTGCACTTTCTTCTAACTGCCCCTTGGAAGAAAACCACTGTGAAAAAAAGACACCTTGGAGCAAAGAATAGGTAATAGGTTTTTTTTTAATTTTTGTGGTGTTTTTTTTTGCATACAGGAGTACTGCGTATCGCCTTGAGCTCATTGGAAAAAAGCTGAGAGAAAGCTCAAAAGAAGACCAAAATCTAAAAGAAAAATGATCTTTCACTTCATTCCTAAAATAGATCGTATTAAAAGCTTCGCCAGACTAGGCTATTCGTATATATATTTTAAGACGTTTCCGATTTGCCTGCTTTGTTCCCAATTGTTCTTTGAGAATTTTAGGATTTTAAGCAAAGGATCCCAGGGGCCATCTTCCACACCACTCACCATTTCAGATTCTCCTTTTCCTCTCTAAAACCTGATCCTGCCAGGGTGGCTGTGGTCTCAGACAGAAAGCCCACAAAGTAATTGCTGAAATGGAAGGAACTGGCACTCTCGTAAGCCCTGAGCCACCTGCACATAAGAAGAGAGAATTTAGACACTCATGAAACATTTGCACACCCACTTTTCCAAGAGAAGTCTAAGGCCCCAGAGAGACTTACCTCATTAAGGTACTTCTGGCACGCACAAGAAAGGAAAGGAAAGGAGAGAAGTCAAACAGAAAACAAGTAAGAAATAAATCCAATACTGGAAGCCTCCTAAAAACCTCTTGCTCCCACTTAAACTGGAGGGGGGGGGATTTTCTGGTGATTATGTGACAAGATCTCGCCTGTTTGACTCAGCTGCCATTTTTTTTTTTGTTCACATTCTGATTACTCTTGCCTTTTTTTTGCCATGCTCCCTTAACAAAAAAACAACTGCTTTTTCTCCCTCCTGGCAAGCTACCCCCCATTGATTAAATTCTGTAGAAAACATTGCGTTAAAGGCACTTGCTCCTTTGAGCTAGACTAGGCTGGTGGGTTTGGGGTGGGTGTTTGTATGCTGATTTTAAAAGAATAAATCCTGCCAGGAAGAAAATCAAAAAGTCCCAAATCCAGGCTTTCCACTAGTTTGCACTTCTCCTCTAATAGTTTCTCAGCCAGCATTGGGCACAGTGACAATTGCAGCCAACTGCACATCTGCTTAATTTTTTATATATGCAATAGCCCTTTTCACCCTATAGGTAATCCTTAATTTATGACAATAGGATTGGAAAATTGATCATTAAGCTGTGTGATCGTTAAGCGAGGCGTCATGTGACTGTACCCAATTCTATGACTGTTTTTTTGCCACAGTTGTTAAACAAATAATCATGGTCATTAAGTGAGTCACAATGTAGGACCTAATCTGCCGGCTTCCCAATGACTTTGCTTGTCAGAAGCTAGATGGAATGGTTGCAAATGGCAATCACATGACCATGGGAAACTGCGACCGTTGTAAATGTGTGACGGTTACCAAGCACCCGAATAGCGATCCCTGGGAAGACCGGTCATCACTTTTTTCCTCAGAACTTCAAATGGTTGCTAAAAAAATGATCATAAAGTCAAAAACTACCTGTACATACAATGTTCTTCACTGTGGCTGTTTTCTTGAAAGTAAACAAGTCAGACTGCAGATTTTTCCAGCTAGGAAATACTCTGGGAATATGAGCATGGAGATGGACTAATGCTAATTCAGTAATGGAATCTATTGAGTTAATGATTCTTAACTAATCATTACTGGAGAAAGCAGGAAGCCCTTATGATTTATGATGAAGTATTTTATGATTTATGATGAATGTATTTTTATGTTATTATCATGATTTATCACTAACATTTGTATGTACACTGAGAACTTATGCATCTGAGACAAATTCCTACTGTGTCCAACCATTTGGCCAATAAAGAATTCTATTCTATCCTTCTGTGGCATGGAAAATCACCCAGATTTAATAATAATAATGTGGAAGGGACCTTGGAGGTCATCTAGTCCAACCCCCTGCGCAGGTAGGAAATCCTATACCATTTTAGACAAATGGCTGTCCAGTCTCTTCTTAAAAACTTCCAGTGTGGAGCATTCACCGCTTCTGGAGGCAGGTTGTTCCACTGGTTAATTGTTCTGTCAGGAAATTTCTCCTCCTCTCTTTGGTTAGTTTCCATCCATTGCTTCTTGTCCTGCCTTCAGGAGCTTTGGAGAATAGCTTGACTCCCTCTTCTTTGTGGCCGCTCCTGAGATAATGGAACATGCTATCATGTCCCTCTCATCCTTCTCTTCATTAAACTAGACATGCCCAATTCCAGCAACCGTTTCTTATATGTTTTAGCCTCCAGTACCCTAATCATCTTTGTTGCTCTTCTCTGTATTTTTAGAGTCTCAATGTCTTTTTTACATCGTGGTGACCAAAACTGGATGCAGTATTCCAAGTGTGGCCTTACCAAGGCATTGTAAAGTGGTATTAACATTTCATGTAATCTTGATTCTATCCCTGTTAATGCAGCCTAGCACTGTGTTGGCTTTTTTGGCAGCTGCAGCACACTGCTGGCTCATATTTAAGTTATTGTCCACTAGGACTCCAATATCCTTCTCACAGTTGCTACTATTCAGCAAGGTACCACCTATACTATATCTGTGCATTTTGTTTTTCTTGCCTAATTTTAAACTTGTCATACTCTTTACAGGCAAACCTGTTATACTCTTCACAGGCAAAGTAGTTGCTGTTAAAGCATTGACTTCTGGAATATATACTAACAGATATCTTGCCTCATCAATCCCAAAGTTAGGTACCAATGTCTTTCTTCCAGCATCCATGATGTGGCATTTCCTTCTCGGGAAACCAATGAAGTTCCACCTAGGTCCTAGAACAATCAAGTTCTAGAAAAAGTTCATTCGGAGCTGAACAATCTGATCTCTAATGATAATGTCTCATGGCCAGACTGATCATCTGCTTTTCTGCTTTCCAATAATAGCTGCTGTACCAAGAATGAGCTTATTTTCTTCATTTAGGGCTGACCATACTATTAGGTGGACAAAGCATAAATTCAAATTGGGCATGGAGCTGGGGTGTGTTGTGTTTTCATAGCTCTTTCTTCTTCTCCAACAACCAGTGGAGTTTCAAAATATTGTCTAACAACTTCTCAGCAGTTTTAATTCTACATCTGTTTTTTTTCCCAGCCATCTTCTCAGTAAAAATGTCTTTCAGATTTTTCTAATGTTGGACAAAGTGTGATAGCATGCTGAGAATAAAAAACTAACTTTTGGTATCTATTGACTGTAGCTCACATGACAAATTGTCAAAATTGATTGTTACATAATTTATACAACTGCAATGGAGGAACAGAGCCCCTGAATGGCTTCAAGGTAATAAGGTAGACCTATACATGCCGACAGAGCAAAGCTACTATAGGAGGTACTAATGCAGAAATATATATGTCTACAGGCCACAGGAGAGGTTAGAGACCTCTGAAGACATATTGTCTCAAATGATGAGCCATAATGACTTGATGCCAGTGTGCTACAAACCATTGTGGCCACAATTGCTGGGCCACAAGCATCTCTGAAGTAAGCTTGAAAGAAATCTCGTATCACAATGTTCCCAATAAAGTGACAGAACAAATGGTCTGGCGGTGAGATGTACACAACAGTCATGTAGATGTCAGGAATTGTGAATGAGATGTCTGACTGGGGAAAAAAGCACCCAAATGCTATCATCTAAGTCATATTACCTGCTTCTGCGCTTCCTGTCACGAGGGATGTGATCCCAATGAGAGAAAGCAAGGGAGGAGAGAGAAGGATTAAACAAAGTTAAAGTTGGTGGAAAGAGAGAAAAAAGTAGTTCATTAAGTCACTGTACATTCTGAATTGTGTTTTTCTGAAAAAGCACCTCTTGGGAAAGTTAACTACGTGCGGGAAAAGTATGACATCCCCATGCTGTTGAAAGATGCCACAATTGTTGAGTTTCTCTTGACCTCTCAACTGTTCAATCCAAAATGTGGAGTCACCAAACCAGAGGCCTACTGAGGTGGATGAGCTACCATTTCCAGGATCTCTCCCTGTTGCTGGCTGCCATTGATGAGAATTCAGCCACTTCTAAACAATCACAATTCCTTATTCCTACATAAAAATGTTTCAATATTCTTTGGATTTTCTGTTTCATGCAGTGTAGGATTACAAACATTCAAGTATCAGAAGTACAAGCTTCAGTATGGTTCTAATCCTCTTTTTCTCAGGTTAAGATAAGCAAGATGTCGTTTAGAAATAAATGATCAGCTTAGATAAAATTTAAGATCTACAATTTAATTGTAGGAAATGCCAAGTGGACTTGCTATAGTCCAAATGTTCACACAGACAAATGCTCAGCTCTCTACCACAGCACTATATTTAATCTGATGATGAAAGTACAATATGAATCATTAAGAACCCTCAGCTGGAGAGAAAGATTTTCTCTGTCATAATCAACTTAATGTTTGTTTTTTTTAGCCTGAGAAAACGCAATGGTAAATGGTGCTTCCCTCAGGTCATTTTTCACTTCTGAGACACAATATCTGGCAAGAATCTCTTCTGGATGGTAAAGAGAAATGCTAAATTAAACAACTAACAAGCTGCCATTTTCTTTTTTGATTAGACCCAACATCAGGTGCTTGAGGCACTATCACAGTCTAATTACAGATATCACAGTCATCTTCAATTGCATGATGGACACCCTACTAAAAATATTCTGACAATCAGAAGCCTTCCAGAACATACTGGAAGGCATATAAACATATAAGCACAACACTCCTTAAACAGTACTTTTTAGAATGAAAGATTGGGATTAAAGTGGGCTGCTGTTTCCAAACTATCCATGTAGAGCTGGTGATCTGCATACAAATGAGCTGACATTTCAAGGGCATAGCTGTACAGTCGATTCTACTCCATTTCATCCAGTGCTGATGGCATCATAAAGCCAACCCCAAAATAAATCAAGGGAATACTAAAAGTCCTTTAAAAAATACTAAACTCAAAATGTGTCTTGCCACAGCTAAAAATCCAGAGGTATTGCGGAAGAGGGTTGATGGAGGTATTAATTTAGGTAAAGAATAAGGAACTTCAAAACATTTCATGTTTATATTTCTCAGGGTTTTTTTTTTCTAAATCTACTTGATTCCTAATTCAAATTTGGTATTTGAAAGCTCCTTTAACTCTGCTGGCAAGTTTACTTAATAAACTCATTTCCAGTTACGGAACGTATGGGAAATTGAATCTCAGAACACCAATTCAAAAGAAGGCACTTACTTCCTGAGTTGCTTGTAGCTGTAGAGCGGTATGAAGTATGAGAAGAGATAGGGAGCTACGCAGGTGGACATGATGAGGCACACAAGGCAGAGGAAGAAGCTCAGAAAGACCTTCTGAAACCAGGAGAAAGTCTACATGGAAGGAATCAAAACCAATCATTATGCAATGAGCATCCTCTGTGTGGATTCCAGTCCCTGTAGTTGTTCCTTCACATGCATCTCCATCAGCTACAAAGCAGCCCCCACAGTACAACCCCATGCATAGATACAAAAACCTTGAGCCCACAGCTGAGTAACAGGCAGAGAAAGGAACCTAGAAAGGATCTGCCCTAACTTATCAGTGGTAAAGAATGACAGTGGAAGATTTGTACCTTCAGACTTGCAAGATTCTGTTTAAAAAAACCTTACAATAAAGTAGAATTGGCTTATCTTGTGTGTTTCCTATCTGATCCACTTGGGTGGCCGATAATTGTCTAGAGATACTCTGCTGGTGGAGGTAGCATGTAATAAGAAAGATTTAACTATATTTTAAACCAGTTCACTTCCGTTTAATAGCCTTGGTGGAGCAGTGGGCTAATGCCTCCTTAAGTAACACCAGCTGCCTGCAATTAGTGCAGGTTCGAGTCCCACCAGGCTCAAGGTTGACTCAGCCTTCCATCCTTCCTATGTAGGTAAAATGAGGACCCAGATTGTTGGGGGCAATTAAGTTGACTTTGTAATAATGCCGCTTGGGGGGTGGGGGGGGGGTGAAAGCTCTAATAAGCAGGCATATACATAGAATGAAGACTATTGCTAAGCACATTGATTTGTGCTTTAAATTGTAAGCCGCCCTGAGTCTTCGGAGAAGGGCGGGATATAAATGGGATTTTAAAAAAATGTGTGCTTATTTACTTCCTACTTCTTAGTCCCCACCCACCTGAGTTTTGCAATGGGACCATTAGCAAGTCATTCAAAGACAGAGTGCATCCCTCCCTCCCTCCCCGCCCAAAGGTGGCACAATCCTCTCTTAATGGAATGATTAAGTTGGTAGAGGGTTAACTAGTGTAAGGGTTGCACTTTATATAAATTCTTGATGAATGTACCATTGAAGGTTTGGAATAGTGTTTAACATTCCACTTTACTGTTTCTCCTCTACACAAGAAAGACTGAAAGATGTTGGCAGGATGCTATCCAACTACTCTGTAAAAAATATGGCTGCTTCTATTCTGGCCAATGAAAGAAAACAATCAGTTAATTCAAATAATCATTTCATAAACATAACTGTAGTATGGTTTCTATAAAAAAAATAGAGGTTCTTCCTTCTCCATGGCCCAAACCTTTCCAACTCTGAGTCTAAATAGAAAAATTAAAGAACGCTTGTCATGGCTTGATCATTTGCAACTATAGGAAGCCTGGAGAAAAATGCCCAGGCTGAAGGCATCATTTTTAATAAATCTTCAAAGCTAAATGTGGCCCATCCTTTTCCCACCGAGCAGATCTTGCCCACCACACTGCCAATAATAGACATTAGAGTGCACTCACTATTTTCCTGCTCTCTACAGCCTGCAGATAGGTGCGAAAGCGGAACCAGGGTCCAAATATAACTGTTCCAACAAAGTAGATATATCCCATGAACTCAACTGGGGATGGAATGGTTGGCACCTCGCCCCGGTCCAGATCAAAGCCCAATGACACAGCCTTCATTGCCACAATCATCTGGGCACCTAGTGGTAGAAATGAGAGAGAGGGTCAGTGCTGACATTCCTAACAAGCAACTTAAAAGAATTTGTTGCCTCAGAGTAGGGTTACGAGCACAAATTATTTTTCTTTGATCCGGCAAAGGTATTCAGATCGAATGGGATTTATGAATGGAAGCCCATATCATTTGTTCTAATAACAACTCAGTTTATAAGTCTTGATGGAATTTCCTAGCTGCGAAGCTACGACTGGTACACATGCTGAATAGTACTTTATGCTTTTGGAAAGGTAGCACTTTCTTTCAACACATAAGATTTTTCTGATACACCTTATCACACTAAAACCAGAAGATATGAACAGAAGGAGAACTGTCACTTACCTCTCATCTTATGCCAACTCACAGTGTCTACCATATGCATCTCTCTATAGAGGAGGAGGGAAAAGCAGGAAACAAAAAAAGAGCCATTATCTTTGGGTATCAGTCCTTTGTTTGCTATCTTTCCTTTCCTTTCCCTAAGATCCAGATAAGTTTCAAAATTCTCTTGCTGAACTTTCCAGTAAAAAGGAATGCCTTCATGTCAAAGGACTGGGTGACTAGAAATGCAACTGACTCCATGAATTATTTATTTATTATGGGACTTATATGCCGCCCTATCTCCCGAAGGACTCAGGGCGGCTAACAACAATAAAATACAGAATACAAATATTTAAAAAAAAATTAAAGTATCACAAAGCCCCACTAAAACCAATAAAAACATTAAAAGCAGTGGAAACTAGAAGGAAAGAACTGGAGAATGAAATAAAGGAAAAAGAAAAGGCTTTGATTTTGAACCCAGAGGATGTGAAGATCAAGGAGGCTATTAGATTGTTAAGAGGACAATTTGATAAATTAATGGCTGATCAAGTGGCGACCAATCTGCGGTTTGCTAGGCATAATACTTTTTGCAATGCTAATAAACCAGGCAGATGGTTAGCTTATAGACTGAGGAAAAAACAAAGAGCATCTAATATAGATAAGATTGAGTATAAAGGAAGGGTCGTGTTTCAACAGAATCTTATTAAGGATGCTTTTGTGGATTTTTATTCGAAATTATATACTAAAGAGGATATTAATGCAAAAGATATTGATACGTACTTGGAGAATGCTAGCATCCCGGTTCTTACGCAAGTACAAAAAGAGGGGATTAATCAGCTGATTACAGAAGAAGAAATTTTTACAGCTATTAAGGAACTGAAGGTGGATAAAGCACCAGGCACGGATGGCTTGATCGCGGCCTATTATAAGAACTTACAATTAGAGATGATAAAACCGTTAAAGGAACTGTTCCAGACAATCCAGAGGGGGGGAAAGGTGCCACCGTCTTGGAGAACAGCTTTTATTTCTTTGATTCCGAAGGAAGACCAGGATGCTACTTTAGTTAAAAATTACAGACCGATATCGCTATTAAATACAGATTATAAGATATTTGCTAAGGTTTTGGCTAATAGACTGATGAGGGTTCTACAACAGGTGGTTCATGGGGATCAAACGGGGTTTATTAGTGGTAGACAAATGAAAAATAACGTGAGACATATAGTTGATGTGTTAGAGTTTTTGGAAAGGCACAACCAGATCTCTGCAGCGCTAATCTTTTTAGATGCTGAAAAGGCTTTTGATCAATTGAATTGGCAATTTTTGTTGAAAGTTTTAGACAAAATGGATTTTGGGGAAAAATTTCTACAACCGATTAGGGCATTATATCAAAAACAAACTGCCCGAATCATAGTTAACAATAGCCTGACAACAGCATGTAATATTGAGAAGGGCACAAGGCAAGGGTGTCCGCTATCGCCCTTGTTATTTGTGTTAACATTAGAGATATTATTGGTTAAGATTCGGAACTCGGAAAAAATTAAGGGGATACAAGTTGGAGATCAGGACTACAGATTGAGAGCATTTGCAGATGATCTGGTTGTTACAGTGACCCAGCCAGAGAACTCTGTTGTGGACCTGATGGAGCTAATAACACAATATGGGAAGGTTTCTGGATTTAAAGTAAATATACAGAAAACTAAAATTTTGGCTAGAAATATGACAGTTTCACAGAAGGCTCTTTTAGAAGGATTAACTGGATTTGAGATTGTTAAAAGGGTTAAATATTTGGGGGTGACTTTGTCGCCCTCTAATACAAAGCTATATAAAAATAATTATGAAAAACTATGGGGGAAAATTCAAAAAGAATTGGAGAGTTGGGAAAAATTGCAATTGTCTTTGTTGGGACGGATTGCAGCAGTGAAAATGAATGTCCTGCCCAAATTTTTATTTTTATTTCAAATGATACCGATTCTTAAGAAAGATTCTAATCTGGAGGAATGGCAGCGTGGTATCAATAAATTTGTGTGGGCAGGGAAAAAGCCACGAGTTAAACTTAAGATTATGCAGGATACTCGTGAGAGAGGTGGCCTTAAATTGCCAAATCTTAAATTATATTATGAAGCTGCTGCATTGGTAGGAATAAGCGATTGGATTAATTTGACGCAACCGAGGTTATTAAATCTTGAGGGCCATGATTTGTTGTTTGGCTGGCATGCATATTTGTTGTATGACAAGAAGGTAGATTCTGTGTTTAGGATGCATATTTTAAGACAGGCACTGCTGAGAGTTTGGAAGAAGTACAGATACAAGTTAAGCAGCAAGATACCATTGTGGGCAATTCCAAAACACGCAATAGAAAATATACATGCTGGTTTCAAACACGATGAGACTACCTATAAGGAAATTTTAAGTTTGGAAAGGAATGTTTGGTGCCTGAAATCATATAATTTCTTGCGAGAAGAGAAGGTTGTTCGAACTTGGTTTCAATATATTCAGTTACGGGCCAGGTGGAAAGAAGACCAGAAAAATGGATTTGTAATGACTGATGAAAATTTGATAAAGCAAATTAGAAATCAGGGACCAGCACATATTAAACGGATATATCTTGCATTGATAGAGATTGATTCAGAAACAGAGCTGGTTAAGGATTGCATGATAAAATGGGCCCAAAACATTCAGGAAGTTATTACAATGGATATGTGGGAAAAGATTTGGGTGAGGAATGTAAAATTTACTCAAGCTCAAAATTTAAGAGAGAACTTTTATAAAATGTTTTATAGATGGCATTTAGATCCTAAAAAGCTTGCAAGTATGTATCCGAATTACCAGCCTAAATGTTGGAGGTGCGGTGATGAAGATGCAACATATTTTCACATATGGTGGACATGTAAAAAGGTTAAGGCTTTTTGGATAAAAGTCTGGTGGAATATGCAGAAGGTTTTTAAACGGAGGATAAAATTTTGCCCACAATTTTTTTTGTTGGGAATAATGGTTGACGCTACAGTTGTGGACTCCAAGTTGATGTTGAACTTAGTTACGGCAGCAAGACTTTTGATAGGTCAATATTGGAAGAAAGAGGAACTGCCGACTATACAAGAGTGGATTTTAAAGGTTTCCGACCTGGCAGAGATGGCGAAGATCTCGGCCTATTTGAAAGATCATTCGCAAGAACATTATATTATGGAATGGAGAAAATGGATTGAGTTTATCCAGAACAAGTATAGGGTTAAGAAGTTTTACGTAGCATTCAAATAAGTCTTCCTTCGCTTTGTTTTTTCTTTTTTTTATTTTAGTTTTTTATATATATTTTATATTGCTAAGGATTGTTTTATCCTATATAAGCTAGAGAGTAATGGATTTTAGAACTAGTAATTGTTAGTATATGGTTGTTTATGATTGCTTTTTTATATATATATACCTTGTATTTAGCTCTGGGAAGTCGGGGGGGGGGAGGGGGGAGGGGGGGAGGTAGGGGGGTGAGGAGGGAGGGGGGGGAGGTAGGGGGGAGGTAGGGGGGGAGGAGGGTGGGGGAAGGGGGGGTTCTTTAAAGGAAAACTGTATTGTAAAACTTTTCAATAAAAAAAAACATTAAAAACATAATTAAAAACCCTTATCATCAGTCCAGGTTGGCCTGTTGGAAAAGGTATGTCTTGAGGTCACGATGAAAGGACCGGAGATCTGGGGCCATCCGGAGCTCCCGGGGGAGCTGATTCCACAAGGCAGGTGCCCCCACAGAGAAGGCCCTCCCCCTGGGGGTCGCCAGCCGACATTGTCTGGCGGACGGCACCCTAAGGAGGCCCTCTCTGTGTGAGCGCACAGGGCGATGGGAAGTCATTTCTGGCAGCAGACGGTCCTGTAAGTAACCCGGGCCTAAGCCATGTAGGGCTTTATAGGTAAGAACCAGCACCTTGAATCTCACTCGGAGGGCAACTGGTAACCAATGCAGCTCATGCAGGAGGGGTGTAATATGGGAGTATCGGGATGCACCAGCTGAAGCCTCCGAGTGGTCTTCAAGGGCAGCCCCATGTAGAGAGCATTGCAGTAATCTACGCGGGAGATAACGAGCACATGAGTGACTGTATGTAAAACCTAAGGATTATTCAACTTATTTTTATTTGGAGAAGTGTAGGTGGTTTATGTGGCTTCCACCCGTGAAGTAGGCAAACCTCAAATGGGGCTGGCCAAAACAGGATAAATATACATTCTTGTAACCAGCCTCCAACTCTTAAGGACACCTGTTTATCTTGTGCTCCCTTATGAGAGGTGTCCCCCTTATTGACTAGTCTCTCCTGTTGGTGTGACATACTACTGGATTAGTTAACCCTTTCCTCATGAACTGCTCTTGCCTGTGTCTTGCCTTTTAATTACGCCTCCCACATTCCTCACTTACCCCATAAGCAAATAGATGAGGATGGTGATGGAAAGCAGAACTCCACGCTGGGTTGAGTGGCGGCAGAGGAATAAAACCAGGTAGCACAAGAGGCTGAGGAGCACAACCCACACCATCTGCAGCTGAAAAAAGTGATAGAGGGCATAGAAGCCACTAGCGACGGTGCTCAGGTGCTTAGCATAGGATGGCAGAGCTGGAAAAGAAGAGGCAGGGAGCTTGGATGAGAGAAAGAGAAGCTCACCATGGCTGGGTTCACCCAACACACCTAGCCATAATATGGAGTGTGTGTGTGTGTAATAAAAAAAAATACCCATGTCAAGGAACCATCAAAGAGAAAACTACATACCCACCAAAACTTGTGGAACAAATTGTTATATATAAACAGGCTGCAATCCCCAAACTCACTCATACCGATGATGTTACCCAGTTGGATAATGAAACAACAGTGAGCTGAAAACTAGCTAATTCAATTTTATCTCGTAGGTAGACAAACTCAGCCTCTACTTACATAACCTCCATAGGAGACGGCAAGCTAGACACAAGAGCAGCAGAGTCCAAACCTGTTCAAAACCCTGCTGAGCAGTCGGCAATACACAACTGCTCAACAGCTGCTGGTAAAACTCTTGCCGTGTAAAGGTGGCCATGGCCCCAACCTGGAAAGAGAAAGAAAGAGAAGTGGAGCAAGCCCATCACGTTAACTCTGCAGGTAAGTCAAGATTATTCTGAATCATTTATAAATCCAAAGAATAAAGCTTGGAATAAGCTATACCCAGTCCTGTTCTTAAACTGGGATTATTCTAGTTGAGGCATGTCAAACTGCCGGCCCACAGGCCGGATGCATCACAACGAAACCGTGCCCTCTCCATTGCTGGCAATGGGGAAAAAGTCACGATACGTAGCGCGATGTAACGTGACGTCGCGAGTTTGACTTGCCTGTTCTAGTTGAAAGAACCTCCCTCTACTGGGAGAATGATTGAACTTTCAAGACATGCACAAAGATAAAAGCTGTGTTTATACAATGCTTATTAATGATTTATTTAACCATAATTTCCTTAAAGCCTACTTTCTGGGGCTCATACAACACACTGAACTAGAGATCAACCAACCACACAAGCTAGATTGACATAACCTACTACCTACAGCATGGTTAGGCCATTTGTGGTTCAGTAAATGGTCTGAGCCCAGTTATAGTTAGCCATGCCAAAGCCAGCCAGTCAGCAGGTCTAGTATTCCTTGACATAAAACCCATGTAACCAGGTTCATCATCTCAGACACACCTGCCACTTCAATGGCACAATGTAACCCAATGTTCCTTTCTGTAACTATTGCTTCCCTCTAGTTTTAGAACTATAGTAGATTTGAAACAGCAGCATGGAAATCCAGTCTAAGTATTACCTTGGTCTGAGAGCACTAAATGTAGCTTAGCAGAGGTGAGTCTGAAAACCATGTAACGACAGCAGCCAGATTGTGTTTCTCATAATTAACCTAACTATGGCTTGTTCAATCAGTCTCATTTTGTACACAAAGCATGCTGAACCATTAACTATGGCAAGCTGAAATCACAAAATATAATGAACTAAAATGTTATTTGTAAGTTTATGGTATTGTAGGAATACAATCCATCCATGCCTCCCCAAATTCTACAGAGGAAGAGACAGACACAGGTATAAATCAACTAAATAAATCCATAAACAATTACTGTATGGAAGTAAATTCTGCTAAAATCCACAGAATCTGACTATTTCTGCAGTACAGCTGAGCAAACTATACCATTTACACTGATGCAAACTCTTTCTGTACTTCCTTACATGGAACTAATTCTTACTATTTGTAGACCCAGTTTAGGAATAAAAATATATTCCAAAAGAGCTGGGGGGGGGAAGGCACCATCATTAACTGAAGGCCAGTTACCAGTCGCACAATAATAGCATAAATTCTGATTCTGCTTCAGTTTTCCAAGGTTGAATTAACACTAAGCCTAGCTGCACATAGGGGTAGAGAAATGGCTGGTGGGGAGTAATATACAGCTAATGAATTGATGAAGCATTGCATTAGGAAGGAAGACATGGTTGGAATGGTACATTTGCATTAAACACGATTTCATCATGATTTGGTAAACCATCGTAATCCAGAGCCACAAAATACGGGAAGCCAAGACCAATCAAAGCATATTACGGTTTAACAACATGAAACAGGAACCCTGCGGATTTGCTGGTCAGTGGCGTAACAGACAGGTAGAGAGGGAGGAAGGAAACGCAGGAGCACAGAATGGAGGAGGGGAATGGGGCTTTAGACAAAAGGATTCGAAAGGAAAATCAAACGAGCCCTGTCCTGCAACTCCAAGTTAACCCTTCACTTCTCGTTTCCTTTCTGGCATAATTCCCCCACCTCCCGAAAGCTATTTTTTTTCTTTCTCACTGCACCCTCTGGGATACTAATACTAGCCCGCTTTCCTGACCGCGCTATTCTTAAGGGGGAAAGAGCTAACGATGGGAATCCCCAGGGAAACGGCGGGCATCGCGTCATTTCAGAAAAAGGAAAAGGGAAATCCATTTCATTCGGAGACGTCGATCTAGGTCTAGGAAGCTTTTTCCTTTTCCTTTCCCTCTACGCTGCATTGCGGGAGAGGCGACAACTCGGCGCCCCCTCAACTCGGCTCTGTTTCTCTCTCGCCGAACTTGCCTTAATGCCTCTTATCCATCCCTCTAGCTCCTTTTAGGCCAGCTGTTCCAGCGGCATGCCTTTTAAAGAGGCGTTATTGCTAACTCACCGATGCGTCTTTTATTCGCAACAACCTCTTTTCCCCCAGCTTTCCGGAGCTGCGTGGGTATCGGCCTTCCCCTCCCCCTCCCACCCCCAACAGCTGGAAAAGCTGAGAAAGGAAGGAGAGGTAGGCGGTGGGGAAAAGGGTGCAGCAATCCCTGTTTAAAGTTGGAGGTGGATCGCTGGAAAACACCAATGAGAAGGCCGGAGAGGAATAGTTAAAACTGCTGAGCGGCCAATCGGATGGAAAAGATGGGGGCAGACGCGCAAAAGGCCAGCCAATGAGAAAGGGCGGGGCGCGAGAAGAAAGAAATTAGTCCGAATCCCCCCTTGAGTGAAGCCGCGTTTGCCCGCCAGCAAAAGCTTCGCTTCTAGAGGTCGCGGTGCGTCAAAATGGGTGGAAAGGAAACCGCGAGGGCGGCTAGCAATAAA
The DNA here is from genome assembly GCF_964194415.1 of Vipera berus. Lineage (NCBI taxonomy): Eukaryota > Metazoa > Chordata > Lepidosauria > Squamata > Viperidae > Vipera > Vipera berus. The sequence continues at coordinate 124,802,321 of NC_138203.1, forward strand.
GAGCTGTGATTTTACAGGCTTTTGTTCTGAAAACGTTATTCTCTAAAAAGGAGGGTGAGCGTGCAGAAAGCCGCCATGTAGCATCCTCTCTAGAGAAGACACGAATGGCGGTAGGCTTTAACACACACCCTGGGAGAGTACTGTGGGAGATTGGGTGTGGAAACTGGAGTCAGTTCTTTCAGTTAAGGGTTGCACACAGAGTAGGTCGGCGCTGTTGATAGTAGATTGGCAAAGTGTCTGATCCCAACGTACCTTAAGAGCATCCTGGTCAGTCACTTTTTGCACGTTTATTCAGCATTTCTTCATTCCTAATCCTGCTTCTTCCTGTTTTAGTTGGTATGAACACTATCTGTTTGTAGCATTCGCTTTTTTTCCTATTTCTCTTGACGTACCCACCCTCTCTTTCACTTAACAACTTTAATGCACGCTGATATGCAGACACTTGGTTCTTTAATTTTCCTTCTTCATAACAGATCATATATTATTCACTCCTTAAGTTTCAACCTTTGCATGTCTTAAAATTTCTCTAGCTCTTTTCCCATCTCTACTGTATTCAATGATAAGTGTATATGCATTTATCTATTTGCTCTACTTTTCATCATCTATGTATAACAATTATTTGCCCAATTTTCCCTGATACAACTATCCTAGTCTTTGATTCATTAATTTCCAGATCCAGGCTCACTCATGCGTACATAGTGAAAGTATCACTTGTAATAAATCATTCAGGTTCTGTGCATATGAAAATATATATTCCACATGCCAATCAGCAAACCTCTGATAGCACGCAAATATTTTATACATACCGTATTTTCCGGCGTATAAGACGACCCGGCGTATAAGACGACCCCCTACTTTTAAGAAGTTTTTCAAGGTTTTTTGTCTTATACGCCGGAAAATACTTACATGCCCTGCCCTCCCTGTCCGTCGCAGAGGAGGCGAAGGCCCGACGCCCCGCCGGCCCTCCTGCTTTTCCCGCGCTTCTGCCGGCCCCCGAGGCGCAGCGTTTCCCGGGCAGCAGGCAGCGCCGGAGGGCAGCCGCCACCCCGCCACGGCCGGCACCCCTCCTGCTTCCCCCCCCAGGTCTTGAACTTCTCCCATTCGGCGCAGGGTGGGGCAGCTCCGCCTGCAGCCTCTTTTTCATGTGCCGCTTCCCTCTCACCGTCGGCCGAGGCGCGCTCGGCCCGGGCTCCCGGTCCCTCTTCCTGGCCGGCTTCCCGCCCTGCCCCTCATGGAGCTGGACTGGGCGTGCAGCCTCTCGGTGTGGCTGCTTTTCCTGGGCAGCCTGGCGGTGCGGCTCCTGCGCTCGGATCTGTTGCTGAGCCGGCGGCTGCTGCTGCGCATGGGACTGCTGGCCATCCTGCAGGCGCTGGGCCGTCCTGCCGCTGCCCCTCAGCGCCACGCTCACGGCGGCTGCCTGCTGGCTTGTCTCGGCCAGCACCGCCCGGCGGAAGCGCAGCATCAGACAAGAACAGGACTTCCCTGCCGCCTACCGTCCGACGCTCTTCCCTCTTGAGGCAGCTGCTGCGTCAAGAGGGAAGAGCGTCGGACGGGAGGCGGCTCTTCCCTCTTGAGGCAGCAGCTGCTTCAAGAGGGAAGAGCGTCGGACGGGAGGTGGCAGGGAAGTCCTGCGTGCACGCGCATGTGTAGGACTTTCCTGCCGGCTCCCGTCCGACGCTCTTCCCTCTTGAGGCAGCATCCCCGAGGACTCCTTAGGGCGTATAAGACGACCCCCCAACTTTTGAGGTGATTTTCATGGGTTAAAAAGTCGTCTTATACGCCGGAAAATACGGTATATCAAAAATATGTTGAACATCCAAAGGAACAGACGTTGCTTGTCTGCTACCTGCTCAATATCAAAACATTCACAGAATATTCTCGTACGTTTTGCTTTCATCATACAAACTATTACTGCATTCAGTAATTAACCTCCATATTTATGCAAAGCTTTCCATAATTGAAGTCATTTTATCATATACTTTTTCTGAACAAAACTACAGCAGATTGTTTCACATTCACTTACTTCTAAATGGACTGCTGGGAAAAAAACTGGTTTCCCTCCACCCCTGGAATAAAGCGGTATTGCAATATATGCTTCCATTCCATTCCCTTACTTTAATTTCATTCCACATTCTTTCCTCATTTTCTAACGGAAGCTTCTTGCTTAGCCCTCTTTCCTACTTTGGTTTTTTTTTTTTAAAAAAGTTTGATTTTCTAATTTTACACTTAAATATTTAAAAAGCAACGTGGTGGCTGAGTTAATCGATAAATTCAATAACATACAAGTATCTTTAGTACAAGTCTCAAACTACTACATTAAATATTTCCTCTCTTTTCCCCTTAGTATTTACTGTCTCATATTTAAACTAATATAATTCTTATTATGTCAATTAAATGAAAATAACATTCTTACATTCCTCAATAATTTTTAGCTTATACATATCCTGGTTATTTTAACATTCAGTCTTTATATAGACAATCAATGTCCTAATTAGTTTTTCCCAATTTTTAGTTTCCCATTAATATTTAAATTTAACATTTAATATTTATAGTTTCCAAGTTTTAAGTAACCAAAGTTCCCTTTATCACAGTTCATCACAAAGTCTAATGTTCAGGATACATGTCTTATCTATTTGAATATATTCTATTTCTCACCATCTTATATCAACTAATTAATAATACAGTATAACATTCTAATTTTCTATTAATTTCCAAATATCTTAAATTTAGTAACCAAAATTTCTCTTATTTCAGCATCAAATACTTCCTCTCTTTTTCTCTTAATGTTTACTATCTCTTATTTAAGCTAGTAGTTTTTATTATATCAGCTAAGTAAAACATGTTTATTACATTTATCACTAGATTTTTAGCTGATATATATATCTTAATTACTTTTACATTACTTTTACATACGTTATAAACAAATCAATATTCAAATTTAACTTTTAATATTTATACTTCCACGTTTTAAATGACCAAAGTTTCTTTCTTATTCTAGCTTTTTTTCTTTGCCAACTCGCCTTCCATATCCGTGCTTTTAAATCATCAAATAGATCTCCCTCTGTTATTATATACATTGTTTGAAATAAGAAAGGCCATCCAGGCACCACTTTTTGGAAGGGCTAACAAACCATTTCTCTATTTTTCCATCTCGGCATAGTTGCCCTGAAATGCTTATCTTCCCTTCGGTCTGTTCTTCTTCTTGATCCTCAGGTTTCTTCTGGTTTATATAGAAAGTCTCTTCCATTTTCAGTGTTATTAGTCCCTTTTCGGGGTTTTCCATTAACTGTGTTTGTTGATCAGTTGAATCTTCTATCATAGTATCTGATTGTTCCACTTCTTCTATTATATTTTGTGTAGTTGATATTTTAGTTGTAATCAAAGTTTGGGTTTGTATATCTAGATCTGGTTGATGAGCATGACTATTTAGCTACAAGGGATGGCTAAATTCTACTTTTCCCCATTTATTTTTAATTGATTTTTTTTTCTCTTTTCCCCTCAACCATAGTAATTTTGCTTGGGAAAATAAAATGGGCAAGGCTTCAGTAGAAAGAACTTGCACCAGTTCACTCTCCTCACTTGCATCAAATTCTGCAGTTTGGCCTGAGATGGGTTTATTACCTTTGTGTAGTTTCATGCATCAGGGAAACCAGGAAACTGGGATTAAACCATTTAATTGGTTTAGCTCAGCAAGAGTACAGTTTGTAAACATTTATTCATGGTTTTAAGTAATGTGCATTCTATTTTCTACTTCATCAAATAAAATGAAACATTTTCCTAAATTGGTCATCTATCTATCTATCTATCTATCTATCTATCTATCTATCTATCTATCTATCTATCTATCATCCCCTTTCTCCCCCTCCAGTTTGAACATAGTGAAATGTAAGAAAATTGGGATGTTTTGGTACCTCAAGGTGACATTCATTTCATTTTTGTATCTGCAGATCAGATAATTTCATAGTTTGCGTGTAAAACATCACTGTGTGTATTTGGACTCCGCTCAGTCTTTGGACTGCAGTCACATTTCTTTCACGTCAGTCCCATCGATACGTGCTACAGCTAGTGGTGTCACTAGGTAGGTATGCAAGACAGGGAGGGAGGTATGTCAGGATATATAAATGTTAATGCAGTCTTTCAAAAGCAATTAATTTAATATTTTGATTCTTGATTAATGTGACTGCATTTCTCTTTTGGCTTGTCCACTTTTTTTAAAAATCCCATTTATATCCCACCCTTCTCCGAAGACTCAGGGCGGCTTACAATCTAAAGCACAAATCAATGTGCTTAGCAATTGATCTTTTCTTTTCTTCCTACTTTTGTCAGCCATGTTGTCTATCTCTAACAATAGGTCAGCTATATGGTGACGTTCTGTACTTCTACACTGAATACCGTGATGGCTTTCGCCATAGTGAGATGTGGCACCCTACCTACTTCTGGTTTTACTTTGTCTTTCTGAATGGTCTGTGGATTATCATTCCCTCTCTTCTCATCTGGGATGCCTGGAAGCATCTCAGTGCTTGCCAGAGAGTGATGGATGCCAACAAAGTCAAGAAACATTGATGTCTTGCACAGGAGGTCATATTGGATGGCTCTTCCAGCCATTCAGAGGTTGATCTGCACTTGTTTACATATCTTCTGTGGCTTCTCTCCGTTTTCAGTTAATTTGTTGAATTGATGGTGGTTATTCTTTAAATATTCAGAGCTCTTAAGCTTAAAATTAAGATTGCAGTTTTATCTTCATGAAGGGTTTTTTTTTTAAAAATCAAGAGATTTTATTTCTAAATAAATGTGATTAGGATCAAGTGACTCAGCTAATACTAGTCAGTATTGAATTGAGCCTGCTGTAGATCATATAGCTTTGTTTCTCTTGATACTGATGACTTAAGCCTGCCAGGAGGGCCCCACATCTAGCATTCATAAAATTGAAGTATAGAGACTATGCAGGAAACATTCAGTCTTATTCTCAGATCAAGTAGAAGGTAGCGTTTGAGGGGCTTACAACTTCCTTCTCTCCATATAAAGTGATTCAGCTACTTGCCTTGAAGATTCTTTTTGTTCCCATGTAGAATTAATTAGTCAGTGAATGGCTTAAACTGGGAAATAGTTGTTGTGATTCAGGGTCAGCCTGTGGGTTTGGCAGTTGGGTCGGACGACTCAGAGGAGGAGGGGGGTGTTGAAGACCTTGCTGAGGGGGTTGAAGATCTTGCTGATGAGAGCCCTCAGCCAGGCCCCTCCCACTTGGTCACCACAGAGACCCAGCTGTGTGAGCCTGACAGCGTGGATGAAGATGACCCACAGCTGGCCCTGTTCAAGGACGCCCGACGCAGGAGGCAGTCAATTAGGAGTAAACAGAGGAAGGCAATGGGGCTCCTCGGAAGGAGGCAGAGAGAAGCCACGCCCTGAACTCTATATAAGGGGAATGTGTGGGAGGGCTGGTTTGCTGAAGGCAACCGCTTGGATAGTTCCTGTTTCTTAAAGCTCCTGTTTCTTGGTTCGTGTCTTGTTTGTTTTTGTAGCAATAAATTTGGCAGGCGTAATTCCAGCCTCTTGCCTTCTTGTAAAAGGGGTTGTCCCTGCCTTTTCTGCAGGGCCGGTAGCAGGCTGGTACAGAACAATAGTATCTGATAGCTGTCACTCAAGAATTATAAATACTTTCAGGTAGAGCAAAGAGGAAGCTATCAGATGTCCACACCTGAACTATGCAGAATAGTAAATACTTTGATATCACCACTCATTTATTGATAGCCTTCTTTTCCTTTTTTTTTCCTTGTTATTTTTTCAACTGCTTTGGGATTGTGTATCTGCACCAAAAAAAACCCACCACTACTATAAAGATTTGTATATAAGTAGACAGATCTGTTGCTTTAGGGGCAACTATTTTCTAATGTCCCAATTTACAGTATCACTGTATCCCAAGCTCCATTCCCTTGAATGCCCTCTGTACAGCACTAAACTCTCTTATTTGTAAACTGAGGTGTGACATTTTAATAAAAAATCTCCGTGTTGTATGGGTTGGGTGAGGCTTCAGAGAAAACAGACTATAGGACTTCCAGTTTTGCGTGGAAGTGACCAGTTGTGGGCTTAGGGATTCTCCGCACCCCCCGTGGCTAATTTTGTCCTGCCAGGGGACCCTAAATGGGTCTAGATCGCCCCGGAGAGGCGACGAAGAAAGAAGGGTGCTCCACCAATTCTGGAACGATAGCCGTTCTATTTAATTTGGGGAAAGCCTTTTACACGACAGGAGAAAGACCTCCATATTTATGCAAAGCTTTCCATAATTGAAGTCATTTTATCATATACTTCTTCTGAACAAAACTACAGCACATTGTTTCACATTCACTTACTTTTAAATGGCCTGCTGAAATTTTTTTAAAAAAACCTAGTTTCCCCCAGCCCTGGAATAAAGTGGTATTGCAATATATGCTTCCAACTTATTTTGTTTATTATCATGTCTTATACCCGTGGTGGCGAACCTATGGCACGGGTGCCACAGGTGGCACACACAGCCCTCTCTGGGCACGCACGCTGTTGTCCAATCCTAGGCCTTCAGCTGGGTTTTATAAAATCTTTCCGCTTTAGGACTCCGCTGCCATGTGCAAAAAAAATAGGTTCAATAAATCAATCAATTTAAACTTCTCGCGGGAAAAAAAGATCTCGCATGTATGGCAAAATAACAGGCAGAAAAGTCACACTGTGTTCAACTTGTTTTTAAATGTTTATTCAATAAAAATTAAAAAAGAAAGAAAGAAAAGGCTCTCACTTTTTAGGATATGTATTGCAGGTGGAACTCAGAAGTATGTTAGATTGCCCTAGGCTGGCTCAGGAATTCTGGGAGTTGAAGTCCACGAGTCATAAAAGAGCCAAGGTTGCCTAACCCTGGCCTAGGGCAAAACCAGAAATCTGAAGCATTTAAAATCTGCTGTAAATGAAAACATACCTGGCTAGCCAGAATTATAAATGCCTTTCATTGGACTCTTGTTCCTTTCATGGTGAGGCTTGAGTTACTTGACAGACTGTTTAAGATATGAAAAGCTGAGAACCACATCTTTACTAGAATGTATGAACCTGGCCACTATGTGAATGGTAGCAGGACATTGTAACTGGGTTTTTCAAATCTTCATTATTTTAATGTTGACACAAATTTGATGGCACTTTGTCAGGCTTAGCTGACAACAGACAAAGCTAAGGAATGTTGAACTAGTTCACTACTAAAATTAGGGTTTCCCAAAGAGTGCTAGGGCAACTGGGAAGTTGAACAAACAACTCAGAAGAAAGTGATAAACTAATTTCTTATTGTTGCCATGAAACACTGATATAAATAAACTTGATTTGCCACCCACTATCACATTTTATTGTGTTTTTTCCTCTAGGGCTCTACTGTTAAAGTATATATGCAAACTAAACAATAAAAAATTAAGCATTTGATTAGATCTACTGTACAGTAGTTTACTGCATAAGTCATTCTGATTCTTTCTAGAGACGTGGAAGCTCCCATACTGTATCCCCCCCCAGCTTCAAATTGTCAGATTGAAAAATACTGCTAAATGAATGACAAAACCAGTATGACCAGAGAAGTTCTGTCTTCTTGAAAATACTATATATGAAGAAGTGCTTGAAAAAGATCTGAGCTGTGCAGATTTTCCTCTCTTCTTTTTTTAAAATTGTGTCTGTGCTTGAGTCCTGAACACTTAGGCTCTAAGGATTACAACTGTGTAGAAGATGGCTGGGTTCTTTGATGCGATTGCTGGGGGAAAGGGGAGAGTGAGGAAGTACAACAGCTTGCACTATTACCTGTGATTAAGATGATAATAGAACTGAGCTATGAGAGGTCTCTGAGAAATCAGAGCTGCTCTGCGTCTCAATATAGCCAGTGAGGTGTGCCTTCAACATATTTGTTGCAGAAGCTGCAGCAAGAACATCTCATCATAGGCACTCTGATAATCTATTTTCTCTTTTCCCCAGTAGGTGAGGAAGCAATTATTTTCTGTAAGGTTGAATTTGTCACCTTTAAGGTGACTTTGGTCCCAGCCTCTCTAACCCTCTTGGCCTGCAATTTCCTGCCACCCCGCCCTCCCCCCCTCCTCCACATGTACTGCAGCTGCAGCGCTGTGCAATAGAGGGACCCTTCCAGTCTCCAGCGCATCACCTTTTGTTGGCAGGTAGTACAGCCCGATCGGAAGCGCTCAGAAAACATGCAATACACTAACCCACGATCTGGATAACTGCAGTTTTTATCACGCTTGTTGGAGGCACAAATGCTAAACCAGGGTTTATTTAGACAGAATGTTTATACGTGTTGAAGAAAATTTGTTGTGCTTTAGCGCGTTGTGTGAATTGAAAGCGGGTGGTAAGTTTATTGTGTGGCTACTTGAACCGTGAGTCATAATTCCTTGAGTAGGTGGCCGATTATATAGATTTGTTAGATAAATAGTAAGTAAATGATACACAACTGACCGGAAAAACGACGCAACAAGGAGCTGTATGAACCCATATCGCCTCAGCCACCTTCCACCAATCGCTTTGCCAGAATACGGTATGACGTCAGAGCCTACGGTCCCATTAGTTGCGCGGGTAAAGCAAAAAACTCCTATCAGAGCCCTGTCTTCGTCGTCGCAGACGTTGATTGGCTGGCTTACCTGTCTGTTGCCATACCGGCCGAGGGTGCGACTGGTTTTATTGGGAGGATTTAGGAAACCGATGAGAAGCGCCTGGTGGGGAAGTTTTGCCAGCTACGTTGGGTAAGGCGTGAGACAAATTTTTTGTTATCTGAAAAAACTGACCTGCGTGTAAGATTTCCTGGTTGATTTATAGATTTTGTAATGTTTCTCTTATGGTCAAAGATTATATGGGATAAAGATTGTGTTTAGGAGCACAAATCTTTTCTATACTGTATTTGCAGAGTGCCTCATTATAGCGCGTGATATTAAGCGGGGATTTTTTTTTTTGCACAAGGTCCTGCTAAGACCCATCCTCCTGATTTGCTTTTGAGTCCAAAATTCAGGGCTCTCCTCCGTACTTGAAACGATGGGTGCAGTTTGAGTTTCTAAATCCCAGAACGGAGAAAGCAAAGGCAAGAATCTTCTACTACAGAAAAGAAAAGAAAATCGTGAAAAAGACTTTTCTTTCCTAGTCTCAAATTGAAACAGAAGCATAATTCGGGTGTGTGTGTGTGTAAGATCGTCATCTGATAAAGGATAAGTAACAAAAATAATTATTTAGTAAACTATTAGGTTTCTAACAGCGACTGAATAATGTTGCTGTAAATGTCTGTTAACAAGCAGATTGCTCTCAATTCTAAAAAAAAAAGTTATGAAGACATAAAATGTCCACTTTGGGTGCATGGATGGCAGTGAATATTGGGAGGTATTGCTTTGGAGTTCTTTGGAAGGTGGAAAGTAGGTAAGTCTCTGAGCTGAACTGTGGCATCGTAGGATGGTAGATTTGAAAAGACACTGCTTGGAGCCAATTTTTTGCTTCCTGAAGGAACATGCTCCTTCTAGGGATCTTTGAAATACCTATTGGAGTGATTTCTGTGAAAGGAGCAGCTATATTGTGTAATGGAAATGTGGCAAGAAAGTTTTTGTTGCATAGAGACAATTTAAAAGCTTAAGACTGCCTTGACTTTTGGATATATATATGTATATATGTATAGTATGTGTGTGTGTGTGTGTGTATGTATTTATGTGTATATATATGTGTGTGTGTGTGTGTGTGTGTTAAATGTTTGTTAAACATTCAGAATACACTTGCTTAGTCCCAGACACGGGACAAATCTTATTTCCTGTTTCGGCCTAGTCCAGGTGTAGGCAACCTCTGCTCTTTTATGACTCATGGACTTCAACTCCCAGAATTCCTGAGTCAGCATAGCTATGCTGACTCAGGAATTCTTGGAGTTGAAGTCCATGAGTCATAAAAGAGCCGAGGTTGCCTACCCCTGGTTTAGCCCAAGGCCATCTTACAGGCAGTAGCCACAGCAGTGGCAGCTCATATTTGTAAATTTTTTTGGCTTGCTAACAAAGAATAAAGGGTCCCCCCAAAAAATTTACACACACACACACACACACACACACACATATATATATATATATATAGGTAAAGGTTTCCCCGCACATGCGTGCTAGTCGTTTCCGACTCTAGGGGCCGGTGCTCATCTCCGTTTCAAAGCCGAAGAGCCAGCGCTTGTCCGAGGACGTCTCCATGGTCATGTGGCCGGCATGACTAGACGCCAAAGGCGCACGGAACGCTGTTACCTTCCCACCTTAGTGGTCCCTATTTTTCTACTTGCATTTTTACGTGCTTTCGAACTGCTAGGTTGGCAGAAGCTGGGACAAGTAACAGGCGCTCACTCTGTTACGACCCGCCAAACTGCCGACCTTCTGATCGACAAGCTCAGAGTCCTAACCCACTGAGCCACCGTGTCCCATATATGTATGTATGTATATGTATATGATATGCAGTGTTTTTTTTAAAGGTGCTGGAACTCATGCACAGCTCCTGCTCCAGTCAAAAGCCTGTTGGGGGGGGGGGAAGGGGAGAAGAAACTGCATTAGGGAGTGATTTTGCGGGGGGGGGGCAGCAGCCCAATCCAGGCTGATTCTATGAGAAAAAAAGCCCTGTGTATATATGTGTATATAGATGCAACATATGTATATATGTGTATTTGTATGGTCTATTTCTATTTTGTCAGCTGTCAAACTGAAAAAATCTGATAATTTGTGCTTAACTAGTTCTCTGTATTTATGCAGGTCATTTTCTACCAGAAGAAGCCCTTGCCTTTTTCACTGGCTCAACTCACGCTTTCTCAACCCACTATGGTTTTGGAAGCAAAACCCGTTGTTGTCCACCACCCATACTGGCCTCGGAATTTGGAACTCCAAAATTACATCCCAAATGACCTACCCTTATGGCAGCTCTTGACATTCTTATTCTCTACTTCAGGAATTATCTTGCTGTTGACTTGGTTTGTGGCAGGTTGGAGAAGCAAGACATGGGGCCCTTTTGGAACTTGGCGCATCTTGATCATTTGCTGGTTTACCATCTGTGCTTTTATTCATGGTGTGATCGAAGGCTGGTTTAGCCTTTACTATACAGAAATCCCAGGGGATCAATCCTTTCTCTCGCAGCTCTGTAAGATGTGTGTCTATCTAGTTTCTGTCTCTTGATTTTTTGGGGGGAAAAGTGATGCAGCAGGTTAACCTGGGGGAAAGTGGAGGGTGGGCAGGAGGATCCGCAGGAGGCATAAATGGAGTAAATGACACATCAGTCAATCCTTCTGTTGTGTACTTGAGTCAGACTTCAGAACACAAATATGTGATAGTGACACTTGTGTAGACAGTCTTTGGTTACCAGCAGTAACCTGGACCAGCAAATTCAGTATAACTGATGTGGCCATAAGTCATTGTCACATGACCACAAGAACTTACAACAGGGGGCTTCAAACTTGGCCCTTTTATGACTTGTGGACTTCAACTCCCAGAATTCCTCAGGCACGCTGGCTGAGGAGAAATAAGAAAGGCTGAGCGCCAAAGAATTGAAGCCTTTGAACTATGGTGCTGGAGAAGACTCCTGCGAGTTCCTTGGACTGCAAGGCGATCAAACCGGTCAGTCCTAGAGGAGATCAACCCTGACTGCTCTTTAGAAGGCCAGATCCTGAAGCTAAAACTCAAATACTTTGGCCACCTAATGAGAAGGAAGGACTCACTGGAAAGAGCCTAATGCTGGGAAAGGTTGAGGGCAAGAGAAGAAAGGGACGACAGAGAATGAGGTGGCTGGATGGAGTCACTGAAGCAGTAGGCGTGAGCTTAAATGGACTCCAGAAGATGGTAGAGGACAGGAAGGCCTGGAGGAACATTGTCCATAGGGTCGCAATGGGTTGGACACGACTTCGCAACTAACAACAACAACAACTAATTTCTCTTTCTATCTTCCAGGGAAGGAATATGGTAAAGGTGACAGCAGATATATAACGTAAGTGTTAACTTTGAAATGACAGGCAAAGGTCTGGATATTTCTGCAAAGATCCAGCATTAAGCAATATTGAACACAAGTATCTGGTCTGCATGCGGGGATAGGGAAAGGATGATTTGACTTAATACAAACATAAATATAGCTGAGATGTTCAGAGGTTTTGCATGAGTTCTCTTAATATATTTTCTGTTTCCAAGACAATTTTTAATGGGGTGAGTACAAAAAAAATAGAAGAATTCTTGCATTTCTTTTTAAGCATCCTAATTTTTTATACTTCTAAATTATTTTAGGAAAAAAACTCCCATTGAATTCTATTCATGCCTTAAAAGAGCATATCGGGGAACGACATTTGTTTTCTAGTCTCATATTTATGAACTTTTCAGATGAGTATTATCAGTGGGGTTTCCCCCAGCTCAGTGGAAGATCTGGAGCATGACATTTTATCTGCAAGGGATGGCTAAATTCTCCTTTTCCCAATTTATTTTTAATTCATTTTTTTTCTCTTTTCCCCTCAATTTAGCTTGGGAAAATAAAATGGGCAAGGCTTCAGTAGAAAGAACTTGCACCAGTTGACTCTCCTCACTGGCATCAAATTCTGCAGTTTGGGTTTATTATCTTTGTGTATTTTCATGCATCAGGGAAACCAGGAAACCAGGATTAAACCCATTTAATTGGTTTAGCTCAGCAAGAGTACAGTTTGTAAGGATTTATTCATTGCTTTAAATAATGTGCATTCCATTTTCTACTTCATCAAATAAAATGAAACATTTTCCTAAATTGGTCATCTATGTATCTATCATCTATCTATAATCCATCCATCCATGCATCTATCTCCTTTCTCCCCTTCCAGTTTGAATGTAGTGAAGTGTAAGAAAGTTGGGATGTTTTGGGACCTCAAGGTGACATTCATTTCATTTTTGTATCTGCAGATCAGATAATATCATAGTTTGTGTGGAAACCCTCACTGCCTGTTTTTGGGGTCCCCTCAGTCTTTGGACAGCAGTCGCATTCCTTTCACGCCAGTCCCATCGATACGTGTTGCAGCTAGTGGTGTCACTAGGTAGGTATGCAAGACAGGGAGGGAGGGATGTCAGGATATATAAATGTTAATGCAATCTTTCAAAAGCAATTAATTTAATATTTTGATTCTTGGTTAATGTTCCATACACCTGACTGCATTTCTCTTTTGGCTTGTCCCCTTTTGATCTTTTCTTCCTACTTTTATCGGCCATGTTGTCTATCTCTAACAATAGGTCAGCTATATGGTGACGTTCTGTACTTCTACACCGAATACCGTGATGGCTTTCGCCATAGTGAGATGTGGCACCCTACCTACTTCTGGTTTTACTTTGTCTTTCTGAATGGTCTGTGGATTATCATTCCCTCTCTTCTCATCTGGGATGCCTGGAAGCACCTCAGTGCTTGCCAGAGAGTGATGGATGCCAACAAAGTCAAGAAACATTGATGTTTTGCACAGGAGGTCATATTGGATGGTACTTCCAATCATTCAAAGGTTGATCCTGTATTCCTCCTGTTCCTCTGCACTAGTTTAGATATTTTCTATGGTTTCTCTCCGTTTACATTTAATTTGTTGAATTGATGGTGGTTATTCTCTTCTTTAAATATTCATAGCCCTTAAGCTATGAGCTTAAAATTAAGACTGCAGTTTTATCTTTATGAAGGGATTTCTTTTTAAATCAGGAGATTTTATTTCTAAATAAATGTCATTGGGATCAGGCCCCTCAGCTAATAGTAGTCAGTATTGAACTGAGCCCTGTTGTAGACCATATAGCTTTGTTTCTCTTTTTTTTAAAACAACAACCAAGTTTTATTAATTTTCTAATTTTACATCCAAATATTTATGAAGCAATGTGGTGATTGGATAGTGAAAAGTCCAATAGCAAAATCTTTTTGTAAATAGCTCAGGGTACGTCAACAAAAATTCCCTCTCCAATTCCCTTAGTTACAATATCAAAATCAAATTAATACATTTCTGGTTGGTACACAGTCAATTAGAGCAATCTTCAATACATTTTCACACATACTTATCCACGTCCTGTTTTTAAGTTTTATCTAATTTCAATACAGTGTTCCAAATTAGCCTATAGTATCTAAAAAACTTAATTTTCAGGTAACCCACATTTCCCCTATTTCATTATATAGTAATTATCATATCTGAAATACATTGTTCATTTAAATGCATTTTTATTTTATTTCAAAAAATATTCTATTTGTCATCTTTGTAATTCATCAATGATTAACAAAGTATCTTTTGTTGTGTCACTCCAAGTTCTATAATATAATTCAAAGTTATGTTCTAGTTAGCTAATTTTCATTCCGTTAGAAATCTAGGTCCTAAATATAAAATCAGTTTATATCTTTTAACGATTTCCATTGGCCCATTAAAAGATTTTAAGCTTTATTATTACAAATCCCAATATCAAGGAAAAACCCATTTTTTAAATCTAACTCTAGCTTTCTTTTTGTGCCAGGCAGGCTTCCATATCATTGCCTTTAACTTCTCAGTTGTCAATTTTTCAAAGAGAGCGACCCCTTTATAGTCATTGAATTGTCACTCTAATAGATCAAATCTCCATGTTTGGCATAGTAGAGTTGTCATTAATTCAGTCTGGTCTTCTTCTTCCAATCCCATCTGGCTTAGGTAAGAGGTCATGTGTTATTGTTTGGTTGGTTAGATTCTTAATGTACTGTGTTTTTAAAGCCTTTGGCATCCTCCATCTTAGTATTGCTTTCTTCAGCTTCTGTTGTTTGTTGAATTGTAGATTTTATAGTTGAAATTGAAGTTTGGGCATCAAGGCTCTCAGTAGATTGTACTTGTTGTTCTTTAGTGTATTTTTTTGTTGATTTCCTCTGTTAGTTTTGGGTTGTCAATTCATCAGTTGACGTCAGAGTCTCATTTGGTGAGTTTATGCTGTCAGATTTGTCTTTCAGTCTGGCTTTCATTTTTCAGTCATTGCCAGTATTGTTGCCAGTATAAGTTTATAGTCAAGTGGTGGAATATATTCCTCCATTTCTTTGATGTTTACAGATAGGTCTTTAGTGGAGGACATTTTGATAAGAGTCAGTAAATGTCCACCTCCACTATTCCTAAAGGTTGTTTTTGGTGCCAGGTGTTCCTCATTCTTATATTTAAAGATAATGTCAAGAATTACAGCCAGATCTCACAATAAAGCAAGTTTACTTGCTATACCAGGTTTTGCCACAAGATGTCCTCAATAGCATTTAAAATCTTTTTCCAGACTGATATGAGGCTTTTATCCAATTAATCCATTTTTTTTCTTTTCCCCTTATTTCACTGCTTAAGTAGTAAATAGGGTAGTAGGTCCCCGCAGAAATAAGAACTTTTTAGTGGCCCAAAAATTCCAGAAGTACAAATAAGTTTGCTTAATTATTTAGCTTAGTTATTTGATTTCTTTTGGGGCTTTAAAATTTTGGTTCCCCAAGTAAGAAGTTGCCTATCTTTCAAGAGAGGGGGAGGAGATTTTCAGAAGAGTCCCACAGGAAAGTAATTAGGGAAATAAGAAAGGTAAGGTCTCACCCAAATCCTCCAGATTGCTTTGTTGTGCTTGATGGTGATTTTGGCTTCTGGCAGGGAACGGCTTAATGATCAGCCATGTTGATGGCTGATCTCTTCTTCGGGACAGAGGAGCTGCTCTGGATCAAACGGAGGGCTGCCGCACTTCTGCAATCACAGGGAGGGCCTACTCACGGTGGTCGCCCCTCCAGGGCGACTTCAGCGTCCTCCAAGGAAGAAAGACCGGATGGCGGGGAGAGCGTCCCTCCTGCACGTCCACCGGCGCCGCACATACAAACCAGAAGCCAGCTTTGTTTCTCTTGATACCTGCAGTTATGATCATTTAAGCCTGCCAGGAGGGCCCCACATCTAGCATTCATAAAATTGAAGTATAGAGACTATGCAGGAAACATTCAGTCTTATTCTCAGATCAAGTAGAAGGTAGCGTTTGAGGGACTTACAACTTGCTTCTCTCCATGTAAAGTGATTCAGCTACTTGCCTTGAAAATTCTTTTTGTTCCCATGTTGAATTAGTCAGTGAATGGCTTAAACTGGGAAATAGTATCTGACAGCTACCTCGAGGTATAATATAAATACTTGGAGGTAGAGCAAAGAGGAAGCTATCAGATGTCCGTACCTGAACTATGCAGAATAGTAAATACTTTGATATCACCATTCATTTTATTGATAGCTTTATTTTCCTCTTTTTTTTCTTCAGTTATTTTTTCAACTGCTTTGGGATTGTGTATCTGCACCAAAAAACAAAACAAAAACACACTACTGTAAAGATTTGTATATAAGCAGACAGATCTGCTGCTTTAGGGGCAACTATTTTCTAATGTCCCAATTTTTCACTGTATCCGAAGCTCCATTCCCTTGAATGCCCTCTGTACAGCACTAAACTCTCTTATTTGTAAACTGAGGTGTGACATTTTAATAAACATTCTCCGTGTTGTATGGGTTGGGTGAGGCTTTAGAAAAAACAATTGTGATGGAAATTTTCTCTGTAAATTGTATAGAATATTTTGTTTCCTCTGAGTTGTTTAAAATGTAATCAGACTACAGGACTTCTGGTTTTGCACGTAGTGACCAGTCATGGGCTTGCAGATTCTCCGCACCCCTCTGGCTAATTTTGTCCTGCCAGGGGACCCTAAATGGGTCTAGGACGCCCTGGAGAGGTGACGAAGAAAGCGATTCTGGAACAATGGCGGCCATTCCGTTCGACTTGGGGAAAGCTTCCTAACCCAACAGGAGAAAGACCTTCATATTTATGCAAAGGTTTCCATAATTGAAGTCATTTTATCATATACTTCTTCTGAACCAGACTACAGCAGATTGTTTCACATTCACTTACTTCTAAATTTCCTGCTGAATAATAATAATAATAATAATAAAACTGGTTTCCCCCACCCCTGGAATAAAGAGGTATTGCAGTATATGCTTATTCTGTTTATCATCATGTCTTATACGAATTTAGAATTTGGTCCAGCCCCTTTTCTATTTGTTTTTAGATTATAAAACCTGGCAGCCAATCAGGGCTGTTCACATGCTCTGAGGACTCAACCAGTCAGTACAACTGGGAGGTGGTCATAGATGGGCAAAGCCCAGGAGTGCAACGTGGGTCCCCTGACGGGGAAAGTCAACCCAAACAAGACAGCCACTGTGCTAACTCTGCTTCTTCCTTGGACTTTGGTGTGGGCCGACCAAGAATGGCCAGCCAAAGGGACTCAAGTCTATCTGACTCGTGAACTCATGAGTACTGGTCTACCCAGCCTGGCGGGCAAGCTGGTGGACCAGGAGTTGCCTGGATGCCCCAGGCGGTCTGCAAGGTCACGCAGACCACCACGTTTGCAAGACTTTATTCTCAAATAATATTAAGAATGTGTGTACACTCTAGGGGGGAGGGGTGTAATGTATTTTCATGTGTCTTTTGAATGCTGCTTAAGGTTGCTCAATTGAGGTGTCTGTGTAATGGTTGCTGACTAGCCAGACATGCAGTCTCCAAGAAGATCATTGGATGATTTGGAGCGGGAATGGGTTCCTTTAAACCTATTGGCCATCGCCAAGTGGCCAACCATATAAGTAGCTGCACAGAAGCCTCTGGTTCAGTTCTGTTCCTGTTTGCCTCAATAAAGAAATGTTCCTGTTTGAAACCTCTCGTCTTGCTTCCGGCCTCCAAAGAGCTCACTACACAACACCTTGTTTCTTTCATGGTGAGGCTTGAGTTACTTGACAGACTATTTTTAAGATATGAAAAGTTGAGAACCACATCTTTACTAGAATGTATGAACCTGGCCACTATGTGAATGGTAGCAGGATATTGTAACTGGGTTTTTCAAATCTTCATTGTTTTAATGATACAAATTTGATGGCGCTTTGTCAGGCTTGGCTGACAACAGACAAAGCTAAGGAATGTTGAACTAGTTCACTACTAAAATTAGGGTTTCCCAAAGAGTGCTAGGGCAACTGGGAAGTTGAACAAACAACTCAGAAGAAAGTGATAAACTAATTATTATTGCCATGAAACACTGATATAAATAAACTTGATTTGCCACCAACTACCACATTTTATTGTGTTTTTCCCCTCTAGGTCAGGGGTAGGCAACCTTGGCATATCTGACTCAGGAATTCTGGGAGTTGAAGTCCATGAGTCATAAAACAACTGAGGTTGCCTACCCCTGCTCTAGGTCTCTACTGTTAAAAGTATATATGCAAAGTAAACAATAAAAAATTAAGCATCTGATTAAATCTGCTGTACAGTAGTCTACTGCATAAGTCATTCTGATTCTTAATAAAGATGTGGAAGCTCCAATACTGTATCCCCCCCCCACAGCTTCAAACTCAAATTTGAAAAATACTGCTAAATGAATGAGAAAACCAATATGACCAGAGAAGTTCTGTCTTCTTGAAAATACTATATATCAGACATGTCAAATACAAGGCCCCGGGGCCGGATCCGGCCCGCAATGTGGTTTCATGTGGCCCGCGAAGCCATCCTGGAAACAGTGAGGGAACGGCCCCCACTGCCTTGGCCCTGGCCCAGAGACCCTCCTTCTGCCAGAGACCCTCAGATCTCTCCCACTCTTGCCCAGGCCCCCATAGCACCCTTGATACCAACGATGTAGAGCTGGCTACACCCACCCAGTAGTCCATACGCACTCTAGCCACGCCCACCCAGTAGGCCACGCCCACCCTGGCCATACCCACCCGGCACCCTGAGGGCAACTGCAATAATGATGCGGCCCTCAATGAAATTGAGTTTGACACCCCTGCTATATATGAAGAAGTGCTTGAAAAAGATCTGAGCTGTGCAGATTTTCCTCTCTCTTTTTTTTAAAATTGTGTCTGCTTGAGTCCTGAACACTTAGGCTCTAAGGATTACAACTGTGTAGAAGATGGCTGGGTTCTTTGATGCGACTGCTGGGGGAGAGGGGAGAGTGAGGAAGTACAACAGCTTTCACTATTACCTGTGATTAAGATGATAATAGAACTGAGCTATGAGAGGTCTCTGAGAAATCAGAGCTGCTCTGCGTCTCACTTAATATAGCCAGTGAGGTGTGCCTTCAACATATTTGTTGCAGAAGCTGCAGCAAGAACATCTCATCATAGGCACTCTGACAATCTATTTTCTCTTTTCCCCAGTAAGTGAGGAAGCAATTATTTTCTGTAAGGTTGAATTTGTCACCTTTAAGGTGACTTTGGTCCCAGCCTCTCTAACCCTCTTGGCCTGCAATTTCCTGCCACCCTGCCCTCCCCCCCTCCTCCACATTTACTGCAGCTGCAGCGCTGTGCAATAGAGGGACCCTTCCAGTCTCCAGCGCATCACCTTTTGTTGGCAGGTAGTACAGCCCGATCGGAAGCGCTCAGAAAACATGCAATACACTAACCCACGATCTGGATAACTGCAGTTTTTATCACGCTTGTTGGAGGCACAAATGCTAAACCAGGGTTTATTTAGACAGAATGTTTATACGTGTTGAAGAAAATTTGTTGTGCTTTAGCATGTTGTGTGAATGAAAGCAAGTGATAAGTTTATTGTGCACCCAGCCATGGTAGTTTATTCAATAAACCATGGCTACTTGAACCCTGAGTTATAATTCCTTGAGTAGATGGGCGATTATATAGATTTGTTAGATAAGTAGTTAATAAATGATACTCAACTGACCAGAAAAACGACCCGAGAAGGAACTGTATGAACCCATATCGCCTCAGCCACCTTCCACCAATTGGTTTGCCAGAATACATTGATTGGCTGGCTTAATTGTCTGTTGCCATAGCGGCCGATGGTGCTACTGGTTTTATTGGGAGGATTTAGGAAACAGGTGAGAAGCGTTTGGTGCAGAAGTTTTGCGAGCTAAATTGGGTAAGTTTTGAGATAAAATTTTCATTATCTGAAAAGCTGACCTGCGTGTAAGATTTCCTGGTTGATTTATAGATTTTGTAATGTTTCTCTTATGGTCAAAGATTATATGGAATAACTGTTGTGTTTAGGGACACAAATCTTTTATGTACTGTATTTGCAGATTGCCTCATTGCAGCGCGTGATATTAGGGGGGGGGTTGCACAAGGTCCTGCTAAGACCATCCTCCTGATTTGCTTTTGAGTCCAAAATTCAGGGCTCTCCTCCGTATTTGGAATAATAGATGCAGTTTGAGTTTCTAAATCTCAGCACGGAGAAAGCGAAGGTAAGAATCTTCTACTACAGAAAAAAAAGTTGTGAAAAAGACTTTTCTTTCCTTGTCTCAAATTGAAACAGAAGCATAATTTGGGGGTGGGGGTGTGTAAGATTGTCATCTGACAAAGGATAAGTAACCAAAATAATTATTTAGTAAGGGTTTTTTTGTTTCTTTTTTAATGTTTTGTTGGTTTTTTAATTTTACATTAATTTTACATTTAATTTTACATGACCACGGAGACGTCCTCGGACAAGCGCTGGCTCTTCGTCTTTGAAACGGAGATGAACACTGGCACCTAGAGTCGGAAACGACTAGCACGCATGTGTGGGAGAACCTTTACCTATTTAAAAAGCAACGTGCCATCTGAGTTAATAATTCAATGACATACAAGTATCTTTAGTACAAGTCTCAAACTACCACATTAAATATTTTCTCTCTTTTCCCCTTAGATTTACTGTCTCATGTTTAAACTAATACAATTCTTATTATATCAATTAAATAAAAATAACATTCTTACATTTATCATTTTTTAGCTTATATATATTCTGGTTATTTTAACATTCAGTCTTTATAGACGATCAATGTCCTAATTAGTTTTTCCCAATTCTTAGTTTCCCATTAATATTTAAATTTAACACTTTATTTATAGTTTCCAAGTTTTAAATAACCAAGTTCCCTTTATCATCACAAAGTCTAATATTCAGGATACATGAATATCTATTTGAATACATTCTATTTCTCACCATCTTACATCATCTAATTAATAACACAGTATAACTTTCTTATTGTCTATTAATTTCCAAATGTCTTAAATTTAATAACCAAAATTTCTCTTGTTTCAACAAATACTTCCTCTTTTTCTCTTAATGTCTACTATCCCATATTTAAGCTAGTACAGTTGTTATTATATCAGCTAAATGAAAACATGTTTATTACATTGATCAATAGAATTTTAGCTTATATATATATATCTTAATTACTTTTACATTCAACCTTTATGAACAAATCAATATTCAAATTTAACTTTTAATATTTATACTTCCAGGTTTTAAATGACCAAAGATTCTTTTCTTATTCTAGCTCTTTTTCTTTGCCAAATCACCTTCCATATCCGTGCTTTTAAATCATCAAATAATCTCCCTCTTTTATTATATAGTTTGAGATAAATGAGGCCATCCAGTTGCCATTTTTTTTGGAAGGGCTAACAAATCGACTCTCTATTTTTCCATCTTGGCGTAGTTGCCCTGAAATTCTTATCTTCCTTTCGGTCTGTTCTTCTTGATCGTCAGGTTTCTTCTGGTTTAGAAAGTCTTTTCCATTTTCAATGTCCCTTTTCTGGGTTTTCCATCAACTGTGTTTGTTGATCAGTTGAATCTTCTATCATAGTATTTGATTGTTCCACTTCTATTATATTTTGTGTAGTTGATATTTTAGTTGTAATCAAAGTTTGGGTTTGTATATCTAGGCTGACATCTTGTTCTTTCTGTAGCTTCTTATTTCATCAGAAGCTGTAAGAATAGTTTCATAAATTGCTTTCAACGTAAAGAGAATCTGTTCCTGATCTTTATGTTTTCTTAGTGGTGTGTTAAATTAAAATCTTTACAATCAGAGAATGAAAATAATTTTGTCACTGAGTATAGAACACAGACAGCTGGGCTTCTCACAGCTGATATCTGCCAAGGTTGCAAATTTCTTATCTATAGTCTGGGCTTCAAGCCAAGTCTCTTTTAGACAATAACAAGTTGTAATATCAGGTTTAGCCACACAATGTCGCCCATACCATTTAGGGTTTTTTTTAAAGTCCAAAATTTTTATAATCCTTTTTCCAATTTTACTTTTTTTTTAAGTAAAAACCCAAATCTTCAGTAACAATAAGTAATCTTTTAGTCCTCAAAGTTTAGAAAGATAAAAATCCAGTTGGAATCAGGAGTTCTGATTTGCCGACGCGGCTGCCATGGACATCTGGAAGGCAAGTTCCGTCTTCCGCGTCCAGTTTTGCATCGCTGGGGGATTCTGGCAAGGGTCGAATGTCACCCTATAGGGGTGACCAGCAAGCAGGGGATCCCCGCTTGATTGCAGGTGGGCGGTAGCCCTTCCACTCAATCTGGGGCAGCCCTCGAAACCGGCAGACAAAAGACCAGCCATAGCAATATGGCTCGTCACTAGGCTGCAGACAGCCGAAATCACACCACCAGGCAATCATAAAGTAGCGTGGATGAGACTTGGTGAGATCTACCTCTCTTAAATCTTAGCTAATCTTAACATTGAGACATTAGCCATGAATCCCAGCTGTGTTCCACACTCAGTGACAAAAATTATTTTTCCTGCATTCTCTGATTATAAAGATTTTAACCAAATACTGTACACTACTAAGAAAATATAGATGAAGATCAGGAACAGATTCTCTTTATGTTGAAAGCAATTCATCAAACTATTCTAACAGCTACTGATGAAATAAGAGGTTACAAAAAAGAACAAGATGTCAGCCCAGTGATACGAACTCAAACTTTGACTACAATTAAAAAATTAACTACACAGAATATAACAGAAAAAGTGGAACAATCAAATATTATGACAGAAGACTTAACTGATCAACAAATACAGTCAATGGAAAATCCAGAAAAGGGACTAAAAATATGGAAAAGGGAAAAGATTTTCTACACAAATCAGAAGAAACGTGAGGTTCAAGAAGAACAGATTGAAGAGAAGATAAACAGTTCAGGACAATCACGTCGAGGTGGAAAAATAGAGAGACGATTTGTTAGTCCTCTCAAAAAAATGGCAACCGGATTGTTCTTTCTATGTCAAACAATGCACATAACAACACAGGGAGATTTATTTGATGATTCAAAAGCATGGATATGGAAGACGATTTGGCAAAGAAAGAAAGCTAGAATAAGACTGAAGAAAATTGGGGTTTTGACTTACTAGTGAGAATTAAAATAGAATGTACTCAAATAGATAAGATGTGTATTTTGAATACTAGATATTGTTATGAGTTGAGATAAAGAAAACTTTGGTCTTTTAAAACTTGGAAGTAGAAATATTAACAGTTAAATTTGAACACTGATTTGCTTATAAAGGTTAAATGTAAAGGTAATTAAGATATATATAAGCTAAATTTATCGATGAATGTAATAAATATTCTTATTTAGGGGTAATAAAAAATTACTAGTTTAAATATGAGATAGTAGATATTAAGAGAAGAAGAGAGAAAGTATTAAATGTTGGAATAATAGAAACTTTGGTTACTAAATTTAAGATATTTGGAAATTGCCAGAAAACAAGAATATTATTAATTGGTTGATGTAAGATGGTGAGAATTCAAATAGATAAGACATGTATCCTGAACATTAGATTTTGTGATGAATTGTGATAAAAGGGAATTGGGATTATTTAAAACTTGGAAATTATAAATAGTAAATGTTAAATTTAAATATTTATTTATTTTTATTTTTATTTTAATTCCATTTATATCCTGCCCTTCTCCGAAGACTCAGGGCGGCTTAAACCAATCAGGACATTGTCTAAAAAGATTCAATGTTAAAACAACTAGGATATGTATAAACAAAAATTATTGATAAATGTAAGAAAGTTATTTTTATTGATATAAGAATTGTATTAATTTAATAATAATTTAGTTTATTTAATTAATTAATTTAATTAATTAATTTAATTAACAAGAATTAAGAATTGATAGTAATTTGTCTGAAATGGTATAGGGTTTCCTGCCTGAGCAGGGGGTTGGACTGGATGACCTCCAAGCTCCCTTCCAATTTTATTGTTATTATTGTTATTGTTATTATTAAATATGAGACAGTAAATACCAAGGGGAAAAGAGAGGAAATATTTAATGTAATAGTTTGAGATCTGTACTAAAGATATTTGTATGTTATTGAATAATGGACCAACTCAGCCGCCATGCTGCTTTTCAAGTATTTACATGTGATAGTCGCCACTGTTTTTAGAGTGTTAGGGTTAGGATAGAATTTCACTTCTTCTCTCCACAGGGGGTGTTCTGTACCAGCCTGCTACCGGCCCTGCAGAAAAGGCAGGGACAACCCCTTTACAAGAAGGCAAGAGGCTGGAACTAAGCCTGCCAAATTTATTAACATAAAACAGCAAAGAGAGCAAAGAGAGCAAACACGAACCATGAAACAGGAGCTATTCAAATGGTTGCCTTCAGCAAACCAGCCCTCCCACACATTCCCCTTTTAAACAGTTCAGGGTGTGGCTTCTCTCTGCCTCCTTCCGAGGTCCCCCTTTGCCTTCCTCTGTTTACTCCTGATTGACTGCCTTTCTATCTTTCTATCTTTCTATCTTCTATCTATCTATCTATCTATCTATCTATCTATCTATCTATCTATCTATCTATCTATCTACCTACCGTATTATCTCCTTTCTCCCCCTCCAGTTTGGATGTAGTGAACTGTAAGAAAATTGGGATGTTTTGGGACCTCAAGGTGACATTCATTTCATTTTTGTATCTGCAGATCAGATAATGTCATAGTTTGCGTGGAAACCCTCACTGCCTGTTTTTGGGGTCCCCTCAGTCTTTGGACTGCAGTCGCATTTCTTTCACGTCAGTCCCATCGATACGTGCTGCAGCTAGTGGTGTCACTAGGTATGTATGCAAGACAGGGAGGGAGGTATGTCAGGATATATAAATGTTAACGCAATCTTTCAAAAGCAATTAATTTAATATTTTGATTCTTGGTTAATGTTCCATACATCTGACTGCATTTCTCTTTTGGCTTGTCCCCTTTTGATCTTTTCTTCCTACTTTTATCGGCCATGTTGTCCATCTCTAACAATAGGTCAACTACATGGTGACGTTCTGTACTTCTACACTGAATACCGTGATGGCTTTCGCCATAGTGAGATGTGGCACCCTACCTACTTCTGGTTTTACTTTGTCTTTCTGAATGCTCTGTGGTTTATCATTCCCTCTCTTCTCCTCTGGGATGCCTGGAAGCACCTCAGTGCTTGCCAGCGAGTAATGGATGCCAACAAAGTCAAGAAACATTGATGTTTTGCACAGGAGGTCATATTGGATGGTTCTTCCAGCTATTCAAAGGTTGATCTTGTATTCCTCCTGTTCCTCTGCACTTCTGTAGTTTCTCTCCATTTTTGATAATTTGTTAAATTTGTTAAATGGTGGTTATTTTCTTTAAATATTCATAGCACTTAAGCTATGAGCTTAAAATTAACATTAAGTGTTGTGTATGTAAATAGTTGCTAACAAGTGAATTTGCAGATTGCAATATAGCTGGGTTTAGAGCGGGAGATTCAGGTGCATTCATTGGTTGCAATAAGCAAGAAGCGGGAAAATAAACGCCGTTGATTGGTTACAGTTCAAACAGTTCCACTATAAAAGGTTGCAACATTTGACAGTTGTCAGTTGACTTATGTGTATTCAATAAACTCGTTCATTGCAAAAATCACTCTGAGTCCTCGTCTATCAGAACCAAACAATTGGCGACGAAGGTGGGATAGACAGAAGACCAGAGAATTGGCGAATTGTTGCGCAAAGGCGGCAAATTCGAAAGCGTGTCACAGTCAACCGAGCGGCCGCGGCGAAATAGAAAATTCTCCGAATGGCGCAAATAGGGTCATTGAAGGAATTCGACCCAAACTTCCCCGAGGATTGGGAAGAATACATCGGACAAGTTGAAGGGTTCCTGCTAGTGAACAGAATCACTGACGACCGAAAAAAGGCGGCAGCATTATTGACCATTTGTGGCACACCGGTTTACCGAATCGCTGTCGGACTGTGTCAACCGCAGCCAGTCTCAAGCGTGCCATATGCTGACCTCCTAGCCAAGCTAAAGGTCCATTTTACACCCAGGAGATCCGAACTCTTCTGGCGGCGCATTTTTGAGAAAAGAAACCAGAGACTGGGAGAATCCATACAAAAATTTGTCGCTGCCGTCAGGGAAGCCGCAGTACGTTGTAAATACGATAACTTAGAAATAAGAATTCGGGACCGAGTAGTACTGGGCTTGCGTGATGAGCAGCTACAAAACAGAATAATCGCCAAACCCACCGGCGATCTGCAGGAGGTGATTGATGAACTTTTAACGTATGAGTCTACCGGGTATCGCGACCCCCCCCGCAGTAGCATGGCAGCGTCGTCCGAGATCAACCAAGAGGGCTATGTGGACTGCGGGGAGGTGGATCAGCAGTGGGAAGAAGATATTGCCGAAGTCTCCAGGCGATTTGGAAAATTGGCGCCAAGACCACCCAGAAGTGAGGGGCCGGAACCTAACCGCCGACAACAACCCGCAACTCCGCAAAGACAAGCGACAGGGGCACAACGACCATGGAGGGACACCGCAACCAGACCGCGAGACAACGACAACCAAAACCGGTGTGGCAGCTGCGGAGGCAACCATCCCCGCGCATCTTGCCGATTTCGTACTGCAAAGTGCAGGGCGTGCGGAAAAACCGGCCACATCCAGGCCATCTGTAGGAGCCGTGCTCGCGACAACCGCCTTCACGAAGTCGATGTGTGGCCCGAAGGTAAGGTAACCCCTTACTTTAGTGGCAAAGAGACCCCTAGACCCCGGGTTAAAATTCCGAATCTAGGGGAGGTGGCGCGTGTAAATCGCAGGAGGAATGGGAAAAACAGCAATTTTCCAGAAGGAAAATTAAAAATCATTGTCCATCTGCAAGGGGTTCCTTGCAGAATGGAAATAGACTCAGGGGCTTCAGTGTCAATAATTTCCAGTGAAACCCATGAGAGGATTGAACAAATAAGTGGAAGGAAAATTCCACTTAGTTCAACAAAAATTCAATTAACTGATTTTCAAAAAAGCCCAATAGAAATAAAAGGGAAGATCAGTCTTAGTGTTAAATTTAAGAGATTTAAGGGGGTCTTAGATTTAATAGTTACTGAGGGGCATAGGACTAGTCTAATTGGCCTTAACTGGTTCCCAGCCCTGGGCATTTGGGTCGGGGGAATAAATTCAGTAATTAAAAATAAGACCCTCGAATCAGTCTGCAATGAATTTGCAGACGTATTCGATGGGTCTCTCGGTAAATACAAAGGGCCCCCGATTAAATTTAATCTAGACCCCTCAGTAAAACCTATCAGGCTTAAGGCCCGAAGGGTGCCTTTCGCCCTGAAGGAAAAAATCGAGGCCGAGCTCGACAGGCTTGTAGGCCAAGGAGTATTAGAACCTGTTGAGGGTGGTCTGTGGGAAACGCCGATTGTCACACCCCTCAAACCCAATGGGGATGTGAGAATCTGCGCTGACTACAAGGCCACCCTGAACATTGGAATGAAAAAACATGCTTACCCGGTCCCGACGGTGAAGCAGGTCCTCGCGACGATCCAGGACGGCGCCATGTTTGCCAAGCTAGACTTGGCGCATGCGTACTTACAATTGACTGTTTCTGAAGAGGCTGCAGAAGCACAGACGATCGTTACCCACAAGGGGGCGTTCCGGGTCCACAGACTGCAATTCGGTATTGCAGCAGCTCCAGGCATCTTTCAAGAAGTGATGGAGAGGACCTTAAAGGGCATACCTGGTGTATGCCCTTACTTCGATGATGTCTTGATAGCTGGAAAAAATGAGGAAATGTTAGTAGAGCGGCTGGAACAGGTATTGGGCAGATTTAGGAGGGCTGGACTGAAACTAAAAAAGGAAAAATGTTCCATTGGGGTTAAGTCCACTGATTTTTTGGGATTCAGGATAGACAAGAATGGAATCCATCCTACCCCTGACAAAATTAAAGCAATTAAATGGGCTCCTGAACCAAGGAACAAGGCTGAACTACAAGCCTTCCTTGGTTTAGTCAATTTCTACCATACGTTTGTGCCTCACAAGGCTGCCATTGCAGAACCCCTCCACAGACTCTTAGATAAAAAGGCTCCTTGGCAGTGGCTGAACAAACATAGAGTTAGTTTTCAAACGTTAAAGGACATTCTTTCCAGCCAATCAACTGTAACCCACTTTATAGAAAATAAACCTATTTACCTAGCGTGCGATGCTTCACCTTATGGTGTAGGGGCTGTGATCAGCCATTTAGACAACCAAGGGATACAAAGACCAATCGCGTATTATTCCCGGACACTAACCAAAGCCGAGAGGAATTATGCTCAGATAGACAGGGAAGCATTAGCAATTGTGGCAGGAGTAAAAAAGTTCCATGACTACCTTTATGGTAGGAACTTTACCATACTGACTGACCACAAACCCCTGTTGGGACTGTTTACCACGGATAAACAGACTCCCCAAATCATGTCACCCCGAATGCTGAGGTGGTCCATTTTCCTCTCAGCATATTCATTTTCTCTCCAATACAGACCGGGCAAGGACATGGGACATGCTGACGCCCTTAGCAGGCTTCCATTGAACATCACTGAGGATGACCCTGCCCCTGTGGGACAAATAATGTCCCTACAGGACATCCCTGACTGGCCTTTAACCGCTAAAGATATAGCTGTGACAACAAACAATGACCCAACTTTAAAGAGAATAATGGCCTGGGTCCTGAGTGGGTGGCCAAATGCCAATCCGGATGCCAAGTACATTCCCTATTTCAGAAGGAAAGATGAACTGTCAGTTCATTTGGGATGTTTACTGTGGGGGAACCGTGTGGTTATTCCTGAAATCCACAGACCAGCCATTTTATTAGAATTACATGAAGGACACCCAGGAATAGTACGTATGAAGGCGTTGGCTAGCAGCCACTTGTGGTGGCCAGGACTGGACAACGACATTGAGGAATGTGTTGCCAATTGCCATCTGTGCCAACGCTCTAGGCCAGAACAACAACACATCCGTACGCATAAGTGGGAGTTAGCTAGAAATCCTTGGTCCAGGATTCATATCGACTTTGCTGGACCCTTCCAAGGGTTAACATTTCTGGTGGTTGTAGACAGCTTCTCTAGATGGCTAGAGGTAGTACCAGTCAGTTCAGTGACTTCAGGTAGAACAATACAGGTATTAAGGGGCCTCTTTGCCACTCATGGGTTACCGGATGTAATAGTGTCAGATAACGGGCCACAATTCACCTCTGTTGAATTCCAGGATTTCCTCAAGGCCAACTCGATTAAGCACAAGACATCAGCACCCTTCCACCCATCCACCAACGGTTTGGCTGAACGAAATGTGAGGACCACGAAAGACGCTTTAAAAAGAATCATCCGAGGTGACTGGCATCAAAGACTGGCCGAATTCTTGCTGACCCAACATACGACCCCATGTACTGCTACCGGCAAAAGTCCAGCTGAAATGAGGTGGGGAAGGAGACTAACCACCAAATTGGACAGATTACACCCTGACAGACTTCTACCAAGTGCTGAACTGGACATTCCTAATAGAACATTTAAAGTGGGGGATTTAATCTGGGCCAGGAACTATGCACAAGGGGACAAATGGATCCCAGGGGTGGTTACTGAAATTTTAGGTCCCCTGTCGTACACTATTGAGGGGGAAGGGAATAGGATCAGCAAGAGACACATAGATCAGTTGAGGAAGAGAACTAGTGGATGCGTACCTGAAGAAGGGGATCAAAGTATATTTGGGGGGAACAGTACATCCTGGTTCAGTGATAACAACATGCCAGATAGTGGGGTAGCAGAATTGCATAATAACTCATCCCCTGGTAACCAACAACAACAATTTAGTCAGTTCAATTGGGAAATACCCCTGCGGAGTAGGCCAGCGACCGCTGATCCTCAAACACAAACAAATCCACAAAACAGTAATAGGGAAGCATCAGAGTCTGGTAACCAAGAGCCCAGGTCCAACAGAGACAATCAGCCAAGCAGACAATCAGGTAAAGGTGTCCCTAGCAGCCAGGGCAATAGATACCCTTCTAGAATCCATAGGCCACCAAAATATTTAAAGGATTTTGTACATAAATAACAACAACTGGGGGGTAAGGGGTGTTGTGTATGTAAATAGTTGCTAACAAGTGAATTTGCAGATTGCAATATAGCTGGGTTTAGAGCGGGAGATTCAGGTGCATTCATTGGTTGCAATAAGCAAGAAGCGGGAAAATAAACGCCGTTGATTGGTTACAGTTCAAACAGTTCCACTATAAAAGGTTGCAACATTTGACAGTTGTCAGTTGACTTATGTGTATTCAATAAACTCGTTCATTGCAAAAATCACTCTGAGTCCTCGTCTATCAGAACCAAACATTAAGTGATTCAGCTAATACTAGTCAGTATTGAACTGAGCCTGCTGTAGACCATATAGCTTTGTTTCTCTTGATTCCTGCAGCTATGATCACGTAAGCCTGCCAGGAGGGCCCCACATCTAGCATTCATAAAATTGAAGTATAGAGACTATGCGGGAAACATTCAATCTTATTCTCAGATCAAGTAGAAGGTAGCGTTTGAGGGGCTTACAACGTCCTTTTCTCCATATAAAGTGATTCAGCTACTTGCCTTGAAAATTCTTTTTGTTCCCATGTAGAATTAATTAGTCAGTGAATGGCTTAAACTGGGAAATAGTATCTGACAGCTGTCCCTCAAGAATTATAAATACTTTGAGGTAGAGCAAAGAGGAAGCTATCAGATGTCCGTACCTGAACTATGCAGAATAGTACGGTAAATACTTTGATATCACCATTCATTTTATTGATAGCTTCATTTTCCTCTTTTTTTTCTTCAGTTATTTTTTTCAACTGCTTTGGGATTGTGTATCTGCACCAAAAAAACAAAACAAAAACACACACACTACTGTAAAGATTTGTATATAAGCAGACAGATCTGCTGCTTTAGGGGCAACTATTTTCTAATGTCCCAATTTATCACTGTATCCGAAGCTCCATTCCCTTGAATGCCCTCTGTACAGCACTAAACTCTCTTATTTGTAAACTGAGGTGTGACATTTTAATAAACATTCTCCGCGTTGTATGGGTTGGGTGAGGCTTTAGAGAAAACAATTGTGATGGAAATTTTCTCTGTAAATTGTATACAATATTTTGTTTCCTCTGAGTTGTTTAAAATGTAATCAGACTACAGGACTTCCGGTTTTGCACGTAGCGACCGGTCATGGGCTTGCAGATTCTCCGCACCCCTCTGGCTAATTTTGTCCTGTCAGGGGACCCTAAATGGGTCTAGGACGCCCCGGAGAGGCGACGAAGAAAGAAGGATGCTCCAGCAATTCTGGAACAATGGCGGCCATTCCGTTTGACTTGCGGAAAGCCTTCTAACCCAACAGGAGAAAGACCTCCATATTTATGCAAAGGTTTCCATAATTGAAGTCATTTTATCATATACTTCTTCTGAACCAGACTACAGCAGATTGTTTCACATTCACTTACTTCTAAATGGCCTGCTGAAAAATAATAATAATAAAAAACTGGTTTCCCCCAGCCCTGGAATAAAGTGGTATTGGAATATATGCTTCCAACGTATTTTGTTTATCATCATGTCTTATACCAATTCAGAATTTGGTCCAGCCCCTGTTCTATTTGTTTTTAGATCAAAAAACTAATCCCTCTGTTTTTTCTGAAATTACTGATGCTTCCTTTCCCCTAATCATCAGGTACAAATATATGAACATCAAATTACACCATTCCATAAGCATCCCATTTTTAAACCTTTATCTTAATACAATGAGCCTTCAGCCTTGTCATTTTTAAAAAACATTTTCACAGGATCTTTGATTTCCTTTTCACCATTTTTTTAACCTTGGTCACTAACATTTGTAACATTTCAGTTCTACTTTCACATATCACTGTAGGCCCTATACAAATCCCCAAACTACCCTCTTCAGCATTCCCTTAATTTCATTCAGGCACAGCATTGGTCACACACACTTGTCAATGACTTGAAGGGCTTAAGATGGAGGTGGTGCAACCATTTTGGCCCTCTTAGATCTTTCAGGAGCTTTCAGTAACCACCAACTGTGATATCCTCCTGGACTGGCTTCCAGGGCTGAGAGTGGGAGGCACTGTAAATGGTGCTTCTCTTTCTTCCAAGTCTCCTTCCAGTTGGTAAGAGAGGAGAGGTCAAACCCGAGGCCCTTGTAATTAGGGTGCTTTCGGACTCAAGCTCTTGCTGCTCCTTTTTAACATCTGCATGAAACCAGTAGAGGAGGTTATCCATTGGCATGGGGTTTGGTATCGGTATGCCTATGATACCCAATTATTTATTTCCACCCTTAGTCAGATAAATGATGTGGTGGCAGTGCTGACTGTCTACCTGGAGGCTCTGTGGGGAGGCATCGGCTTTAACTAACCCTGGTAAGATGGAGTGGCTATGGGTTTTTGGCCCTGCATCGCCAGATGACTCTGGATGGAGTGGCACTTCCCTGGACTGAGCTGGCATGCACTTTGGGGGTCTTCCTGGACTGACTGCTTCTGCTTGAGGAGCGTTTGGCAGTTGTGTGTGTGGGGGAGAGCTTTGCACAGACTTGTCTGGTATGCCAATTGCACCCTTTCCTGGACAGGGAGGCCATGTTTATGGTCATTTATGTCTTGATCACCGCCCATCTAGATTACTGCAATATACTGTACATGGGGCTGCCCTTGAAGACCACCTGGAAACTTCAAATGGTCCAGAATGCAGTAGCACAAACAGTAATAGGGGCATCTAGATTTGCCCATGTAACACTTATGTTGTATGAGCTGCATTGGCTTCCAGTCTCTTTCCAGGAGCAATTCAAAGTGCTGAACCCCATGGATCACAGGGCCTGACTATCTTTTTGATTTTGTCACCTTTAAGGTGACTTTGGTCCCAGCCTCTCTAACCCTCTTGGCCTGCAATTTCCTGCCGCCCCACCCTCCCCCCTCCTCCACATGTACTGCAGCTGCAGCGCTGTGCAATAAAGGGACCCTTCCAGTCTCCAGCGCATCACCTGTAAGGTACACACCTGTCTGGCCACCTGATTGGCTCGGCCGCGCGGCGGGAATTCCTGGACACCGGGTTGGGTGACCAGGGGCAGCACGGGAAACCTGAGCCTGCGGGTTGGTCAGCGCCGGGCACGCTGGGCATATAAATACCAGCGACGGGGCAGGTAAGGCCAGTTCGGCCACGTGTACCTGAATAAACAAGTTAACAGCAGTCCGTCTCAGCGTGTTCACTCGCCCGACCGACTGGACACAACAGTGGCGACGAAGGTGGGATCGGCAGCGGCAGAGACAGAAGCGCGAGACGAGCAGACGCGGAGTGGGAAATTCAAAGAGACGTCAGTAGCGAAAACCCCGAACCCAGCAGAAGAAAATGGCGCAAGTCGACTCAATCCGGGAATTTGACCCCCAATACCCAGAGGACTGGGAGGAATATGTGGGACAGGTCGAGGGGTACATGCTGGTGAACGGAATCACGGACGATCGGAAGAAAGCCGCCGCGTTGCTAACGATTAGCGGGATGCCGGTCTACCGAGTCGCCGTGGGATTATGCCAGCCAGCAGCAGTAGCCAGCGTCTCTTACGCCGAACTCCTAGGAAAACTGCGCGAACATTTTACCCCGAAAAAATCCAAACTATTCTGGAGGAGAATTTTCAAAAAACGGAACCAGAAACCGGGGGAATCAATAACACAGTTCATGGCCACAGTGAGAGAAGCCACACTCCACTGCAAGTATGATAACTTGGAGGTGCGCATTCGAGACCGAGTGGTTTTGGGCTTACGCGACGAACAACTCCAAAACAGAATCATATCCAAGCCCACGGGGAATTTACAAGAAGTCCTTGATGAACTGCTCACCTACGAGAGCACTGGGCAACGCGACCCCCCCCACAATAGCAATGGCGCGACCGGATCCATCCACCAAGAGTGCCTTGTGGACGGTGGGGTGGAGGACTACCCTTGGGAGACAGACATCAACAAAGTCACCCGACGGTTCGGTAAAGCTACAGTGAGAACCCAGCGAGCGGACGACACCGATCGGAACAGGAGACCACCTCCCCCACAAGCAAGACCACCGAGGGAAGGACCGAACAGGCACAGGGACTCGGAACCCAAATGCAGAAGCTGCGGCGGCAACCATCCCTGCACAAGTTGCCGGTTCAGGAATGCCATATGCAGGAATTGTGGAAAAACTGGCCACATTCAGAGCATCTGCAGAAGCAAGCCGCAAGAGAACCTGAATGACATCGACGCCTGGGCCGCAGGTAAGGTAACCCCCCGGATCGGTGGCAAAGGGCCCCTTAGGCCACGGACACACACACAGGACCAGGGGAGGGCAGGGGCCATCAACCAAGTGTTTAGGCCCAAACTACAAGTCGAGGTCCGGTTACAGGACACCCCCTGCAAAATGGAGGTAGATTCGGGAGCAGCAGTGTCTATAATCTCCAGAGAGACATTGGCTCGCATCGAGGCCAATAGTGGTCGCCGGGTCCCCATCAAACAATCACATGTACAACTGGCAGATTTCCAAAAATCACCCATCAAAGTCCACGGGTCTATCACGATAGACGTCAGTTTCAAGGGGTTCAAGGGACCCCTCGAACTGCTAGTTACCGAGGGCCGGATGACCAGCCTAATCGGCCTCAACTGGTTTGAGCCGCTAGGCATATGGGTCGGGGGAATAAATTCCATCCAAACACAAACCCTGCAGGCCGTCTGCGACAGATACGCGGACGTTTTCGATGGCACCTTAGGGAAGTACAAGGGGCCACCAATCAGTTTTAAACTAGACCCCACAGTACAGCCCATCCGAATTAAGGCCAGGCGAGTGCCATTCGCACTCAAGCAAAAAATAGAAACCGAATTAGACAAGCTAGTAGGCCAGGGGGTGCTAGAACCAGTAGACGGGGGGCCCTGGGAAACGCCTATCGTCACCCCCCTTAAACCCAACGGGGACATGAGAATTTGCGCGGACTATAAAGCCACGCTAAACCGCGGATTAAAGCAGCATGCTTACCCGGTTCCGACGGTGAAGCAAGTACTCGCTACCATCCAGGACGGCGCCATCTTCGCTAAACTCGATTTGGCGCAGGCGTATTTGCAACTCACAGTCACCAGGAAAGCGGCAGATGCTCAGACGATTGTTACCCACAAGGGGGTGTTCCGAGTCAACAGGCTGCAGTTTGGGATAGCTACAGCCCCAGGTATCTTCCAAGAAGTGATGGGTATACCTGGGGTGTGCCCCTATTTTGATGACGTGCTAATCGCAGGGAAAAATGAGGGGGCATTAGCTGAAAGGTTAGAAAGGGTCCTAGAAAGGTTCAGGAAGGCTGGGCTCAAATTAAAGAAGGGGAAGTGCTCCATTGGAGTAGCTTCCACTGAGTTTTTGGGATACAGGATAGATGCACAGGGCATACATCCCACAGAGGGGAAGATAAAAGCAATCAAGGCAGCCCCAGAACCCAAAAACAAGGCTGAACTACAGGCATTCTTAGGCCTGATAAATTTCTATCACACATTCATTCCCCTTAAGGCTGCCATAGCTGAACCACTACACAGACTATTGGACAGCAAAACACCATGGCACTGGCAGGAACAACACAAAAAAAGTTTCCAAACCCTTAAGGACATACTAACCAGCAGACCTACGGTGACACACTTCATTGAAGGGAAGCCAATCTGTTTAGCATGCGATGCTTCACCATATGGAGTAGGAGCAGTGATCAGCCATTGGGATGGCAACGGGCATCAAAGGCCCATAGCATATTATTCCAGAACACTAACCAAGGCTGAGCGCAACTATGCCCAAATAGATCGGGAGGCACTGGCAATAGTGGCAGGGGTAAGGAAATTCTACGATTATTTATACGGTAGGGAATTCACAATACTCACTGACCACAAACCACTATTAGGGTTATTCACCACGGACAAACAAACCCCGCAAATAATGTCACCAAGGATGCTGAGGTGGTCCATATTCCTGTCAGCATACACATTCTCCTTACAATACAGACCCGGGAAGGACATGGGCCACGCGGATGCACTAAGCAGATTACCGCTACCAGACACTGACACTGACCCAGCCCCAGCGAGCCAGATCCTAACAATAGAAGAGCTACCAGAATGCCCAGTGACGGCCAAAAACATCGCCACAGCCACCAGTAAGGACCCAGTGCTTAGCAGAGTGACGACATGGGTCCTAGGGGGGTGGAACCACGGGAGCCAGGAACCACAGTTTCAGGCTTACCTGAGGAGAAGGGATGAAATATCGACTCACCGCGGGTGCCTATTGTGGGGGAACAGGGTAATAATCCCAGAAGAGCTAAGGGAGAGAGTTATCAGTGACTTACATGAGGGGCACCAGGGGATAGTACGCATGAAAGCCCTAGCCAGGAGTCACCTTGGTGGCCAGGGCTAGACAAGGCCATTGAGGAAAGGGTAGCAGGATGCTACCTGTGCCAGCGATCTAGACCAGAACAAGCCCATGCACCGGTCCATAGGTGGGAGGCCACACACAACCCATGATCACGCATACATATCGACTACGCTGGGCCATTTCAGGGCAAAACATTCCTAATAGTGGTAGACAGCTACTCCCGGTGGCTAGAGGTAGTGCCGGTCAAACACACAACATCAGCAAAAACCATACAGGTTCTGAGGAGACTCTTTGCCACCCATGGGTTACCTGACGTGATTGTGTCTGACAATGGGCCCCAATTCACATCCAATGAATTTCAGGACTTCCTCAAGGCCAATTGGATTAGGCACGCGACGTCGGCTCCCTTCCACCCATCCAGCAACGGCTTAGCAGAAAGGAACGTAAGGACCACAAAAGACACACTACGTCGAATCATCACTGGTGATTGGCCCCAGAGACTGGCTCAGTTCCTACTGGCACAACACACCACCCCGTGCACAGCAACTGGAAAGAGTCCGGCAGAAATGAGGTGGGGCAAGAAGCTCACGACCAAACTTGACAGGCTCCATCCCGACAGGACAACAGCAGAGATGGAACAAGAATGCACAGCCCGGACTCTGAACATTGGGGACTTAGTGTGGGCCAGGAACTACAGTCAAGGGGACAAGTGGTTGCCGGGGGTAGTGGTGGACAAGCTAGGTCCACTTTCATACATCATTGAGGGGGAAGGGGAA
Organism: Vipera berus; assembly: GCF_964194415.1. NCBI lineage: Eukaryota > Metazoa > Chordata > Lepidosauria > Squamata > Viperidae > Vipera > Vipera berus. The sequence continues at coordinate 124,839,470 of NC_138203.1, forward strand.
CGCCAGGTCAGGAGACACATAGACCAACTAAGGAAAAGGGCCCCAGAAATCACCTCACATAAGCAGACCCAGCAGCTACCCACCACCTCACACGGGGGAACAGCCACACTCCCATTCACCCCACATCAGGCCAACACAGGACTCACGTCCAGAGCGTCTGGAATGGGGGCACCCAGGGACGCCACAACCGAGCCGGGGACACCTGAGGCCAACACCAATATGGGGGAAGGGGAGCACACAGGATCCTTACTGCCAACGGGGCTGGACCAGGGAAGGGACCAGTCAGGGACGTCTGGACCAACCCAGGAAGGGGGGTGCTGAACCAGCCAGGCCAATGGGGAGATACCCTACCAGGGTGCACAAGGCCCCAGCATACCTAAAAGATTACGTAAGACAATAAGAGCTCCAATTGGGGGGAAAGGGGTGTAAGGTACACACCTGTCCGGCCACCTGATTGGCCCAGCCGCGCGGCGGAAATTCCTGGACACCGGGTTGGGTGACCAGGGGTAGCGCGGGAAACCTGAGCCTGCGGGTTGGTCAGCGCCGGCCACGCCAGGCATATAAATACCAGCGACGGGGCAGGTAAGGCCAGTTCGGCCACGTGTACCTGAATAAACAAGTTAACAGCAGTCCGTATCAGCGTGTTCACTCGCCCGACCGACTGGACACAACATCACCTTTTGTTGGCAGGTAGTACAGCCCGATCGGAAGCGCTCAGAAAACATGCAATACACTAACCCACGATCTGAATAACTGCAGTTTTTATCACGCTTGTTGGAGGCACAAATACTAAACCAGGGTTTATTTAGACAGAATGTTTATACGTGTTGAAGAAAATTTGTGCTTTAGTGCGTTGTGTGAATGAAAGCGGGTGGTAAGTTTATTGTGCACCCAGCCATGGTAGTTTATTCAATAAACCATGGCTACGTGAACCCTGAGTTATAATTCCTTGAGTAGATGGGCGATTATTTATTTATTTATTTATTTATTTATTTGTTCTTATATACCGCCCTTCTCCCAAGGGACTCGGGGCGGTGTACAGAGTAAGGTAGGTATACAGATTGAACAATAGTGAAAAAACAATAGTAAAAACAACTGAGACCCCAAGAGCTATCAGGCCAGGCCGGACTGCTGGAACAGGTAAGTTTTTAAATCGCGCCGGAAGGTGCGGAGGTCGGGGGCCATCCGGATTTCGGTAGGCAAGCAGTTCCAGAGGGCTGGCGCACCCACTGAGAATGCCCTCCCCCTGGGGGCCACCAGCCGACATTCCTTGAGCGGTGGCACCCTGAGGAGGCCCTCTCTGTGGGAGCGCACAGGACGGAGGGGTGTTGACGTTGGCAGAAGGTGCTCCCGTAGGTAGTCCGGACCCATGCCATGTAGGGCTTTGTATGTCATTGTTAGCACCTTGAATTTCACTCGGAAGGCAACCGGAAGCCAGTGCAGCTCACGGAGGAGAGGTGTGATATGGGAGTATCGGGAGGCCCCCAAAAGTGTCCGTGCAGCTGCACTTTGCACCAGTTGAAGCTTCCGAGTGGCTCTCAAGGGCAGCCCCATGTAGAGAGCGTTACAATAGTCTAGGCGAGAGGTCACAAGTGCATGGGTGACTGTACGTAAGGCATCCAGGTCCAGATAAGGTCGTAGTTGGCGCATTAGTCGAACCCGGGAGAAGGCCCCCTTGGTCACAGCTCCTATGTGATCTTCCAGGGATAGCTGCGAGTCTAGGAGGACACCCAGGTTGCGGGCCCTATCAACAGGGGGTAATAACTCATCCCCGATGTTAAGGGATGGAATGATCTGAGTATCCTGGCTTGCCGGTACGTACAGCCATTCAGTCTTGTCCGGGTTGAGTTGAAGCCTGTTCCTCCCCATCCATTCCCGGACCGCTTTCAGGCAGCGGGACATCACGTCGAGGGCATCACTGATGCTGTTTGGAGTTGAGATGAAAAGCTGGGTGTCATCAGCATACTGATGGTACCCTACTCCAAAACCACGAATGATCTCACCCAGCGGTTTCATGTAGATGTTGAACAGGAGAGGCGAGAGGACCGACCCCTGAGGGACTCCGCAAACGAGAGACCTCGCGGTCGACCTCTGCCCTCCTGTCAACACCGACTGCGAGCGTCCCTGGAGATAGGAGGGGAACCACTGTAAAACCGTGCCTCCCACTCCCAATCCCCTGAGACGCCGCAGCAGGATACCATGGTCGATGGTATCGAAAGCCGCTGAGAGGTCTAATAGGACTAGAACAGAGGAATGACCCCTGTCCCGAGCCCTCCAGAGATCATTCACCAGCGCGACCAATGCCGTCTCCGTGCTGTGCCCGGGCCTGAAACCCGATTGGTACGGGTCTAGATAATCCGCTTCATCCAGGACCAAAGGGAGCTGATGCGCCACCACACTCTCAACAACCTTCGCAAGAAAGCGAAGGTTGGAGACCGGACGAAAGTTGTTCAATACAGCTGGGTCCAAGGCAGGCTTCTTGAGGAGGGGCCTCACCACCGCCTCTTTCAAGACGGCAGGGAAGCTACCCTCACTCAAAGAAGCTGATATAACTGCCTGGAACCAGCTGCGTGTCCTCTCCCGGGCTGCATAAACCAGCCAGGAAGGGCACGGGTCCAATAAACATGTGGTGGAGCTCAGTCTCCCCATAATCCTGTCCACTTCCTCCGGAGTCACAGAATCAAACTCCTCCTGAAGCAGTAGGCATGAGCTTAAATGGACTCCAGAAGATGGTAGAGGACAGGAAGGCCTGGAGGAATGTTGTCCATGGGGTCGCGATGTGTCGGACACGACTTCGCAGCTAAACAACAACATTAATTTGTCTGAAATGGTATAGGGTTACCTGCCTGAGCAGGGGGTTGGACTAGATGACCTCCAAACTCCCTTCCAACTATTATTATTATTATTATTATTATTATTATTATTATTATTATTATTATTATTATTATTATTATTATTATTATTATTATTATTATTAAATACAAGACAGTAAATACCAAGGGGAAAAGAGAGGAAACATTTTGCAGCCCCCCAGCTGCCAGATCTGCGCTCCGGAGGCCTGGAAATTACCTCCAGAGCCCGGATGCGTGGCTGTGGAACAATTGTGCAGCCTCTCAGTGACCTGATCTTGGCTCCAGAAGCCTGGAAAAGACCTCCGGAGCCCAGATCGGGCTGCTGGGGGTCCACAGAAGCATTCTGCAGGCATACCTGTACTATTGCTGGTAGCTTAGAAGGAACCGGTTCTTCTGTTCAAAAAAAGGTGCCGGAACGCTGTTCCATGCGTTCTATGAGGAAAAACCCGTGTATAGCTATATATATTATAAATGTATATATGTATATATGTATCTTATATATGTGTATATGTATATTTATATATATATATGTCTGTGTGTGTGTGTGTGTGTGTGTTTGTGTGTGTATGCATGCATATATATGTATGTGTGCCTTAATTAAGTTAAAAATACGAATCCCAGGCATATTGAAATTAAAACGAAATAACACGAGCTTGCAGTTAAAAGACAGGAACAGCATTCGCAGGTGTGGGCGCACATGGCTACACACAACCATACCTTTGATTTGGCGGGGGCTGAGGCGATTGCCTAGGATAACACCAAAGGCGGCCAACTACTCAAAGAGGCCTGGTTTTTGGACCGTTTCTCAATGAACTGTCATATAGATTTCCTCCCTGCATACCAAGCCCTTAGGAGTTGGGAAGAAGAACGGCGCAGACACGTGAACACTCACGGAGTATACCATCGAGCCAAGATCAAGATCGCACGGTCACACAGCAACACTGCATCACAAAAAGCAACAAGGGGGAGCAGCAATCCCCAGTGACGTTTGGCGTGAGGACATGCTCAATGACAAGGGCATCGATGATGACCAGAAGAACAGACAGCGATTCCCCACTGACAGCGAGCACCCAGAGACAATCGCACTCCATGAGAACAGGTCTGAAGCAGTTCGAGAGAATACGGCCGATGGAAACAGACCAGTGACGCGCTCCATGAGTGGAGCGCAAAAGCGCCAATGATATAAATGTAGTTTCACCTCTCCAGAAATTCTATCCTCACAACGTTGGCAGTTAGCCAATGAAAGCTCAATTTTATTAAAACTGCTTTGGTTTTTCCCTTATCCCGGTGTTCGAACTTTCGTTTTAATATATATGTATCTATGTGCATTTGTATGTTCAGATTTTACAATAAGTTCTGTTTCTATTTTGTCAGCTGTCAAACTGAAAGAATCTGATAATAGTTGTGCTTAACTAGTTCTCTGTATTTAATGCAGGTGGGTCATTTCCTACCAGAAGAAGCCCTTGCCTTTGTCACTGGATCAACTCACACTTTCTCGACCCACTATGGTTTTGGAAGCAAAACCCTTTGTTGTCCACCACCCATACTGGCCTCGAAATCTGGAACTCCAAAATTACATCCCAAATGACCGACCCTTATGGCAGCTCTTGACATTCTTATTCTCTACTTCAGGAATTATCTTGCTGTTGACTTGGTTTGTAGCAGGTTGGCGAAGCAAGACATGGGGCCCTTTTGGAACTTGGCGCACCTTGATCATTTGCTGGTTTACCATCTGTGCTTTTATTCATGATGTCATTGAAGGCTGGTTTGTCCTTTACTATACGGAAATCCCAGGGGATCCATCCTTTCTCTCGCAGATCTGTAAGATGTGTGTCTATCTGGTTTCTGTCTTTTGATTTTCGGGGAAAAAATTGATGCAGCAGGTTAACATGGGAGAAAGTGGAGGGTGGGCAGGAGGATCCGCAGGAGGCATAAATGGAGCAAATGACACGTCAGTCAATCCTTCTATTGTGTACTTGAGTCAGACTTCAGAACACAAATATGTGATAGTGACACTTGTATAGACAGTCTTTGCTTACCAACAGTAACTTGGACCAGCAAATTCAGTGTAACTGATATGGCCATAAGTCATTGTCACATGATCACAAGAACTTACAACAGCGGTATTCAGATGTGACCCTTTTATGACTTGTGGACTTCAACTCCCAGAATTCCTCAGGCATGCTGGCTGAGGAATTCTGGGAGCTGGTCCACAAGTCATAAAAGGGCCACGTTTGAAGACCCCTGACTTATAAGAACAGTTCCTGCAGTCCCAGTTGCCATCTTTTGATGAATCCTGAATGGCTGTAGCATCCCTCAGTCACATGATCACCATTTGCAACCTCCTGGTGGCTTCCCTATTAACATTTGTTGGAAGCCAGCAATGAAGTTTGCAAATGGCAGTCACATGATAGTAGGATGCTATGATATAATTGTAAGCCAGTTGCAAGTATGTCACCCACATTAACCTGATCATAGGGCTGCTGTGATGGCCACAACTACAAGGACAGTTGTAAGTTCTTCAGCACTGTTGTAAGTTCAAACAGCCAGTGAACAAGTGAACATTAAATGAGGACTACCTGTATACCTGTGGTTATTTTTGAGATAGCACTATCCTGCCATCACTCCAGAAAGATTTCCAAATTCTCCTTATTGATTCTTTTTTCATATCTGCAGGTAGCCTTTTGACTGTATCTTTGAAAGGCACCTATTGCAATTGTGCAATAAGAGAGGAAAATATAAAATGTGCAGATAAAACTGGATTCAGCTGTTATAACACTGGAATACGGTAGTTTAATGCTTCTGCTATGCTCACCATATAGAGCTCTATCCTTTTTTTGTGCTTGTAGAGCTATTGATTCTTAATAGTTCATTAGGAAAGTCCCATATATAGGAACTTGATATGATGTGAAAACTGAAATCATGGCCATAAATAGATTTCCACATATACAGTAATTATCCTTAGGGAACCTGTGTTAAAGGTTACATGCTAGGGCTGTGGGGTACAATGGAATGTGAAAAGGGACAACTTTAGAGCAATGCATTTTTCCCTGTAGTTGCCTGGCTGCTCTGTGCAGCTGCACCATGTTGCTGAGAAAATGCATTTGACATAAGGCACTGCACAAGTGACATATGTGTGCCCTCCTGTGCTTTGGAATCACCTCTGTTTTATTGAAAGGTTTTAGACTCTACCCTGCAGGTTGGCTGGGTGGAGAGCATTCAAGTGAGCCTTGGGAGAAAAAAACTCATCTACAACTGGAGTATGTAAAAGGATACCAATATTTTGCAGATGTAACCCTCTGTATTTCCCTCAGTGGTTGGAAGATGTTTGCCATATGGCTCAGCTCATTTTGGATCTGTACTTCCAATTCTTATTAGATTTTTTTAAAATTCAAGTTGGTTTATATATTATATTAATATATGTATACCTAGAAAGCTGCAATTTTTGCAGAAGGGATAATAGTATGTCAGCTGAAAGATTTTCAAGCTTCCAAATCTTTCTCAACTATAAATCCCAGCATCCTGTCCCATTGCTCTTACCCATAACAGCTCCTGGGAATTTGAGCCAGCAGTACAGAATCTGCAGTATCAAATCACTTAATCCTTTCAAAAGTCTAGATAAAAACATATATCTATAATGCTATCCTTTGAAATTGTAACAAGGCAAGCAGAAATCAGATTAGAAAAATTACGTTTTATATTAGTCACAATAATTCACTTTGCACATCTGGCTATGCCATGGTTCCCTGAATAAGCCATAATGAATGGGGTACACATACAACACACTGAAACCTTCAAATTCGACAACTACATCTGAATTTAAGAGCATTTGATTCCTTCTAGTATTATCGAAACCTCAAGAAGTGAAAATGTATGTTTCTTAATATTTGCATTTGTTACCAAAAAGCATGATTTTAGGCTAAAGTAAGTCCTTGTGAATTTAGAAAGTTTTATTGGCTCGTTTCTTATAGTTCTCGTTAATACTTCAAGAGTCAATATAAACAGCAATGGTGATAAGGGGCAGCCTTGCCGTGTTCCCTTTTGAATTTGAAACTTGCTAGATGCTTCCCCATTAATAATTATTTTTGCTTCCTGATTGTCATAAATTGCCCTAATTATATTTATAAATTTTTCACCCATATTCATAAAGCTAAGCTGTTGGCACAAAAAAGACCATTTAACATTGTCAAATGCCTTTTGGGCGTCTAAGAAAAGTAATGCCATCTGTTGTTCGCTATGTAATTCATAGTACTCCAATGTATCTAATATTATTCTAATGTTGTGCTTAGTGTGTCTCTTAGCGAGAAAACCATTCTGATCTGCGTGTATGAAATCATTCAGAAATCGTTTCAATCGTTCCGCTATAATTGATGTAAATATCTTGTAGTCCGAGTTAAGAAGTGATATGGGTCTATAATTTTGGATTAATGTATGGTCCGTGTTATCTTTTGGGATAAGGGTTATGTTTGCCTCTAGCCAAGATTTAGGCGTTCTTGCGCCTTCTAATACTGCGTTAAATACCTCCACTAGGGGTTGAGCTAGGATATTTTGTAATTCTTTATAAATTTCTGATGGAAGACCGTCGGGTCCCGATGCTTTATTATTCTTTTGTGCATTAATAGCTTTTATCACCTCAGATAGTCGAATTTCCTCGTTTAACATATTTCTGGTATCTTCTGTGACCTTGGGTAGTTTGGCTCTTTGAAAATATTCCTCCATTTTCTCCACACTTGCCTGACTATCTTCTTTGTATAAACGTTCATAAAATTCCTGGGCTATAATTTTATTTTTTTCCTCCTGGTGGAATATTCTCCCTTCCTCATCTCGTAGTTCGTGAATCCAGTTTTTCCCCTTTTGTTTTCCCAATTTATATGCGAGCCACCGGCCCGGTTTATTTGCATTTTCAAAAAAAATTTGTTTCGTGTTTCTCAATTGTTGTGCTAATTTCTCTTTGTCTAGAATGTTAAGTTTGTGTTTAATCAGATCCATAGATTGCTTGATATTCTCTTTTTGTGGATCTTGTTGGAGTGTAACTTCTAAGCTCTTATATTCCTCTTCTAATCTTTCCCGTTGTTGTCTTTTCCCCTTATTTTTGTATACCATGTATGCCCTCGCTACCCCTCTCATCATTGCCTTAGCTGTATCCCAATTGTTTTGTACTGAGGTGTCTATAGCTTTATTTTCCTTAAAGAAAAAACTTAGTTCTCTCTCCATCTTAGATTTGAATTCGTCTTCTTTTAAAATTGCTCTTTGTAGCGTCCATCTGGGTATTTTTTGGAACCTTTCCAGTTAAGTTTAATAGGATTGTGATCTGCCCAAGTACCTGTCGCTATATGTACCTCGTCTATTTCTGAACTAATTTCTTTCGTCATCCATACCATGTCTATTCTAGACCATGAGTTATGTCGGTTGGAGTAATATGTATATTGTCTAGCCTTACGATTTCTTTCCCTCCAGACATCTTGGATATTTAGTTCCTCAGCCAAGTTGAGAAAAGATCTCGGTAGAGTTCTTCTCTTCTTTTTCCTAAGCGTCTTTCCCATATAATCCAAATTTATATCTAGGATAGCATTAAAATCTCCTATTAAACAAATCTCCTCATAATCAATGCTACATATCTTATTGTGAAGTGTTTTGAAAAATTGTTCTTGGTTATGGTTTGGGGCATATATCTCTACCATCATGACCTTCCTGTGATTTATTACAACCTCGACTATCAGTATTCTACCCTCTTTATCGTTATAAATTTGTTTTGCAGTCAATTTTGGGTTTACATATAGTGCCACTCCTCTCTTTTTCTTGTGTCGGTCTAAGGAAACGAATAGGTTCCCTATTCTTGGTTGTACTAACAAATATTTTTGTTGTTCCTTTATATGGACTTCTTGTATTGCCACGATATCCAATTGTTGGTGAATAAGCCTATTAAAAAATTTCCGCCTTTTCACTGGCGAATTCAATCCATTAATATTCACAGACATAATACTACACTCACCTCCCTTCATCTTACTTATTTCTGGTTTTTGTGGATCTCGTGATTCGGGGCTCTCTCTCTTCCTTGTCTCTAGTTCCATGTTTCTCTGTTAACTCACCGGATTTGTTCCTTCTATCCTCTGTAGCTAAGATCTTCCCATCCATTGCCACACGTATTGTATCTCTTTCTCTTACCTCCCTTCCATCTTGATCTTCTAAATCTACTTCCTCTTGGCTATGGAAGTGGCGTTTGTAAAAAATCTTCTGCCTTCTCTATCGTGTCCAGTCTATGCCTTCTATCCTGCCACGTAACTAGAATACCCTCTGGAGTTAGCCATCTAAAGTTTACATTTTCTCTTATTAATTTAGATGTTAAGAATTGATAGCCGCGTCTCAGATCCCTCATCCTTTTAGGTATCTGTTTAAGAATGGTGATTGGTTGGCCCCGAAATTCTAATGGTTCCTCTCTAGATCTATGCAGAAGCTCATCCCGAATTGATTTTTTAACTAACCTTACATGTACTTCTTTTGGGAGGTTGTGCCTTCTCGCATAATTAGTTTGAACCCTGTATGTTTCATCAATTTCCGCCAGCATTTCCTCCTTCCCTACACCGAGTGCCTTTGCCATCAGTTCTGCCATCATGACCAACAGATCTTCCCCTCTTTTTTCTTGAACGTTTTGGAAGCGTAGATAATGAGCAGCCTTTTCTGCTTCCAGAAAAATGACTGTTGTTTCTAACTCCTTATTAGCCTGAAGGAGTGTTTCATTTAAATCATCTACTCTCTTTTCCTCTTTTTCCATTCTAGCTTCCATATCTTGAAGTCTTTGTTCATTTTTGACTAATTGTTGTTGAATCCCTTCAAATTTATCATCTATCGCTTGGATTTTCCCCTTTAATTCACCAGTGTTGTTTCTTATTTGGCCTATTTCTCTCTTCATCTCCTCGTGGTTTTTGGCCATTGCCTCGTGTAGGTTTTGCAAAAGGGCATGTAAATCTTTAAAGGAATTCGAGTTAGATCTTTCCCTTTGCAGCATATCCTCTATAGATTTCTGATTGGAGGGACTTGAGGCCATCCCCTGTCCCTGTGCTGCCGCCTTTTTGCCAGCGCTAGGCTTAGTTGCTCCCGAGATACTTGTCATGTTTCCCCAATTATAACACGCGTTTTATCAATGTGTAATACCCTGAGTCTTATATAAACCTTTTAACTCTATGACAAAAGATATATAAAACAGTTACCACCAGATACTTATTACCAACTAAGCAATTTATATAATAGAATTCTATAGTATGAATATATTCAAAGTCACGTTCTTCTTCTTTTTTTTTTTCCCCCGTTTCCGGCGCAGAAATTGGCACCTTTTCCGTCTTCCTCTGCTGTCAAAGACCAGTAGGTGTCCCACTAAACAAACCTCCAGTTACTAAATTGCTATATCAAATGGCCGCCCGTGACAAGTAGAGTAGAATTTCAAAAGTTTCAAAAGTTCACAAATTCAAAATTTACCAGGATAGACCAGACTAGACCAAGCTGATCGCTTTCCACGCCCGACAATCCAGAGTTCAGTCTCTAAGGCTCCAAAGCTCAGACTTTGACCTGTTGTAGCTTATCTCCAGCTAGAATACAGTCATATAGTCTTCGGCCTTCTTTCCCTTGCTGTTTTTGCCAAACGCCTCCCTCAAGACTTCTATCGCCGCTTATTCCCTCTCCGTGAGGCTCCCACTTCGAACCAGTACCTCTTTCTCAAGCGCTTCCTATTAAATATTCGGATATACTCTCCGTCAGCTCCGCTCTACCGTTGTCCCGCTGCTTACGTGCTAGCTCCGTCCCTCTGTCAGATCTTCATGTCGGCCATTACTGGCCTCCTTCTCCCCGGTTCGCTCGCATCAGACTTTCTCCGGATCTTCAACACGAACCGCCGCTCATGAAGGTTCTCCGGGCTGCCTGCAACTTCGGATGTCCCTACAGGACCTCCTGAAGCTCCGAAAAGCCCCCGCGAACACTGGGTGAGAGGTTGTGCGTGGAGAGAGCTCCGTTCACACAGCCGCCCGCTCTGACAGTTGGCTCCGCCCCCCCCCTATAAGAAACGACCCAAAGACAAAAGGATTAACCATTAAAAAGGAAACCTTTAAATTGCAAGCTTTCGCGGACGATCTGGTTTTTATTATGGAGGATCCATGTCAGACGGGACCAAAGCTATTGGAAGAATTATCTAAATATGGTGAGGTTGCCGGACTGCGAATAAATAGAAATAAGACCAAGATGATTGTTAAAAATATGACCAATAAACAAAAAGGTAATCTGGCCGGAATCATGGATATAGAAATAGTCAAGAAAATAAAATATCTAGGGATTAACATTACGGCTAGATGCACTTCACTCAAAAAGGATAATTATGATAATGTAGTGAACCAAATAAAAGGTGATCTGGAAAGATGGGGAAACCTAAAACTCTCATTATTGGGAAGAATCGCTGTCATTAAGATGAATATTCTGCCTAAAATCCTGTTTCTGTTTCAGAATATCCCAATTCAACTCGACTCTAAATTTTTTCGAAATTTGGATAAATTATCACTAAATTTTATTTGGCAGGGGAAAAAACCAAGAATTAAATTGAAATATTTACAGGACACGAAGGAAAATGGGGGTTTTGGATTGCCAGACTGGGAATTATACTACCATGCCGCGGCCCTGAGCTGGATTAGAGAATGGGTAATCTTGAGAAATAGAAGACTATTAACTTTAGAGGGTCACGATTTGCAATATGGCTGGCATGCTTTCCTATGGACGGAGAAACAAGGTCTTTTCTCGCATTTTCAAAGACATAGGATCAGGCAAGCGCTACTTAATACTTGGAAAAAAATTAGATCTCACAATTACACCAAAATACCGGTCTGGCTATCCACCCTTGAAGCGATAGTTTACCCAAATCTGTTTGATTTGGGTAACATAATCTCATACAAGGATATTCTGAATGAGGAGGGGGAATTGAAACTTAGGAATGAACTAGAATTACAAGGTATAAAACTCGATTGGTGGGCCTACTTACAAATCCAATCGAGATTTAGGAAGGATAAAAATGAATGGGGGATATATACCTCTGAAACAGCATTGGACAAAATATTATTGGGACCGGAATCTAAACAAATAAGGAATTTTTATAAATTACTTTTGGGATATAAGCTGTTTGAAGAGCAAGTGAAAGACCCCATGTTGACCTGGGCTAACAATTTAGGACATAACATCGACTTAGATACTTGGCAAACAATTTGGGATAGAAATAAAAGGATAACACTGGCCTCATCGTATAAAGAAAATTTATTTAAAATGTTTTACCGATGGCATCTTCCCCCAGCCCGCTTAGCAAAAATGTACACAACAGCATCTCCCAAATATTGAAACAAGATCTTGAGTTTAGTCCAGAACTTTTCTTGTTGGGAATCACGAAAGAGAAATATCCTAAAGATGTGCTATACTTAATGATCCATATTATCACAGCAGCTAGAATATCATTTGCGCAAAAATGGAAAAAGAATGAGATCCCAGGAGAAAAAGAGGTTATTAGGAAAATTTGGGATTGCGCTGAAATGGACAAATTAACTTTGGAATTAAAGAATAAAGATCAATCAGACTATTATAGAATTTGGAACAAATTGTATCTTTGGATGGATAAAAAGAAAGGTCTCTATTAGGTTTTACAGACTAGCTCACTGTTTTAAATATTGTGGTATTTCACCGATTTGTAATCTAAGTGTATTTAAGTGTATTTTTGATGTACATATATACATGTATATATATATATTTAAACATTGTAGACAAAAAGGTTTGTCAGCTCGCTGGTACTGTGTCCAATGTTTTTAAATAATAAATTTAATAAATTTAAAAAAAAAAGAAAGTTTTATTGGCATGATAGCATTCATGTGGCCTGTATAATCTCACATTCATTATATGTTGCCTGCTAGAATAGGAAGTACTTGGAAATTTCAGAACAGATGTGTTTGGTTTAGGGAGTTGGAGACAGGTATCACTTCTGCACCTCTGGGTGTTCCAAGCATCTATTTGCCTTTTATCTAAAGTGGTGCACAACCCTGTTATAATTAATATTTAAGAAAAATACAGGGAAATTCACAAACTCTCCCTACTGCAGCAGCCATGAATTTCTTTTTCTACTAATTTTTCTTTATATCTTCCAGGGAAGGAATACGGCAAAGCTGACAGCAGATTTATGATGTAAGTGTTAACTTTGAAATGACAGGCAAAGGTCTGGATATTTCTGCAAAGATCCAGCATTAAGGAACTCTGAACACAAGTATCTGGTCTGCATGCAGGGATAGGGAAAGGATGATTTGACATAATACAAACATAAATATAGTTGAGATGTTCAAAAGTTTTGCATGAGTTCTCTTAATATATTTTCTGTTTCCAAGACAATTTTTAATAGGGCAAGTAAAACAAAGTTAAAAGAATTCCTGCATTTCTTTTTAACCATCCTAATCTTTTATACTTCTAAATTATTTTAGGAAAAAAACTCCCATTGAATTCTATTCATGCCTTAAAAGAGCATATCGGGGAACGACATTTGTTTTCTAGTCTCATATTTATGAACTTTTCAGATGAGTATTATCAGTGGGGTTTCCCCCAGCTCAGTGGAAAATCTGGTTGGTGAGCATGACTGTTTCTGCAAGGCATGGGTAAATTCTACTTTTTCCCATTTATTTTTCATTCATTCTTTTCTCTATTCCCCTCAACCATAGTAATTTTGCTTGGGAAAATACAATGGGCAAGGCTTCAATAGAAAGAACTTGCACCAGTTCACTCTCCTCACTTGCATCAAATTCTGCAGTTTGGCCTGAGATGGGTTTATTACCTTTGCGCATTTTCATGAATCAAGGAAACCAGGATTACACCATTTAATTAGTTTAGTTCTGCAAGAGTACAGTTTGTAAGCATTTATTCATGGCCTTAAAGTGCCTTGGTGGAGCAGTGGGCTAATGCCTCCTTAAGTAACACCAGCTGCCTCCAATTATTGCAGATTCGCATCCCACCAGGCTCAAGGTTGACTCAGCCTTCCATCCTTCCGAGGTAGGTAAAATGAGGACCCAGATTGTTGGGGGCAATAAGCTGTAATAATGCCGCTGGGGGGGGGACGAAAGCCCTAATAAGCAGGCATATACATAGAATGAAGGCTATTGCTAAGCACATTTGATTTGTGCTTAGATTGTAAGCCGCCCTGAGTCTTCGGAGAAGGGCGGGATATAAATGGGATTAAAATAAAATAAAAAAATAAATAAGGTGCATTCCATTTTCTACTTCATCAAATAAAATGAAACATTTTCCTAAATTGGTCATCTATCTAGTTTGAATGTAGTGAACTGTAAGAAAGTTGGGATGTTTTGGGACCTCAAGGTGACATTCATTTCATTTTTGTATCTGAAGATCAGATAATTTCATAGTTTGCGTGGAAACCATGAATGTGTTTTTGGGGTCCCCTCAGTCTTTGGACTGCAGTCGCATTTCTGTCACGCCAGTCCCATCGATACGTGTTGCAGCTAGTGGTGTCACTAGGTAAGTATGCAAGACAGGGAGGGAGGTATGTCAGGATATATAAATGTTAATGCAATCTTTCAAAAGCAATTAATTTAATATTTTTATTTTTGGTTAATGTTCCATACGCCTGACTGCATTTCTCTTCTGGCTTGTCCACTTTTGATCTTTTCTTCCTACTTTTATCGGCCATCTTGTCTATCTCTAACCGTAGGTCTTCTACATGGTGATGTTCTGTACTTCTACACTGAATACCGTGATGGCTTTCGCCATAGTGAGATGTGGCACCCTACCTACTTCTGGTTTTACTTTGTCTTTATGAATGGTCTGTGGATTATCATTCCCTCTCTTCTCCTCTGGGATGCCTGGAAGCACCTCAGTGCTTGCCAGAGAGTAATGGATGCCAACAAAGTCAAGAAACACTGATGTTTTGCACAGGTGGTCATATTAGATGGTTTTTCCAGTCATTCAGAGGTTGATCTTGTATTCCTCCTGTTCCTATGCACTTCTTTAGATATTTTCTGATATCACCACTCATTTTATTGATAGCTTCCTTTTCCTTTCTTTTTTCTTCAGTTATTTTTTCAACTGTTTTGGGATTGTGTATCTGCAGAAAAAAAAACACTACTGTAAAGATTTGTATATAAGTAGACAGATCTGCTGCTTTAGGGGCAACTATTTTCTAATGTCCCAATTTACAGTATCACTGTATCCGAAACTCCATTCCCTTGAATGTCCTCTGTACAGCACTAAACTCTCTTATTTGTAAACTGAAGTGTGACATTTTAATAAACAATCTCCGTGTTGTATGGGTTGGGTGAGGCTTTAGAGAAAACAATTGTGATGGAAATTTTCTCTGTAAATTGTAAAGAATATTTTGTTTCCTCTGAGTTGTTTGAAATGTAATCAGACTATAATACTAGTGGGTGATTTTAACTGTAAAGTTTTATCATCAAGAACTTTCATAATTTCTTGTGAAAGAGGAGCATCAATATATTGGGCACAATATAGACCAATTAGGAAATCTCTTTTTTGCTGGATTTGAGCTGTCTAAATTACTAAATTTAGGGTTTGTCCTGTAGTGACTATAATATTCCAGGGTTGTCTTGTGTTACGCTTGTTTGCGCTGTTAGAACAGAAGGCAACTGTGTAGACACTGAAAGTATTAGACTAATTTATAGAATCTGAGTCTGTAACATAGGGAGAATAGAGGTTATTGTAATAATCAAGAGCCTGTGAAGTGTATCCCCTTTCTGAAAATGTAATATATATGTACAAAACAACAAAGCTTAAGCAAAAGCCTTTAATTTTTACAATTGTCTCCATCCTGCTTCTGAAAAAGAACATCGAAAATGTGATAAGGCCAATAAGAATTAAAAAATGAAAAATTTCATGCTTTCTAAATTGTTCCTTTTGGAAAATGAATGAATGAGCCCAGTTATTTTTATGTATATCTGAGTATCTTGGTATGTATATCTGAATAACTTGGTACAACAAGCATACTTCTCAGGAGACACCTGGCCATATCAGCTAATTTACATGTGAGATGCCTCAGATTTCTCCCTCCTTCCGTTAACATCCACACAAAATTGCTGCGTAAGGTCATTCTACTACAGCACATGGTGCAGTATCATTAATACTAGCTAGGTAGGGGATGCTGTTTTAAAGCTGACCCAGTGACTGGAGGCTGGATAGGGAGGAACAGGCTCCAATTGTGATTGAGCAGTGGCTTTGAGTAATTGCCTCTCCTTGATAACACATTAAAAAAAAGTGCAGTGAAGTGAGGGATTTCATTTTCTTGCAGAAGGTCCCCCCCAAAAAAAAGCCACCAAAGCAACCAAGATTGACAAGTATATACAGGTCAATTTTCTTGGAGTGTGTGCATGTGCTTTTTCCCATTTTTAATTTTGCATGCCACTCTTATTTTGACTTACTAAATCCCCACCGCTAAAATGATTAAAATGTGTCATAGTTTTGCTATTCCACAAAGTTTCAATACTCTATGTCAGTAATAGAGAATGGCTGGGAAAGATTGCTGTATGTGCGGTATCCAGTTCAAACACACTTTTGGTTACTGTTTAAACAATTCTGCAAATTTGTACTACTGTGGTTTGGCCCATTTTTCTTAGATATAGATAAATGTGCTGTACTGAAGGCCAGGCATGTTGTTTATCATTTGTAAACAACCTGTTTGCCATTCTTCCCCATCCAGATTTGTGGACCCTTCAATTCCAAGGATACACAGGCATGCATGATCTCAAAGGCTTGGAAGGCACCAGGCTGGAGAATGCCTCTCAAAAGCCAAGTTATGACCAGTTAGGGCAGGGGTGGGGAACTATGGCTCCTTTATGACTTGTGGACTTCAACTCCCAGAATCCCTGGGCCAGCCATGCTGGAAGTTGAGGTCCACAAGTCATGAAGGCGCCATAGTTCCCCACCTCTTTGATTTAAGCAAAGTCTTGTAGCGGGGAAAAACGAATGCAGTATCATGGCTGCTGCTCGTGAGGACATCATAATCTCGGCATAGTGACATCAGTGTGTGTGTGTGGGGGGGAGGCTTAGCTTAGTAAATATCTCATTACCGTATGATTGTGATGCCCTGAAAACAAACTGTCTCTCTTCCCTCCCCGTCACCCTGGTTTGCCTTAAGAACCATGCTTGGTTAAAAGGAGCGTTTCCCTTTAGTTACTAAAGTTTCGTACAATGCTGCATGCTTCCGCCATACGTCATAACCCAAACTAACAATAAACCTTCCAGCATTCTCGCCTTTTCTATCCCTGGCTTTGAATTGGCTACTCCGCCCAATCCAGTCGACAGTCGCTGGCACGGAACTTTGTCATGACCCGGATGATAATGGCATAAAACGACCGCGGTGTGTAATTAGCGTCCACGTAGATCGCTAACGCCTCGCCTCGTAAGCAAGCGTTTTCCCAATGGCCGGTTAGGTGCCTCCGAGAAACCTGAGCGGTAATCCTCTCCCCCGACAGCTGGTATCAATCAATTAATCAATCAATCAAAACATAGCTGGAAGGGACCTTGGAGATCTTCTATCTAGTACCATTTCAGATAGGTGGCTGTCCGGTCTTTTCTTAAAAACCTCCAGTGATGAAGCACCCACAATTTTTTGAAAGCAAGCCGTTCCACTGATTAATTGTTCTCACTGTTAGGAAGTTTCTCCTTATTCCAGGTTGCTTCTCTCCCTGATTAGTTTCAAATCTGACCTGCAAAAACCAGGACTTCCGCTAGGTAGCAACAAGAGTTTTCTACACTTTTTTTGGCGACTGTCTGCCACCCAGATCGGACAATCCAAATTTTCGGTTTTTCCCCACTTTCCCCCATATTATGGCAATATACCTTACAGAAACCATGACGCCAAACGGAATATCTCTTCTTGATATTGTGTATTGTGTATTGATATTGGGTATTAATGTTACTGAAACGCCCGATTATCCCAAAGCTGCTTTTTCAAGAGGCAATTGGACTTTTTCTTTTTTGCTTTTCTTTGAAGACGTTTCTCTTCTCCTACAAGAAGCTTCTTCAGCTCTGACTGGAAGCTTCTTGTAGGAGAAGCGAAACGTCTTTAAAGAAAAAGTCCAGTAGCCTCTTCAAAAAAAAAAAGCACCTTTGGGACAAACCACGACCTGGATGACTGAGAATCTCCATGGAGTAGACCAGGGGTAGGCAACCTCGGCTCTTTTATGACTCATGGACTCCAATTCCCAGAATTCCTGAGTCAGCATAGCTGACTCAGGAATTCTGGGAGTTGAAGTCCATGAGTCATAAAAGAGCCGAGGTTGCCTACCCCTGGAGTAGACAAACGCCCGATTAGCGTTTCGTTCGCTTCGTCTTTCGTTGTTCTGCCGCTTATTTTCGTCGAAGTCGGAAGTGGTTGCTTTTGTTTTTGTTTTATTTTTAAAAGACACTCCTGCTCGTGATTTTCCCGGCCCTTTTACTGTAGCCTACAAAGCCCTGCCGCTTAACCCACCAGCTGCCGGAAACTTTCCTTTCAAGACGCACGATCCGGCGCTTCCGCTCTTCGCCTTTAAGAGATAAAAGTTGACGAAGTCAAGCGCAGAAGCGGGGACAGCCGGCGAAAGCGGAAGTCATGGGCGGGGCCAATGGGAATAGAACCCACCCACCCACCCACCTACCCACCCCGCTCTCCCCCTTGCGCGAGAACACCCGCGAGCTGATTGGCTGACGGCACGAGAGGCGCCCTCGGGGTGGGTGACGTCACGGGGGCGGGGGCCGTCAGTGCCCCGGCGCGCGGTGCCTCCGCCGCAGAGCGAAGGTGGAGGGGTCGGGATGGCGGCGGTGGCGGCCCCGGGGGGAGCAGAGGCATCCCCGCTGCCGACTCCCGGAGGGGGTGGGGCCGGCGCCGGACCGGGACCGCGGCTGCAGCCCCAAGAAGAAGAAGAAGAACACGAAGTGGTTCGCGTTCGGGTCAAGGTGAGGAACCCGGAGGCGAAGAGGCCAGAAGTGGCCGGGTTCTGGCTGGGGAGGAAGGGAGAAGCCACAGGTGGAGGTGCGTCCCAGGTGTTTCCCATGGAGGCTCGAGTCTAGTCCGCCAAACCATTTCTCCTCATAATGATGTCACAGGGCGTCCTTCCCTAACCTGGGCTCTTCAGATTGCTGAGACTTATTAGGATGATGTCTGGGAAATTTGGGGGCTTGGAGGGTAGCCCACAAGATGGTTGGAGCTGAATCTTTGGCAGGATGAAATGTGGATGGACAATAATTGGGTAAGGAATTATTATTATTTTTTAATTAAAGAGTTTTACAAAAACAAAATTTTACAATATATCCCCAAATCCCTCCCACCCCAAACCCACCCACTTCCCCCCCCCCACTTCCCAGAGCTAAATACAGGATTATAGTTACAATAATCATATTCTAAATAAAAATTATGCATAATATACAATTAACCAAATTCATAATGTGCTTTAACTCCCCTTTAATATAACTACAAACAGCGTACCAATAACAATATCCCACTAAAATCTACTCATAAGCTAAATGGAACTTTTTAGTCCCATACTTGTTCTGAATATAATTTATCCATCTCCTCCAAACTGAAATATATCTTTCCTGTGAATGATCTTTCAAATAAGCAGAAATCTTAGACATTTCTGCAAGATTCGAAACTTTAAACACCCATTCTTCTATAGTGGGCAAACTATCCTTCTTCCAATATTGTCCCACCAGTAACCGTGCTGCTGAAATGTGGATGGACAATAATTGGGTAAGGAATTATTGAAGGATTGTATACCAGAGGTAAGTAGAGCTGAGGTTCCAAAATGATTCTTCAGCAGCACTTGAATAGTGGAATTAATTGTATGGAGCAATTTGGCTGTGAAATTGGTCATGTAGTTGGCATGGGAATCTGTTTATTTCCAAGGTAACCTTGCAAAATTATATATCTTATTGCGGGTGGCTGAGACATTGCTCTTTTGTTCAGGAAAGCAAATTCAAATTCTTTATTGTTTCATAAAATGTGTTGAAGTCACTGACTGTTCAGACATCATGCTAGGCTGTGGCTTGTATTAACTGCAGCTTTTCTAAATATAACTGATACTTTGTTTAATATTAGGTTATTATTCTGGCATTCTGATTTTAAATATAATAATAACAAAACAACAATAACAATATAGAAATAAGTATATTTTCTTATTGTGCTTTATTAGATTTAATATAGCTGCCCATTCCAGTAGATTCTTCCATATTGTAAGGAACTTATATGTTATACAGAACTATATAAAAATATTTACTGGCAACTACAACCATCCTAGTTTAGAAATATGTCCATTGAGTTGTTGGGATCTGAGCTCTTGGTTTTTGAATTGGACACTATTGTTCTGATTCATGTCAGAATCAGGTATTTGAATCAAAATTTCAATAAATATATAGATAGTCCTTATAACAGTTCACCTATTGACCATTCAAAGTTACAATGGCACTGAAAAAAGTATGACTTCTTCACAGTTATGTTCTTTCTAGCATTCCCATTATATGTGATCAAGATTCAGATGTTTGGCAACTGGTTCGTATTTATGACTGTGGCTCTGTCCCAAGATAATATTTGCAACCTTCTGACAAGCAAAGTCAATGGGAAAGCCAGATTCACTTAACAACTGAGTTACTAACTCATCAACTACTGTGATTCACTTAACAATTGAGGCAAGAAAGGTCATAAAATGGGGCAAAATTCACTTAACAAATGTCTCACTTAACAACAGAAATTTTGGGCTCAGTTGTGATCATAAGTCAAGAATTACCTGTAATAACTTGGACCATATTTGAGATTCCATTAAAACATGGCAATTACATTCTTGTAATATGAAGTCCCGAATCCCGAGTGCCGCGTAACAGAGTGAGCGCCTGTTACTCGTCCCAGCTTCTGCCAACCTAGCAGTTCGAAAGCACGTAAAAATGCAAGTAGAAAAATAGGGACCACTACGGTGGGAAGGTAACAGCGTTCCGTGCGCCTTTGGCGTCCAGTCATGCCAGCCACATGACCACGGAGACGTCCTTGGACAAGCGCTGGCTCTTCGGCTTTGAAACGGAGATGAGCACCGGCCCCTAGAGTCGGAAACTACTAGCACGCATGTGCGGGGGAACCTTTACCTTTACCTTAATATGAAGTCAAAAGCCATTTTGTCCTATATTTAGTTCTTCATTTTTGTTTTTGCAACACTTTTAAATACATATAAAGAACAGAAGCTTAAATAATAGTTATCTACACTTGTGCATTTTTTGATCCTGGCCCTCAATATTTATAGTGGACTTTCATTATTTCATTTCATCTAAGTTTACGGAGTCAGTTTGTAGACTTCTTTCCCAGTGTAGTTAATAATAGATGTTTAATCTGTTGATTTGGTAAATGTACACAAATTTGTCCACTTATCACTCAAAGTTGATTTAGAGAGAGTCAATAGCAACAAGCTGTTTCTAATTTATTTTCCCTTCATTTTCTCATAGTGATTCTTCTTAAGAAGGCATGCTTATAAGTAGAGAGAGAAAATGAAATAGTAACAATATATTTTAATGCAGATCTGAAAAATGGATTGAATCGAGTGTGGTCATAAAATCTTATAATGAAACAGTAATAAACTTTCTTTGTTTTTCCCCAGGAAATGCTGAGACTAATATGTACAGATTATGCAGATTATCCAGTTAGCACTGTTTTTAAAATCTTACTTATGTGCAATTTCTGCAGAAATGTGAAGGCTTCTTGCAACCTGAGTTCCGGACCTTTGCTGTGGACCCACAGATCACTTCACTGGATGTATTGCAACACATTCTCATCAGAGCTTTTGACCTCAATGGGTGAGTGTTAGAATATAGAATTAACAGAGTTAAGGTCTTCTAGTCCAACTCCCTGCTCAAGCAAGAGACCCCATATCCTTTCACACAAATGGCTGTCGTTTCTATTGAACAGAAAAGTTGAAATACAGATGGTATCATTTTTGTCATGTCAGTTCTGAAAAGCAAGTGCAGGGAGGATAGAAATAAGTGACCCTGTTTTTCAGCTCCCGTTGTGATAGGATCCAATTAATGAAAGCAAATTTTGCAGCACATCATTGACGGAACTATAAGCTAGGGCTTTTTGTTTTGAGACATTGGAAAGGGAGTGAGAACTCAGAACATGAATTGTGAGCAAAGACACTTTGCATCCTTTCCCTCATTGTGACATCATATATTACATTAGCAATGAAGCTAATCTCACATTCAAAAAAGAATGTCACATACCAAGAGGGAGACTGCTAATGTTGTATGCAGGGTGCCCAAGAAAATGAGAGGATAGATGTTTTGACATGTCTGAATAAACAAAAACACTTTTGTTTTAGACAGCAATTTACTGCTAACTTCTCATATGATGATAAGTATAGTGAAGGAAAACAGTACTGTTCCTTTTTTTTGTTTTGTTTTTTTGTTTATATCAGTTGGGTAGCCTGCAAAATCTACAGTTGCAAGAAAAAGTATGTGAACCCTTTGGGATTACGTGGAGTTTTGCATGAATTGGCCATAAAATGCGCTCTAAACGTCATGTAAGTCACAACAATAGAAAAACACAGTCTGCTTAAAATAATGCTACACAAACATTAGCTGTTGTCATGTTTTAATTGAACATAAGATGGAAACATTCACAGTGCAGGGTGGAAAAAGTATGTGAACCTTTGGACTTAATAACTGGTTGACCCTCCTTTGGCAGCAATAACCTCAACCAAACGTTTCCTGTAGTTGCAGATCAGACCTACACAACGATCTGGAGTAATTTTGGACCACTCCTCTTCACAAAACTCTTTCAGTGTAGCAATATTCTTGGGATGTCTGGTGTGAATCGCTCTCTTAAGGTCATGCCACAGCATTTCAATCGGGTTGAGGTCAGGACTCTGACTGGGCCACTCCAGAAGGCGTATTCTGTTCTGTTGAAGCCATTGTATTGTTGAATTACTTGTATGCTTTGGGTCATTGTCCTGTTGCATCACCCATCCTCTGTGGAGCTTCAGTTGGCGGACAGATGGTCGTACGTTTTCCTGCAAAATGTCCTGATAAACACTGGAATTCATTTTCCCATCAATGACAACAATCCGTCCAGGCCCTGAGGCAGCAAAGCAGCCCCAAACCATGATGCTCCCTCCGCCATGTTTTACAGTGGGGATGAGGTTTTGATGTTGGTGTGCTGTGCCTTTTTTCTCCACACATAGTGTTGTGTGTTTTTCCCAAACAACTCAATTTTGGTTTCATCTGTCCACAGTATATTTTGCCAGTAGTGCTGTGGAACATCCAGGTGCTCTTTTGCAAACCTCAAACGTGCTGCGATATTTTTTTTTGGACAGCAATGGCTTCCTCCGTGGTGTCCTCCCATGTACTCCATTCTTGTTTAATGTTTTCCTTATTGTAGATGTGTCAACAAAAATGTTAGCATGTGCCAGAGATTTCTGTAGGTCTTTAGCTGACTCTCTAGGATTCTTCTTTACCTCATTAAGCATTATGCGCTGTGCTTTTGCAGTCATTTTTACAGGACGACCATGCCTAGGGAGAGTAGCAACAGTGCTAAACTTTCTCCATTTGTAGACAGTCTGTCTTACCATGGACACATGAACATCAAGGCTTTTGGAGATACTTTTGTAACCCTTTCCAGCTTCATGCAAGTCAACAATTCTTGATCGTAGGTCTTCTGAGAGCTCTTTTCTGCGAGGCATGGTTCACATCAGACAGTGCTTCTTGAGACCAGTAAACCCAAAACAGGTGTGTGTTTTTAAAGGGCAGGACAGCTGTCAGCAACACATCCAATATCATCACACTGATTGGAGTCAAGGTTGGCTCACTCCTGGTTCCAATTAGCTCTTGGAGAAGTCATTAGGCTAGGGGTTCACATACTTTTTCCACCCTGCACTGTGAATGTTTACATGTTATGTTCAATTAAAACATGACAACAGCTAATGTTTGTGTAGTATTATTTTAAACAGACTGTGTTTTTCTATTGTTGTGACTTACATGACGTTTAGAGCGCATTTTATGGCCAATTCATGCAAAACTCCACGTAATCCCAAAGGGTTCACATACTTTTTCTTGCAACTGTACGGAACCCCTCCCAAAAATCAGTTGTAGCTTCTCAGGATCCCAAATGGCGTGACTGGAATTGGTATTGCAATGCTTTTGTTTTCAAAATTGCTGCTGGTGGTGATGACCCTGAGAGGCATTCTCGCCTAATTCATTATCAACCTTACAATAGGAGCTGTGACCAAGGGGGCCTTCTCCCGGGTTCGACTAGTTCGCCAACTACGGCCTTATCTGGACCTGGATTCCTTACGTACAGTCACCCATGCCCTTGTGACCTCTCGCCTAGACTATTGTAACGCTCTCTACATGGGGCTGCCCTTGAGATCCACTCGGAAGCTTCAACTGGTGCAAAGTGCGGCGGCACGGACACTCTTGGGAGCCTCCCGATACTCCCATATCACACCTCTCCTCCGTGCGCTGCATTGGCTTCCGGTTGCCTTCCGTGTGAAGTTCAAGGTGCTAACAATGACATACAAAGCCCTACATGGCATGGGTCCGGACTACCTACGGGAGCACCTTCTGCCAATGTCAGCACCCCACCGTCCTGTGCGCTCCCACAGAGAGGGCCTCCTCAGGGTGCCACCGCTCAAGGAATGTCGGCTGGTGGCCCCCAGGGGGAGGGCATTCTCAGTGGGTGCGCCAGCCCTCTGGAACAGCTTACCAACCGAAATCCGGATGGCCCCTGACCTCCGTACCTTCCGTCGCGACTTAAAAACTTTCCTGTTCCAGCAGTCCGGCCTGGCATGATAGCGTTAATTGGGGTCCCAGTTTGTTTTCATTAGTGTTTCTTATTATTTTTATTGTTCAATCTGTATACATTCCTTCCTCTGTACACCGCCCCGAGTCCCTCGGGAGAAGGGCGGTTTATAAAAACTAATAAATAAATAAATAAATAAATAAATTCTCTAGTCAACCTCCTAAATGGTGAATATTTTTCAGGTCTGATTATTTTTAATCATGGGATGGTGTTATAGTTTGCCTCCTAAAGGTTACCTCTCCCCAATATTTTACCTCCAGAAAAACTGCATATAATTGGGAGGAGAAAAAAAATATCAGCCCTTTCTCTTTTTTTGGATGATCTCCTGCAACCCTTGCAATGTTGTCTAGTTGTATTATCCTCTAATGAGGATTTGGTCTGGCTCTAAACCTGTTCGGAAGCCCCACTTAAAACCAGACCTTATTTCACAGTCCACCAATGGGAGTTTGCTTAGTATATGTTGCGTGATTTCTCAGCTTGTTTTCTACATAAATATATGCCATGCTGAGCAAGAGACATTCAGCTTCAATGAAAAGAACTCTAAACCCTTTGCCTGCATCAGGAAGAAGAATTTTACCATCAGCTATCTAAGCCGAGATAAGCTAAACCAAGAAGTGTACTTGTCATTGATGTCAGACTGGGATCTGGGGATGGCCTTTGCCGGAGCCTCTAAGCCTTTTTTACAACTAAAGATAGACATCAAGCCCTTGGAAGACAGTGAGTAATTTTTACTTGTCATTAACGAAAGAGCAAATCATAAAGGTTCTATTCCCTCATACCTTGTTCCCATTCTATACACTTTATTGCAGAGGGCATGTTCCATCAACAGAGTTCCTTATCTTTAGCTTCTCTATTTATATTGTTCTTGTGGGGATGGTGGCTGATAGCTGTTATAGAAGAGAAGGTATGAGTCACAGCATTGACAGATACAGCATTGTTAGGCATAGTCATGGATGGAGAAACAGCAGTAGGGTTGAACAGGTAAATCTGTGCATGTGTGTTTTGGTACATCCCACCCATTGCTTGACTCACCTGAAAGCTATCTGTTATCGGGCCCCTTTTTGTATGGTGTACTTTACCAGCATCTCTTTCCAGTTCGTGGTATGCAAAAATTAAAACGGCTTAGAACACTGTGTATTCCAATCCCCAAAGACAAATTCAGAATTCTGGGTGACACCTCTGCTGGCTTAGACTGAAATATAAGCTTGAAAAGGCCCTCCCTATATTATTTTTCTCAAAAGAAGCAGAGTAAGTGAATTCATGATTTAATAAATCATAATAGTTGCACTAACTTTGTTTTAAATTTTTCTTGTAACGAGGTATATGAACTCTAGTTTGCAGCCTTTTTGGTAGACACCTTTGTCCCTGTGAAAGGGAGAAGGGGGAGAGGGGAAAGGGATTGGCAGAACTGGTTTGAGGAATGTGCTCACGATATCATACTCTTTCAGGCCCCCTGCTAGAAGATTGGGATATTATCAGCCCTAAGGATGTTATAAGTACCGACCAGCTGCTAGTGGAGAAGAGGTCTTTGGCAGCTGCAGCCCTGCCCTTCACCCAGTCCATCATTTCCCAGGTGGGCCTTCAGGGAGTGGAGTTGCTAACATATTTTCATTGGGTGGTATTTGCAAGATCTAATAATGCAAAATGCAGTGGCCTGCATTCCTATGAATCAGTTTCTATATTGCTCTATTACACTCTTGTTGTGGAAGCAGGGTGTTGCTGTGCTCAAGATGCTGGTTGCTTTCTTTAAAGTCCTCAGTGGCTTGGGGCCTGGATATCTAAGAGATCGCCTCTCTCTGGTAAAATCTACCTATTTGCTCTGAACAGTCAGAGAAAGGCTTCCCAGGATCCCCATTTACTAGGAGATGCAGTACGAGGAGGCCTGGCAACAGCATTCTTTCTATAGCGCTCTTTGTCCTATGGAACAGCTTATGCTCCAAAGTGAGGATTGATTGGAGAGTTGTAAAGGAGCTAGCTTTTCCAGAGGGCCTTTCAGAATGGATTCAGAAGCCATCAGAATGGGCTTTATTCTATGAAAATATTGTTTTCTACTTTTCTATTATTGCATTATCCCATGTTAATATATTAACTACGTAAAGTACAGTTAGATTGAGGAAGTGTATCAATGTCATAAATAAACATTTAGATTCTAGGACAGAAAGCAATAGAGGAGAAAAACCATCAGTTATCCCCAAACCATCAAATACAGGTAATCCCCCGAGTTACGAACGTTCAGTTAACGCTCGGTTGAAGTTACCTGATGAGCGCCCCCTAGTGTTTACAAGCAAGTCCCAAAGTTAACGAATATTACAGCACCACTGCAGTCATTCGCCCTTACAAGTGACTTGAGTGGCACTGCAACATTCACCCTATTTTCCCCCACACACTCCTCCACAACTGCTTCCCCCTCCCTTCCTGCTGCAACGGACTTACTTACTTTACAAAAATCCTCTCTACTGCCGTTTCTTTCCTTTTGAAGGAGAGGAGAGTCGGCTTGGAAGTGCTTTTTGCACCGAGAATGGAAATTTCTGGAGTCCGTGACCTCGCGTGAGTGTTTGAAGTTGTGCCAAATCATGGACCTCAGAGACTTTCATTCTCTATGCAAAATGTGCCTGTCTCCTGCTCCTGCCCTCAACTCCCTTCTGCCTTGGAAACTCCGTTCTGGGCAGCAGGAGCTTGGAGCAGTTCTCCAAGAGCTGGATCCAGCCTCCAGAGGCATGCAGAATTCCACCCCCCATCCCAACCTCCGTTCCCGGCGCAAACAGCTAGGAAAACGCCTTCGAGTCATGGATCAGGCCCTTGGAAGCTTCCATCCCCCCCATGGCCCGATCCAGGCTCCGGAGGCCTTTTCCATGCCTCTACCACCCAGATTTGCGGCCAGGGTACCCTTCTGCATCCCCCCTGCGGCCTGATCCGGTTTCCGGAGGCCTTTTCCAGGCTGCTGCGCCCTGGATCTGAGGCCGGGGTAGGCTTTCACACACACACACTCCAGCAGCCCGATCCAGGCTCCGGAAGTCTTTTCAGGCTGCTGCGGTCCAGATCTGAGGCTGGGGAACGCTTTTGTGACACACACACACACACACACACACACACCGCTCTCCCGGGTAGCCTGATCGGGCCTGGGAAAGTCCTCCAGAGCCCAGATCAGGCCAGACAGGGTGCGCTGTACCGTTCCCCAGCCTCAAATCCGGGCGGCAGCAGGAACCGTGGCAGAGAGAAGGGAGGGGGAAGCATGCGGTATCTTAGTGGGTCAGGGAGGTCTTAGGGGCCTGTTCCAGCACTAGGCCCTCCATGGTCTTCCCCACCCTGAGATACCTCATGTTTACTTAGCGAGCTGCGTGCGTTTTAACGAGCAAGAGAGTGATCTCACTAAAGGAACAAGATTCACTCTATGAGTTTTCAGGTTACAAGTGGAAAGGGCAGGCTCTAGTACAGGGCTTTTCAACCTTTTCACCCATTGTACCACTTTTAGGGTAAGGCAACATCCAAGTACCACCAGTCACCCAGCAAGGTGTCAAAAACTTGACCAAAAAAAAAAAAGGAAAAAAAAATGATAAAGTACAGGTAGTCCTCGAGTTACAACAATTCGCTCAGTGACTGTTCGAAGTTACAACGGCACTGAAAAAAGTGACTGATGACCATTTTTCACAGTTTTGACTGTTGCAGCATCCCCAGGGTCATGTGATTTACATTCGCATGCTTGGCAACTGATTCATACTTATGACGTTCACTGTCCCAGGGTCATGTGATCACCTTTTGCAACTTTTTGACAAGCAAAGTCAGTGGCTGGGGGGGGCGTGGCCAGCTCATCACTCAGGTTGCAGGGTTCCTGTTGGGGGGGGAAATCCGTGGGTCTCTGGTGGAGGGGGGTGGGACTAGGCTGGGTGCCTTCCCTCCCTCTCTCCCATTGTCCCTTCTTTTCTTCCTTTCTTCCTTCCCTCCCTCTTTGTCCCTTCCTCCTTTCCATTGTCCCTCTCTCCCTCTCATTTTCCCTCCCTCCCCTTTGTCCCTTCTTTCCTTCCTTCCCTCCCTCCCTTCCCTCTTTGTCCCTTTCTTCTCTCCCTCCCTCCCTCTTCCTTTTCTTTTTAATGTTGGCACAAAGTTGAAACTTGTGCGTTCAGCCCATACATTTAACCCACCCAAAACTGTCCCATTCCGTTGCCAGAACAAGAAAGGGGGCTTTGGGAACCAAAACAAACCAAACTGCCTGGATTTCCTAACCTGCCTGACACCCTCCTGGGCGGGTTGCTCAAGCTAAGCAGCATCGGCATGCAAAGGAAGAGGTGCTGCTTCTGGACAAACGTCCCCCCCCCGGCCGCCATTGCGCCTGATCCAACACCCACCACCACCAGCAGCCCCCTCCCGCCAGGCGGCGAAGAGAGCAGGAGGGGAGCGGAACGCTGGGAGCCCTCCAGAGCGGTTGGGGCCGGTTGCAAGCTCGCCACCCCCCTCCTGCTCTCTTCACCACCGGGAGCAGCCACTGGGAGGCCAGCGGAACGCCGGGAGCCCTCCGGAGCAGCCAGGGCTGTTTCCAGACTTGCCACCTTTCCCCTGTTCTCCTCACCGGCTGGGGTCGCCGCCAGGGAGCCCTCAGACTACTGGGAGCTCTGCGGAGGGTGTGGGACGATCCGGCATCACGCTGTGGGGTGGGGAATCCCAGTGGCGTCCTCGTGGCTGCAGGCATGGACCTCCCTTTAGTGGAGACCCCGTAGAAACCCCGCTCGAGTGTTCGGGAGGAAAGGCGGGGCTCCCTTCTTTCGGCGAGCGCAAAAGATGTCTGGACGGAACAAGCCTAGCCAGGTTCTGCCAGCCACCAGCCCCGCCCAGATGCCCTCACCACCCCCAAGCCTTTTTTTTTACTAACCTGCTTTCAGCTGCATTCCGTTTCTCCGCTTCTCTGCCTTTGCCATGTGTTTGTGGGACTATCAACAAAAAAGAAAAAAAAATCCATGAGACTTTCTAACTTCTCGCGACATCTTGCGAGAAGTTAGAAAGTCTCATGGAACTTTTTTTGTCCCACAAAAACGCGGCTGAGAAGCGAATGGAGAAACGGAATGCAGCTGAAAGCAGGTTAGTAAAAAAACGCTTTTTACTCGTTTTTTTTTTACAGTGCTGTTCAACCGCTCCTACGAGTACCACCAGCCAGGTGCTCGCTTACCTCTAGTGGTACGCGTACCACCGGTTGAAAAGCCCTGCTCTATTACACTCGTAACTTGACTACCTGTGTACCATTATCCTCCAATTTCACTGTACCCATTATAGCATAGTATATAATAGCAGTAGTAATAATAACATACTTTATTATGCTACTCAAGGTGATTTACAAATTATTTTGTACCATTATAGTAGTAATACTCATGCTACTATTACATAACAATAATTGTAGTAGTAATAGTTATTATGTTACCTCTGGGTAGTTTATAAACTTATAAACATTTAAAAGCAAGTAACGAGAAGCTCTACAGGAAAACAAACAAGGATGGCAGAGAAAACAAATCTATATGGAAACAAGGGAAGGGGGCATCATTCTTACCAAAGGCCTGGGAAAAGAGCCACATCTTTAGGGCCCTTTAAATGTCAGTAAGGTTGGGGACCACTCGAATCTCATGGGGAGCCTCATTCAGATGGCAGGAATTGCTACAAAAGGTCCTGAAAAATGGCATTGTTTAATTGTTGGACCCAGAGCATGCCAACCCTGTCAGATTAAGCCAGCAAGGCAGATACTATGGGAGATTATAAGGGCCCATTTATTTCCAAAGACTACTGTCTTAGCAGGCTATTGATTCTAACTGTGTGTCACGCTTTTCGAGGTGACAAGAACTAAGTTATTGGTATGGCACAGCAGTGCCCTCTCAAGTATCCTATAAATTGATGTCATGTTTGGAGGCTTGAATAGAAAGAATTCACCTTTTTTTAGCTTTTCATATAATCCTATTTATGTAGCGGGACCCAGGTGAAAATTGAACTGCATCTTTATAATTTCAGCACTGGTCCTTAGGAGGGTTTGCTTAGTCACTAGGAATTTCTAATTTGCCAACTAGGTCAGATGTAAGAGGAAGAAGATTTTGCTTGATTGGCAAGAGCCACGCTCAGCTTCCCCAAAGCTTCCTCAGTTTACACTTATCCTCTGTACTGTATAAAATGGGTCTACAGTGGAAAGAGAGAAAGAGAAAGGAAGAGGAGGCAGAAAGCAGGCTCAATATCATATCGACATCTGTGCAGAGGCCCAGATGATTTGCTTTTAGTCATCCTCTCTGAAATGCATTCAGGACCCTCTTTTTTGGGGGGGGGATTGCCACAAGGTTTACTAAATTTTGCCTCTCACGTATTGGAAAGAAAAATCTAAAGCATCTTTTTTTTTATTTTAATTCCATTTATATCCCGCCCTTCTCCGAAGACTCAGGGCGGCTTACAAGCTTAGCAGTAGCCTTCATTCTATGTATATGCCTGCTTATTAGGGCTTTCACACACACCCCAAGCGGCATTATTACAAAGTCAGCTTAATTGCCCCCAACAATCTGGGTCCTCATTTTACCTACCTCGGAAGGATGGAAGGCTGAGTCAACCTTGAGCCTGGTGGGATGAGAACCTGCACTAATTGCAGGCAGCTGGTGTTACTTAAGGAGGCATTAGCCCACTGCTCCACCAAGGCTCTTTTTTTTACTTTTTTCCGTAACTTGGCTAAAGGGAGAAGTTCTTAGCAAAAAGGTTAAAACTCCAGATGAACAGATTGTAAAAGATATTTATGCAGGTTGCCAGTAGTCAGGTCATTGATCTGACTGAATGGCAGTCTGTCATAAGTATCTTTTACCAGAGAACTCTTGGGAGAAAGGGCTGGCCGATTAAAATTTAAATGTGGTAAAATCTGGTGCTGAGTTGAGGACTAGCTCTGAGTCCCTTGTGGAGAGGAAGAAGCTGAAGAGAGATCCTCCCTGAAACTTTGCAGTATTTCTCTAGTAGTTGTGCAGCATGTGCTTTAGTCTGGCAAGATTCCTATCTATAAGCGAGCAAGAAGAGAAGAGAAAAGAGAAGAGAAATTTTATTGTCACTTTAAATGTACACTAATCAGCATACATTAAAATGAAATTTCATTGCATTCAGCTCTCGGGAAAATACCATTATGCATAAACCGACATACACACACATATGTGACAGAGAAACATCACAGTCTAGTTTGAACGTGTACATATACATGGCGGGGGGGGGAAAGAATCTTGTGAATTTACAAGACGGATGGCAGAAGGAGCAAAGCTGTTACAAAATCTAGTAGTCCTGCTAGAAATACTTCAGAATCTTCTCCCAGGCGGGAGCAACAGAAACATTCCATGAAATGGGTGTGTGTGGGGTCTCTAACAATGCTCTGAGCTCTAAGCACATAGAAGCGCTTGTAAGCAGCATCCTGAATAACGGGAGGCAAGCTTCCTATGATCTTCTCAGCTGTCCTTACCCCTCTCTGTATGGATGTTCTGTCTGAGGCACTGCTGCCACCAAACCAGACAGCGATGCAGTTTGTTAAAACGCTCTCCATTGTGCCTCTGTAAAAAGTGGCCAGGGAAGAAGGAGAAAAATGTGCTGTCCTCATCCAATGAAAGAAATGCAAACACTGATTTGCACGCTTCACTAAGGATAACGTATGAAGAGACCGAGTCAGATTGTTAGTTATCTGCACCCCCTTAATACTGTTAACCACCTCCACAGCTGCAGCCGTGATACAAAGTGGAGTATGACTATGCCGGCTTAATGATCTCCTTTGTTTTATTAACATTCAAAACCAGGTTATTTTTATTGCACCACTCCACCAAAGCCTTCACGTTCTCCCTATATAAGAATCTTTCTTATCCCAGATAAGACCCACCACTGCCGTATCATCCGCATACTTCACAATACGATTCGGAGCAGACTTGGCACGGCAGTCATGGGTCATCAAAGTGAACAATAACAGACTCAGAGCACAGGCCTGTGGGGAACCCGTACTCAAAAAGATGGAATTGGAAACTTTCCTTCCAACTCGTAACAAACTGAGGCCTATCGATAAGGAAGTATCCAGTAACAACAAGATATTACTCTGATCAGCTCATTGTGTGGCTTCTGATTTCTTGTGCCTGACACTAATTACTCTCTTTCAGCCTTCCATTTTTTAAGGAGCAGTTAACTGAAATCTTGCATATTACAACACAGAACTATTTGTGATGGGTGGCTTGGTTTTTTTTCCCTTCCAGCTTTAAGTCATTGAGTGTTTGTTGTTGACCTCAGCTTGCTTTTTTGGCTTTTTGTCAGGTGGGACGGACATTGTCAAAGGTCCAGCAGGCACTCAGCTGGTCCTATGGGGAGGATGTCAAACCTTTCAAACCTCCTTTGAGTGACTCAGAATTCCATACGTATTTGAATCATGAAGGCCAGTTGTCAAGACCAGCAGAACTGCGCCTCCGAATCTTTCACGGTGGAGTTGAGCCTTCATTGCGCAAGGTGAGAACGGACATTTGGGGACCGAGATTCTGTCTTGAGAGATTGATGCGAGATATAATGAGGAAGAGGAAAACCTTCTATTCTTTTGCTTTCACTTTGAAGCACTAATCTTGGCCTTCCTAAGTGCTGGTAGTAGTTGTCCGCTCCTTCTTATAGGGCCATGGTGGTGAACCTGTGCCACGCGTGCCACAGTGGCACGCAGAGCCCTCTCTGTGGGCACGCGTGCCATCGCCCCAGTCCTGGGCCTCCAGCTGGGTTTTATAAAGCGTTTTTGCTTTAGGCCTCAGCCACCGTGTGCAAAAAAAAAAAAGGTTCAATCAATCAATTTCAACTCGCGGGGAAAAAAAAGATCTCACAAAGTTGGAATTGATTGATTGAACTTTTTAGTCCCACCCAGTCTGCCGTTACCACTGCAGCCATGCCCAGCCAATGGGCCACACCCACCCGGCACCCGACGATACATAAGTGGGTTTTGGGTTGCAGTTTGGGCACTCAGTCTCTAAAAGGTTCACCATCACTGTTACAGGGGAAAGATTAATTCCTGTAGCTGATCCATCAGCTAGTCACTATTGATGAAGAAAGTTGGTTTTAAAGCTGAATCTACCCTATCTTTGCAGGTTGTTTGGAGATATTTGCTAAATGTCTATCCTGATGGCTTGACTGGACAGGAGCGTATGGATTACATGAAGCAGAAGACACGTGAGTATGAACAATTGAAGGGGGAATGGGAAGCACGGACCAACCCTGAAGACCTGGATTTCATCCGTAGTAACGTGCTGAAGGATGTTCTGCGAACAGATCGCACTCATCCCTACTATGCTGGTTCAGATGATAATCCTCACCTGACAGCCCTGCATGATCTGCTGACCACCTATGCTGTGACCCACCCACAGATTTCCTACTGTCAGGGTATGAGTGACATTGCTTCTCCCATCCTGGCTGTAATGGACAGTGAAGCACATGCCTTCATCTGCTTCTGTGGCATCATGAAACGCCTGGAAGGTAACTTTCAAGTAGACGGTGAAGTCATGTCAGTTAAATTTACCCATCTCAAGCTTCTCCTCCGCCATTCAGATCCAGATTTCTACTCCTACCTCCTGTCTCGGGGTGCGGATGACCTCTTCTTTTGCTACCGTTGGCTGTTGTTGGAGCTGAAACGGGAGTTTGCATTTGAGGATGCCTTGCGCATGCTGGAGATCACATGGAGTTCCTTT
This sequence comes from Vipera berus, assembly GCF_964194415.1. Taxonomy (NCBI): domain Eukaryota; kingdom Metazoa; phylum Chordata; class Lepidosauria; order Squamata; family Viperidae; genus Vipera; species Vipera berus. The sequence goes on from NC_138203.1 coordinate 124,873,837, forward strand.
CCTCCTGATCCTCCAGAGAAGGAAGTGGAATTGGTGGGCCCTCCAGCCAGGCCCGGAGACAGCAGCCAGTCTGTCCGAAGGAGACACATGCTACGCCCCGCTTGTAGTTTTGAGGCAGCTGGGGATCGGCCATGCCAGGGGGCAGTTGCTGAAGAGAAGGTATTAGTAAAGCAGTCTAGTTTTGGGGAATTCAAGTATTACATTGCTCATAATGAAGACTGTTTGGAGGATGACCCGTCTCCCAGATCTCAGCACTCAGTGGATGAGAAGGAAGATTGCACCAGTGAGCAGGATCCATTGATTCAGACAACTAACATGGCTAAATCCTTCTCTGCTCCATCTCTTCGGGCCTTGACACCACCCTCTCGAGATTCTGTCTCCTCCTCAACTAATGGCAACGAGGAAAGTCAGTCAGAGGAAGAGAAGGGAGACTCAGTAGTTAATACCCCTTCTTCTCCCTCCCATGGACCTTCTACTCCTCCTGCCCTAGCCAGCCTCCCTCCTCCGCAAGAATTTGGCAAAGGCAACCCCTTTGTACTCTTCCTATGTCTTGCCATTCTTTTGGAGCATCGAGACCATATAATCAAAAACAACATGGACTACAATGAGTTAGCCATGCATTTTGATCGCTTGGTCCGCCGGCACAACCTTAACAAGATCCTTCACCGTGCCAAGGCCCTGTTTGCTAACTACTTACAGTCAGAAGTCTGGGATTCTGAAGAGGGAGATGAGGCAGCAGCCGAATCTCCTGCGGTTTCATGATTCCCCCTTCGTCTTGATGTAGGGACAGGTTCCCTGCGATCATTATGGTGCAAGCATCGATGTGGAAGAGTGTTCAGTGAAGTAATCCAATTTAGACTCAATCGTTCAGCAATCCTTTTGGAAGATGGTCTGGAGCAACTAGATTGGATTGCCACTCAATACACCTTCTGTATCTAATGTACTCTGTTTTTAACTAAATCTTTGGGCAAATTTCCCATCCATTTTGGTACCCCCTTCCATTCCAAGTGCTAAATAGTCTTTCTAAGAAGATTTACCCTGGAGCAGCCAGGTTCTTCTTCCCATTTCCCCTCCTTAATCAATATTTCCCAAATATTTCTCCCTCTGTCTACTGCCCACTTCATTTCTTAAGATGTTGGTTGCTAAGAGACCCAGCCTGATTTCTGATCCTTCTGGAACCAGGATTTTTTCTTCCACATAGCCTTGCCAAAACATTTTTAATGTTCCATCGTGGTATATTTTTATTTTCTGGCAGTTAGAGCTTATCAAGTTCTGCAAAGATGTTTCAGCTTAAAAAATTGCCTCATATTCTTATTTCAGGGTTTTTTTGGCCCAGGTTTAGCTTTTTTTAAAGCATTTTATTTCCTCTGGGGCTTCTGTTCCACTTGTAGCTTCTGATCATTAAAAAAAACCCTAATGTCCATGTAAAAACAAAACACACTGGATGTGTTAAAAACCAAAGGAGAGTCAACAGTTTGAAGAGAGGTTGGGCCGTGAGAGTAAATGGAGACCTGATGCCAAAGTGCCCTTACAGAATAAATTGGAGGTGTGCAGTACTTTATGCTGTACTTGCACGTGCCTTTTAATTAGTTGTCTTCCCAATAACATATCATCCAAGACTGACTCTCTGCACATATAACCATGTCTGAATAGGTGAGGTCCATTTGTAGGTGGTTTAGCTGGCCCTTCCTATACAAATCCAGATCCCTGCTCAATGTGGCAGATTGTCATATGATAGCTCTAAACTATGTAGCAGGAAATTCTGTATCATGCAGCTGGACAGAAGTCATTTCTAGTATTATTTGTTAAGCTGACACCAAGGAGGAACACATAATACTGCATGCAATTTGATTTCCTGCCAGAGACTTTTGAATCTTTGAATCTCCTCAGTGGCTATTTTAGGATTAAGATAAAAATAGATCCCTGCTTTTGCCTTTTGCTGTGGTTAAACTAGAGGAGAGAGGGGATCAGAGATTGAAGAGAGTGCTGAATGATGTCAAATCTGAGCTAGGTTGGTTGCATCCTTCTGTCTAGGTCCAAAGTCATCTTGCCTAGAAAACTTAATTCCCATTCGGCTTTAATCAGTTGTGCAGAAAGGCAAAAATCTTGGTATCAACCCAGTGTGTTCCTTGAAGTCAATTTTCTACATGTAACATCATCAGGCAGTTTGAATCCATATTTCTTTTAAGTTCTTTTAAGTTAGTCATCTTCTGCATCTGTTAATGTTTTATTTTGAGACACAGGGAGGAAGAAATGTCTTCCCTTAGTAATGTTGGATATACAAGCACATGGCTATTGACTTTTTTCCCTTAGTCTCAGCCTTTGTTTATAGATTGGGTAAAGCTAGCATGCAGGTTTTTTTAAAAAAAAATCCATTTTAATTAAATGGCCACTAAAAAGAGCTGTAACTTAATTTAATCTAACCTATGAAGCAACAGTGAAACGTCTATAAAGTAGGGACAGTCAACCTGTCACATCCACAATCCCTTTCCATTAGTTTTCTTAGCTAGAGTGAATGAGACTTTGTAACATCTGGAAGACTTCAATCCTATTGCGAAGTATTCTTTATCTGTTTGGATTGGTAGCATTTGTGAAGTTGGATTATTTGCAGGGATGATGATATTTAATCAAAAGATTTAAACTTCAAGCCTTTTGGAGAGGCTAAGGAAAGGGCACTTGAGTTTCCCATACTGATAGTTAAAGTGTGCTACTACCAACTCATGGTTGTAAATGGTGCCTTAAGATCTTTGATATTAATGAGGTGCATCCTCCCACAATGTAGAAAACAACCTGTCTTGCTTTTAAGGAAATCATAGTCTTAATTTACTCAGCTGTTTCCTGGGAGAACAATATGAGTCATGAACACAACATTTGGAGGTCAAAAGCGAATCCGGTTTTATGGATTACAATTAGCATTCCTAATTATTTCTCAACACTTTCCCCTTTTGTGTAATAATACGATCTGGGACCATCACATGACACTTATCATATCCTATTTTTCTATAGGGTTCTATATCTGTTTCCAACCAAATGTCTCCCTTGCATTGGTTTTAGTGATCTTGAAACCTCAGAATTACTCAGACTGCTAGTTCAAATCTCATGATATAAATTGCCCTACATTCTGATTCATGCTGATGGTATTCCAACTTGTGTAACAATAGCTACTGTTGTTGGAGGGCAACCAGGCAGACTGTGGGAATGCCAAAATATCAAGACCATCTCTAATTTTTTCTGTGCTCCATGTTGCCTAAGCAAGCTTCCTATCTAGTTTATAACAGTGCTTCTCCATGAAAAATTTTGTTTCTTCTAGAAAAGATTCCTGCCTAAGAATCAGTTGCTATTTTCCAACATGATTTGTCATTAGAAAAAAGTAAGAGTTGTATTACCATAGGTTTACATGAAAGCATGCATGTAATGAACTATAATTAGTTGAGGCTGGAATTTGAAGCCATATGTTAACCTTCTCACATAACATCTGAGAATATAAGAGCGGTCAAGTGATATTATAACATTATGCTAGTCCTTAGATGGTCCAGGCTGACTTGAGACCAGATATGAAGTCTCTAGCCATATTTACCTGCATATTTCAAAATACTAGTGAGGTGGGTACATTTTACTGCCTCCCTAACTGAACATTTCATATACTGCTGGTGATACTGAATTGGATAGAATATGAATAGAGTACCTTGAGGTAGACAAAACTCATGGATTTCCTCAAAAGATCTGAGGCAGTAAGATGACATGGAGCAACAATAGCTATTTCATAGACTTCCATTGTGTGCAATTAATTTTTTTGTTTTAATTTGGCTTGGGCATGTATTTTAATCAACACAAATTCTGAAGCACTTCAGTTTAGTTTATTTGGCCCAAGCCAACCTCCTCACTTTTGATTCTTGATTTGTAGGTAAAGGGCTAACATTGCTGTGTTTAAGCTGTGGCATTTTTTTCAGGAGGCAACCCCTTTTCTTTCTAGCTTATCCCTTTTTAATCAGCTGAAATTTCTAACAGAGCTGTCAGTACAAAATAGTTACTAATGGAACCGTATCTGTTGCATTAGTTTTAAGTGTCTAATTTTCAACAGTAAGTAGATTGCACGCAACATATTTTATTCTGACTTGTGGAGGGTGGATCACAGACTCCCCTTGGTGATTTGCTTCCTCCGTGGTGCTATTGGAGTCACTGTGTCTCAGCCAGGTTCTCTTGGTTATTTGTTTAACTTCCGGACAACTGGTATACAATCTGGATAGCTTTTAAAATGTTTCCCTTTCTTATGAGGACAGGACGGGCCTGACCTCTGCCTTTTCCTATGCTCAGAAAACTTATTTTAGGATTAAATTTGGACCTGCCACCAAGTTTGAATACAGAGGTAAGACTCAATCATAATAATAGTCTGTATGTGTACACTTGTTTTGAACCTTGGTATAATGGACTGACTGATTGGGAGGTAAAGGTGTCCATTTTATCTCAGATGTCAAATCACAAATTACATACTAAATTGTGATTCATCTCTTATGAGGCGAACTCTGTAAGATAAGTAAAACTAACCTGAATTTAAGTTCCTTCTTCAGATTACTTCAGATGCAACAGACATATCTTCAGAGAGATATTCAACTGAAATTTAGTCTCTTGCATCCTAAGTCTTTAAATGGGAGTCTATGAAATGAGAATTCACCATACTGCTCTGACTAAAGAAATCTTTCCTGTATTTCAAAAACATGCAAATCCTTCATGTTCATGAAAGGTTGGGAACCGAACACATCTCCATGCAGTTGGCAGTGATGCTGTAATTGTATAATTTTCAGCCCCTTTTAATTAATTGCTTGACTTGAGTGACCACCCAAAGTTTATGCGTTGGATAATGGAATTGACTAATACTATATTGCAAAAATAATTGGTTTTATCAGTGGGAGGAGAAGATATCTTAACAGACTCTCTCTGTATTGTTGAGGTGTCCCTGAACTATCCTTGCCTTATAATCCCTTGCCTGCTGCTCTGGATTTTCTTCCCTCTCTACTGTTATCACCAACAATAATGTTTTAATTCAGATTCTCCTGTCTTTCTCAGACAGAGAATCTGACTATCGGGCAGCTACCACATGGAGATGGATCTGATCTAGTCATTAAAATTCATTGAAACAGCCTGGTGGTTTGAGTGAAATGAACATAAATTCTTTTGTGCTCTGGTTTTGGTGAGGTTTGCATAAGGTTTTGTCATGATTCTTTAATAGCAGAAATAGTGGTGATAATACTTGTATGCCTTATTTCTGCTTCTTTGATGTACACCAAAAGGTTAGTCCTGCTGGGGATTTATTACAGGGGTCCAAATACTCCCCCCTTGATAACTTTGAGAACTATGTTACAATTGATATTATTTATCAACCAATCTCTGTGTACAAATGCTATAATATTTATATGACTCCATCTTTGGAGCCTCCTATGGTACTTGAAAGCTGCTGGCCAAATTCTGTTGGATTTCCTTCCTCCGTTTCTATTCCCAGACCTGAGAGAAGACTTTTAATTTATTAAAGCTTGTTATTATTCTGTGCTATATTTATATATTTTTATCTTGCCATTGTATTCTTTTTTTTGTGCTATTTATTTATAAAAGGGTTTTTCATTTCTTTTTGTTGTGATGCTTTACATTTTGTAACGGACTTGTGAAGAGCACTAAGGCTTTAAAGGAAAGTTGTGGTGCCAGAATCCTGGTGCTCGTATATTTGGTCTCGTATCTTTGTAGTGTTACACAGAGTCTTAAAAAGATGGTGAGCTTGTTTAAAACTGAAGAAAACCCTTTTGAAAATTAGGTTTCCAGTAAAAAGATAGAAGAGGGCTGAATAACCTGTGTAACTAAAAGTATATAAAGTTGCCCGCTCAGAGGTGCTTCAGTGCCATCGAGACCCATTGTACCTACAGTTTTGGGAAGTTCCCCTAAGACACCTGTGAAATGAACTGTAATACAAAAGGAACTCTTCAGTTCATTTGTTTGAGGTTTGCACAAGAACATTCCCAATATCCTCTATAAATGCATAGAAAGGTGGTACGTGGAGTTCCTACCTCAGCATCAAGATATTTTGGCTGCCTATAGTTCTGGATTGTTAGTCATATTAAGGTTTAAATTTGTTGTGATGGGCCGAGAAATTGGAAACCTTTAACCTATATTCTTGATAACCTAGTCGTTTAGGTTCATTCCACTGGGATAATTTCTAAGCTTCAGTGGATCAGGAATTGATTGGTCATCACCAGCAGGTCTGAAGAAGAAATCAAAAAAAGAAGTGACCAGACAAAGGCTGTATGATATTTAGAATTAATTTTCTGTTTCAGCCCTCATTCCGCCTCCTCAGGACAAGGAATTTATACTGTTGCATGCTTGACAGTATCTTTCTCATATAAACTTTTTCTTTTTGGCTCATGTACTTATGTAACTATTTTCCAATTTTATCTCCTCTTAATGTATTACCATTAAATTCAGATGGCCATTTTTCCTGCTGGGCCTCAAGACATTTTTGTCTCTCTTGCTTAAAACCAATATGATAAAGGTTTGAAAGACTGAATAAAAAACTGTTCCTTGTTGCCTTGGTTTGTGAATTATAGGAGTGGACCAGCCCAGCTTTGTGCTTTGTTAAGGTAATTTACATTTCCTTTGTTATCAGATTCTAATGTCAGCTTAGTGTCTATTGATTAAGTTGTTGAGAACTGGAGGAGAGACAAAGAATCCTTTTTTTCATATTTTATTTTATTTTCTTATTCTTTACATACATATGTTAATTTTCCAAACAACGTGTGAGCTGAGTTCATAATACATTAATACTTATACAAATTTCATTTTTTGGTTTGCTTTTCTAACCATTTATAAAATAAGTTCCAGCTTTCATAATATTCTGATTCTTCTTTATCTTTTAATCTCATAGTTAATCTCTCCATTTCTGCACATTCCAGTATCTTCTTTATTAGTTCTTCTTCTGATGGTACTCGTTCATTTTTCCAGCATGAGACAAAGAATCCTTATCTTGCATTAATATAGTGGCTTCAAGACAAAGGAGGAAGAGTAGCTAACAAAAGCAAAATATGGCCAAAACAAATACTTAATATTTTAATGGAGAATACTTTAGTCTTTAAAATACCGTATTTTCTGGCATATAAGACAACTTTTTAACCCATGAAAATCTTCTCAAAAGTCAGGGGTCGTCTTATACGCCGGGTGCTGAAACTTTAGGGACAGGGCTGGCTGGAAAACCTGGAGCGGATCTCCCATTTGGTCTGCGCAGGGAAAGCGGGACCAATTGGAGAAGAAACTGCAGTCTGTGATTTTTTACAGGCTGGGGTCTGGGCGTCTTTCCTTCTAAAGTTGAAGAGCAGCTGCAGTCTATCCCAACTTGAAAGGCAGGTGGGGAATGCAGCAGCCAGAGCAGCTGCTTAGCTCTAAGGACACATTTGACTCAGGAACTGGGCGGGCTGGCTGGAAAACCTGGAGCGGATCTTCCATTTGGTCTGCGCAGGGAAAGCTTTAGAGTGAATTAGGAAAAGTTTAATCCACTTGCACTGTTTTATGTTTACATGTTTGATGACAAACAGCCTTATGTTTATAAGTGACAGTTTTCCTACTAAGTACCTGCATGTCATAAGCATTTGAATTAAAATTACCATATTAAAATCAAATCTGATGTTTTTTAATTTTTATTTGGTGTGCGTTAGAAGAGGGGTAGTCTTATACGGCGAATATAGCCCAAACCCTATAATTTAACAGGAAATGTAGGGGGTCGTCTTATACGCCCAGTCGTCTTATACGTCGGAAAATACGGTAGAATCCTATGGCAATCCCAATTCATTGATTTTAGCAATTGAAGAGTTATTGGTTGACATAGATGAACATTTGTCATACAGAGTTTTAAGAAACCTGATCCTGCATATGATACGCTCTGCTTTAAAGCAATATAGAAAACATCTCTGTACAGGTTAGGTAAGAAGAAAGAAAATGGTGCCCAAAACCTCTAGAACGGGTAGGCAACCTTAGCTCTTTTATGGCTCGTGGACTTCAACTCAGGAATTCTGGGAGTTGAAGTCCACGAGTCATTAAAGAGCCAAGGTTGCCTACCCCTGCTCTAGAATGTTGCCCACAGTATTTTGGGATAGCACTGAAAAAGATGCCAGTAGAAAATTCTAGCAAACCAATTTGAAAGAAATGTAACAATATCAGCACAAGAAGGGTAGATGGGATGGTAATCAAGATGCCAGACATACAACTTACAGGGGGGGGAATTATCAGTGGATGATTTAAAAAAAAAACAACAAAAATCTGTTAAAGAATGGAACAGTAACTGAACATTTTTAAGAATGCTGTACCATTAAAGCATGGGGAAGAAATGGAGGTAGTGACAGATTTTATTTTCCTGGGCTCCAAGATCACCGCAGATGGGGACTGCAGCCAAGAAATTAAAAGACGCTCCTGGGGAGGAAAGCCATGGCAAATCTAGACAGCACACTAAAAAGCAGAGACATCACCCTGTCAACAAAAGTGCGTATAGTCGAGGCTATGGTCTTCCCAGTTGCAATGTATGGCAGTGAAAGCTGGACCATAAAAAAGGCTGAGCGCCAAAGAATTGAGGCCTTTGAACTATGGTGCTGGAGAAGACTCCTGTGAGGCCCTTGGACTGCAAGGCGATCAAACTGGTCAGTCCTAGAGGAGATCAACCCTGACTGCTCTTTTAGAAGGCCAGATCCTGAAGCTAAAACTCAAATCCTTTGGCCACCTAATGAGAAGGAAGGACTCACTGGAGAATAGCCTAATGTTGGGAAAGGTTGAGGGCAAGAGAAGAAAGGGACAACAGAGAATGAGATGGCTGGATGGAGGCACTGAAGCAGTAGGCGTGAACTTAAATGGACTTCAGAAGATGGTAGATGACAGGAAGGCCTGGAGGAACGTCCATGGGGTCACGATGGGTCGGACATGACTTAGCAACTAACAACAACCATTACAGCTTTATTCTTTGCTATTTTTTTGTTCTCAAAAAGTAGAAAATCAATTTAGCCTTCAACCTGATTTTTAATTTTTGTATTAATGAATATATCTTGATGGCATCGTAGAGCTATGGAAATAACATACATGTAGTCCTTGACTTACACCATTCATTTAGTGACTGTTTGAAGTTACAATGGCACTGAAAAAAGTGACTGTTTTTCATATAACTGTTGCAGCATTCCATGATTATTTAATGAAAATTTGGACTCTTGGCAACTGGTTCATATTTATGACAGTTGTAGTGTCCTGGGCTTATGTGATCACTTTTTAAAACCTCCTGACAAGCAAGGTCAACCAGAATCACTTAACAGCCATGTTACTACTAAGTTAACAATTGCCGTGATTCACATAACAACTGTATCAAGAAAAGTTGTAACAGAGGCAAAACTCAACAATTGCTTAGCAACAGAAATTTTGGGCGCACTTGTGGTTGTAAGTCGAGGGCCACCTGTATAGAGTATTGCCGCAGTTGGGAAGCAAAACATGCTGGAGCTCACAAGGACAAAAGAAACAATTGCACAGGCTGAGAGTTCGGTCATGATAAATTAAACTCCACGTAGCACAGAAGAAAAAGATTAGATCTGGCTGTCCCAAAGCAATATCATTTTTGCAGTTGGGGCATTTTAAAATGATCTCTGTAAACTTAACAGGACTGAAGAACCTTTACAGATAACATCTTCAAAAGCTCAAAAAACAAAGAAAGAAAAACCCCTCAAATGCAAAGGACAAGTGTACTGTATATGGACACAAAGGCTTTCATATACATCAAATCTCTACAAATCAGATATGTCAAAGTCATTTGTGTTTTCATTACCTGAACATACTAGCAACATTTGTATGTAAAGCACAGTACTACACCTACATGTGCAGGTCTTTAAGTAAAGACTCAAGACTCAACTTTTGACTACTGAAACAGCAGTTTTCTTAGCAATAATGTCAAGTGATTTTGCTATTGCTTCCTGTTGATATACAGGTGAAACTCAAAAAATTGGAATATCGTGCAAAAGTTCATTTATTTCAGTAATGCAACTTAAAAGGGGAAAACTAATATATGAGATAGACTCATTACATGCAAAGCAAGATAGTTCAAGCCGTGATTTGTCATAATTGTGATGATTATGGCATACAGCTCATGAAAAACCCAAATCCACAATCTCAGAAAATCAGAATATTGTGAAAAGGTGCAATATTCTAGGCTCAAAGTGTCCCACTCTAATCAGCTAATTAAGCCATAACACCTGCAAAGGGTTCCTGAGCCTTTAAATGGTCTCTCAGTCTGGCTCAGTAGGAATTACAATCATGGGGAAGACTGCTGACCTGACAGTTGTGCAGAAAACCATCATTGACACCCTCCATAAAGAGGGAAAGCCTTAAAAGATAATTGCAAAAGAAGTTGGATGTTCCCAAAGTGCTGTATCAAAGCGCATTAATAGAAAGTTATGCGGAAGGGAAAAGTGTGGAAGCAAAAGGTGCACAAGCAGCAGGGATGACCGCAGCCTGGAGAGGATTTGAAAGGAAAAGGCCATTCAAAAGTATTGGGGACTCACAAGGAGTGGACTGAGGCTGGAGTCAGTGCATCAAGAGCCACCACACACAGACGGATCCTGGACATGGGCTTCAAATGTCGTATTCCTCTTGTCAAGCCGCTCCTGAACAACAAAGAACGTCAGAAGCGTCTTACCTGGGCTAAAGAAAAACAGACCTGGTCTGTTGCTCAGTGGTCCAAAGTGTTATGACTCAGGGCCAGCCGGTGGGTCCGGCAGCCGGTTCAGATGTATCGGATGACTCAGATGAGGGGGAGGAGGAGGGTGTGGAAGACGAACCGGCTGATGATGGCTTGGAGGCTTCGCAGAGCCCTCAGCCGGGGCCCTCTTCTCAGCTGCGTGAGCCCGATAGTGCGGAGGATGATGACCCACAGCTGGCCCTGTTCAAGGACGCCCGACGCAGGAGGCAGTCGAGCAGGAACAAACAAAGAAAGGCTGTGGGACTCCTCGGGAGGAGGCACAGGGAGACCACGCCCTGAACTCTAAATAAAAGGAGTGTTTGGGGAGGGGCTGGTTGCTGAAAGCAACCCTTCCGCTTGAGGATTCAAGTTCCTGTGTTTCTTGTTCTGTTGTTTTGCTTGTGAATTAAACTTGGCAGACGCTTTGCAACCTCAGACGCTCTCCAGTCTCTACTGCTTGAACAGGGGTTTGCCTTATTACAAGGCCGGTAGTTGGCTGGTTCAGAACACAAAGTCCTCTTTTCTGATGAGAGCAACTTTTGCATCTCATTTGGAAACCAAGGATCCAGAGTCTGGAGGAAGAATGGAGAGGCACACACTGCAAGATGCTTGAAGTCCAGTATGAAGTTTCCACAGTCTGGGTTGATTTGGGGAGCCATGTCATCTGCTGGTGTTGGTCCACTGTGCTTCATTAAGTCCAGGGTCAATGCAGCCGTCTACCAGGAGATTTTGGAGCACTTCATGCTTCCTTCCGCAGACGAGCTTTATGGAGATGCTGACTTCATTTTCCAGCAAGACTTGGCACCTGCCCACACTGCCAAAAGTACCAAAACCTGGTTCAATGACCGTGGGATTACTGTGCTCGATTGGCCAGCAAACTCTCCTGACCTGAACCCCATAGAGAATCTATGGGGCATTGCCAAGAGAAAGATGAGAGACATGAGACCGAACAATGCAGAAGAACTGAAGGCTGCTATTGAAGCATCCTGGTCTTCCATAACACCTCAGCAGTGCCACAGGCTGATAGCTTCCATGCCACGCCACATTGAGGCAGTAATTGCTGCAAAAGGGGCCCAAACCAAGTACTGAGTACATATGCATGCTTATACTTTTCAGAGGTCCAATATTGTTCTATGTACACTCCTTGTTTTATTGATTGCATGTAATATTCTAATTTTCTGAGATTGTGGATTTGGGGTTTTCATGAGCTGTACACCATAATCATCACAATTATGACAAATCATGGCTTGAACTATCTTGCTTTGCATGTAATGAGTCTATCTCATATAGTTTTAAAGTTGCATTACTGAAATAAATGAACTTTTGCACGATATTCTAATTTTTCGAGTTTCACCTGTATTGTTTTAATTTCCAAGTCTAGCTTACTATCCTTAGATTTCTTGATGGTCTTGCACCTAAGCACTAACTAGGTTTGATTATATGTAGGTATTGGGGGAATTAGCTGGGCTTGCCTATTTGTATACAAAATCACAACACAATCAGTTTACCTTATCTGCACGAACTTTCACAAATCATTTTTTTTAAACAGCAGCATTTACCTGGTAAGCGTATCTCAGGTTGTTGCTTGGTAGTGGCTAAGTCTAGAAAAAGTTTAGAAGAAAGCAATCTTATTACAAGCTAAAACAAAAACTTAAAGCCACCTAAACATAATACGGTGCTAAGGGCCAGGTTTTATTTTTCAGTTCAGTTCATTCCCTCTCATATTAACTGCACTATCTGCCAGCATCTGCTTTCCTTTCTTCCTTGCAGCCATTGCAAATAATGCAATTTGTTTTGTCACATATAGGTGTTGTTTTGATCTCTGGACAAAATTACTAAAAGTAATTTCTTTTTAAACTGAACTCAGAACACTAAAAAAAAGACCTGTTTTGAGATTGGAATATTTGAAAGTGACAGTGTTTTATATTCTGCTTGACATTTTTAGCTATTGTCAAAATACACTGGGAAACAGTGAAATTCAACATTATGGACCTCTATCTTCAAAACTGTATGTTATCACTCTATGAATATTTAACAGTCTGTTTTCAAAGGTTTCTTGGGCAGGGGACTTTTCTACATGATGCATGAAAACGATTTTTGTTTATGTAAATATACCATTGGATTCTGTCTCAACAATTGTATAAAGGCTGCTCTGACCCAGCAAGCTTTATTCTTGTGGAACAGCAAATTTTGAGTAGCAAAGTCCTAAAATGATACAACAAACTATCAATTTGTATCCCAATGACAGATGATGCAGAATTAACAGTTTCTCATTGCATCTTATGCTGTGTGACTGTTTTGGTCAGAGCATATGAATGTGTGTGTTAACCAAATCGAGCTTCAGCAATTATCAGGACGATTTCTGCTAAATACTGAATGCTTCTGAGTCCAGTAATGAGGTGGAACACTTCATTTTAAAGGAGGACATAAATCTGTAGTCACAAGATAATTAAGGGGCTATATCTGAATACAAAATGTATTGCAACAATAAGGAGAGACATTTCTGGATCAGAGTCTCTCTCTCTCTCTCTCTCTCTCTCTCTCTCTCTCTCTCTCTCTCTCTCTCTCTCTCTCTCTCTGTGTGTGTGTGTGTGTGTGTGTGTGTGTGTGTGTGTTATGGAGAAGATTACCAAGCCTCCACATTAATTTAAAGCTAAGGAACTCCAATACCTGTAATCTTCTAGTGCAGAATTTTGAGGTGATTTTTGTGAGGCATTCAAAAGGGAAAATATAATTGTAGTAATTACTACAATTTATTACTGATCCTTTTGAAGCAAATATTCATTCCCATTAAGGGGCCTTTTCAAATAGCATCAGAAAGTCCATATTGCAAATATATGTTCCCATAATGATGAAGTAATTTTTTAGTATACCCAGATGGCTGAATTTGGTGTTCTTCTTGGAGAACTTTGTCAGTCTTTGGTGACAAAAGATGAGTCTGGTAGCACCTTTTCCAACTAACACCTTTTATTAAAAGATTCATGAAAGCTTCTGCCTTTTAACAGAATGGGTTAGTCAGAAAAGGTGGGCCCAAACTCCTGATTTTTTTTTTGCCAGTGTAGCCCAAATGGCTTTCTACTAATCAGTCTGTATAGTCCTAAATGAAGACGATAGGAAAAAGTATTTAGGCCCTGGATAACATTTGGCACAATTCAAGCCTGTACAAAATCTGTATAGTATGTTTGGTGCTTAACATTCTAAAGAAAAAAGTTAAAAAATCCTAGAATGAAGTAGGACAAAACAAGATTCAGAACTGAGAGTATGACAGAATTTCATAGCAAATGTACAGAAGAAAAGACAATCTCCTTCAGTTAGTGTTTTCCCAATGACATACTGCATTATATGGGAATACTGGGTGTCGCAATCCATACCTGGAGTTAGAAGGTCAGAAAAGGTAGGCTTAAAGAGTTCCTCAGGATTAGTGCAACAACAATTTTGATATTTATTGATTTACATCCCTCCTTTATTTTGCATGATTCAACTCAGTGTATGAGCTCACTTCTCATTTTCCCAACATCAACAGCCATGTTTGGACTAAGAGAGAGTGACTGGCCCAAAGTCTCTCAGCTGGCTTTCATATTTAAGGTGGGATTAGAACTCACAGTCCAACAATTTCTAGTCCAGCACCTCATCCACAACACCATTCTTCATGTCATCTGTAGGGCTCATTATTCAAATGAAAAGACTACATACAACAGCCCTGATCCTTACTGTTTAGTAATTCACCTTCAGTTTGATTTCTTTGGATTATTTTCTTTTACAACGAATTATAAGCAAGTTCAAAAGTTGTACTGACATTGCAACTCCAATGGCCATAAATTTAACAGGGATATCTTGGAGCACTTCATTCTCTGATTATTTGTTATTTCCTTACTCAACACAAGATGGAGTAAAACTCTCAGGAGAAAAGAACAATCTAAGATTGCAAATATAGGCATGCTACATACAGTACTCTGGAGTTGTGAATGCCTTCTTTTCTCTTTTTATATTAAGACAATATTATCTTGAGTATTGTACAAAAATTCAAATTTCTGACTTTTAGCTTGATTCTCTAATTTATGTTGACTGTAAGGAGAAAGTCAGAATTTGAACCAGGATTCAGCTTCATGATGAAAACCATGTGTTAATCATATAATATACTGAAAACAGAACATGTGCAAAGTCACTTCTCAGCAAGTACTAAGTACAATAACTTGAAGCAGAGTGTATGCTACAGATTAAGGCTTTTAATTGAAGAAGATGAAACTTCTAAACAGACAGAAACACTGGTGCCTTCTTTTTCACAAATCAACCATTAAAACTGAAAAAAAAACAAAACACAATCCCAATAGAGGTATTGCCAAATATAGAAGGGCATAGAACTCTTCTATTTCTGACCTTAATGTTGTAATACTTAAAGCAAATAAGCAAAGAATTCAAAGGACAGTTAAACACAAGAAGCTACAGAACTGAAATTTCCATCAATAAATCAAACGGTTATCGCATTTTTTCTTGTTGATCCCTTGAGCTATTGGGATGAGTTTTCTCCTTCCTACATTTTATTTCTAATTTTGATGCTGTTGCTTGTCAAGTTCCAAGCAGACAAAACCGACCCAGCTGGTAAATTGAATATTTGCCAGACACCAATAAGAAGTTCAACAGAGCTAAAAGTACCTGAAGCCTCACTGGACATAGAAGCTGCAAAGTAGAAGTCGAAGTAGAATTAATCTCCCTCCCTATCCTTGACTTTTTTTGCTGTGTACTGAGAACTTATGGTCAAGAATGCTCAGCAATTAAAAATAATAGTTCCTGGAAGAGTGAGGATAAACGTAACTGCTTGAGATAGAATAGGATCCTGCCTGTGTCTAATTCAAACATTTTCTGATTTGATATCATCGAACACTCCCTCCATATCCAATTTGAACTTGCCGGCCTGGACTGAGGGACTGGGATTTTAGATTTTAGATTTTAAATTTTAGAACGTGTTTTATTGTTTAGGGCTACTTGGTTTAATTTATTTTAATTTTTGTATATTATGTGTTGTATATAGTGTTTTAATTTCCCTGTACACCGCCCCGAGTCCTTCGGGAGAGGGGCGGTATATAAATCCAATAAATAAATAAATAAATAAATAAATAAATAAATAAATAAATAAATAAATAAATAAATAAATAAATAAATAACAGAAAGTACAAAGGCAGGAATTGGTTTTACTCCACTTAGAAAGCAACAAGCAAATGAATCGTGTGTCTCCCTGACAAGTGGTATATGGGAAGCCAACAGGCATCCCCAAGGAGAGAGCAAATCCCTGAAGACTAGAATTAGGCAGAAGAACCACCAATTAACTTTTCCTGATACCATGCAGAGCCAAAGGGTCATGTATTGACATTTCAGGGAAACTAGTTACAAATGTGGAGATTCATGTATTTCTTGCATTTCTATATCACCCAATCCTCCTTTGGGCGACTTAATACAACACTGCATTACAACTGTATCTATTTCTTATGAATATTGTTGAGTTGTTAGGATTGCCAGGTTAGGGTTCATTTGGGCTTGAGTGTTAATAAAGATTTGTCAGTACTGCTCAGTATAAAAGCACATGACACAAAGCCAGTGGTGTTTTTGTTTTGCAAACCTGCCCTTTTAGCATTGCCCAAAGAGCTTAGATGTCTCAGTCAGTACAGAGCACGCAAGGAGCTCTGAAGATGGGGCAGGAGATCTTTGTGCCTTGCAAGATAACCAGCTGTCCAGAGAGGGCTTTGCCCCCAGAGCCAAGGATCCTTATGCCTCAGCTAATGATATCTTCCCTTGGCTGAATGGCATTGAGCCACCATTCTAAGTGGAACTATATGACTGGGGATAGGTCAGGAAGCAAGTTTAATTGAATTGGCATGATTCTTTCTGTAGCTAGAGTAACCTCATGACATGCATGAGACATGGCACCTGAATGCTGCTTGCAGCTCCCTCTTCAACCTCAGCTTTCAGAATCCCTGGAGATTAAGGTTTGGTACAATCACATTTTAGTACAAGGATGGCCTATCCTTTTCCCTGTCTGCCTGCCTGCCTGCCTCTCGAAGTAAAGGCCATTTAAAGACAAGAAAAAGTAAAAGGAAACCCTATTACTATTATGTTCAATGGGATGTTCTCTCAGGTAAGCATAAATATATGTAGGTTTTCAAGCAAAATAGCCAGGTTTGTTTGCAAATGCTTGTAAAATGTGTTTATACTGTTTCAGCCCAAATGATTCTAAGCAGCTTACTGGGGTGGTTCCGCCCCAGGCGCGTTATGGACCCGGAACGGTTCCAGATGGCGCTTGGTTCTATACACATCACCCTTACTCACAGCCCAGTCGATGCCTGGGAAAGGGCGGCCGCCAAGGCACTTGACTGTGTTGTACCCTTGTGACCCCTGACCCGGCACAGATCCCGCTGGGCTCCATGGTTTTCTGTGGAGCTCCGGGAGATGAAGCGTCGGAGACGGGGTCTAGAGAGCGGTTGGAAGTCCAGCCGATCCGAATCTGACCGATTGCAGCTAAGAGCCTTTATAAGGTCTCATCTTGCGGTGATGAGGATGGCGAAGGCTAATTACTTCGCTGCCCTCATCGCGTCCGCAGATAATCGCCCGGCCGCCCTGTTTAGGGTGACTCGCTCCCTTCTTAACCAGGAGGTGAGGGAGGATCCCTTACAGGGACGGGCCGAGGAGTTTAGTCATCATCTGACGGACAAAATCGCTCAGATCCGGGCCGGCTTAGACTCTGACTGGGCGGAGTCTGACGTGGAGGAATCGGACAGTCTTGAGCATGTTATCTGGACTGAGTTCGATCCTGTTTCCCCTGATGATGTGGACAGGATCATGGGGAGGCTGAGCTCCACCACCTGTTTGTTGGACCCGTGCCCCTCCTGGCTGGTTTATGCAGCCCGGGAGGAGACACGAGGCTGGTTCCAGGCAGTAATAACTGCTTCTTTGAAGGAGGGTGTCTTCCCCGCCGCCTTGAAGGAGGTGGTGGTGAGACCCCTCCTCAAAAAGCCTGTCCTGCACCCGGCTGTTTTAAATAACTATCGTCCAGTCTCCAACCTTCGCTTTTTGGCGAAGGTTGTTGAGAGTGTGGTGACGCATCAGCTTCCTCTGTTCCTGGAGGAAACTGGTTATCTGGACCCGTACCAATCGGGTTTCAGGCCCGGATACAGCACGGAGACGGCATTGGTTGCGCTAGTGAATGATCTCTGGCGGGCTCAGGACAGGGGTTGTTCCTCTGTCCTAGTCCTATTAGATCTCTCACCGGCTTTTGATACCATTGACCATGGTATCCTACTGTGATGTCTCAGGGGGTTGGGAGTGGGAGGCACCGTTTTACGGTGGTTCTCCTATCTCCTGGGCCGCTCGCAGTCGGTGTTGACGGGAGGGCAGAGATCCACCCCGAGGCCTCTCGTTTGTGGAGTCCCTCAGGGGTCGGTTCTCTCTCCCCTCCTATTCAACATCTATATGAAGCCGCTGGGTGAGATCATTCGTGGTTTCGGGGTGGGGTATCATCAGTACGCTGATGATACCCAACTCTTTTTCTCCACCCTGAACCAACCCAGCGATGCCCTTGCCGTGATGTCCGGTTGCCTGGAGGCGGTCCAGGTCTGGATGGGGAGAAACAGGCTTCGTCTCAATCCTGCCAAGACTGAGTGGCTGTGCATATCGGCATCTCGGGTTAACCAGACTATTCCACCTTTAACAATGGGGGATGAGGTGTTACCCTCCGTTGATAGGGCTCGCAACTTGGGCGTCTTCCTGGATTCACGGCTCAATTTTGAAGACCATATAGGAGCCGTGACCAGGGGGGCTTTTCCCCAGGTTCGCCTGGTGCGCCAGTTGCGACCCTACCTGGACCGAGATGCCCTACGCACAGTCACTCATGCGCTTGTGACCTCCCGTTTAGACTACTGCAACGCTCTCTACATGGGGCTGCCCTTGAGGACCACTCGAAGGCTTCAGCTGGTGCAGAATGCGGCCGCACGAGTTGTGATGGGGGTTTCCCGATACTCCCAAGTAACACCTCTACTCCGCGAGCTGCATTGGCTTCCGGTTGCCCTCCGGGTGAGATTCAAGGTGCTGGTGATGACCTATAAAGCCCTAAATGGCCTGGGTCCGGGATATCTGAGGGAACACCTGTTGCCAGCATCAAGTTCCCTTCGTCCAGTGCGCTCCCACAGGGAGGGTCTTCTCAGGGTACCGCCAGTAAGATTGCCGGCGGATAACACCCAGGGGGAGGGCCTTCTCTGTGGGTGCACCTGCCCTCTGAAACCAGCTGCCCGCGGAGCTTAGGACTGCCCCCGACCTTTGTTCATTTCGCCGGAACCTGAAGACCTGGCTCTTTGAGCTTTCCGGCCTAGGCTGAGAATTTTAATTGGGGTTTTTATTTTTTAGGGATTTGATTTAATCTTTTTAATTGTTTTTTAACTTTTGTATTGATTTTTGTTTTAAATACCCTGTAAACCGCCCTGAGTCCTTCGGAAAAGGGCGGTATATAAATCCAATTAAATAAATAAATAAATAAATAACCTGTCCATAAAAATGTAGTTGCTTTTCATTTTAATATTCAAGATAATTGGATAAAACAAGGTCCAGAGCCATCCCATTTGTCTTTCACAACTGGGATCTCAGATTTCTCCTTTAATTCTCCAGAGCATGAAGATCCCTGAATTAACTTACAATATCTAACCCTCCTTTTGTTTCTTCCCCAAAGGGAGATACTTTTTCATACTAGGAGCCTTCAGAGTCTGTTATATGTTTTTAAGAGAAGTTCAGAGTTCTTCTTTAAAATTCACCTTAAACAGCACTTCCAAAGAAAAAATTGGACAAGCAATCCTAAACTATTAATTTATTTCTAAAGACTGGGATATAGAAAATCAGGCCTGCCTCCTTCAGCTCCCAATTCTCATTGTTCAGTTTTATTTGAGCTTTAACTGACTCCAGACTTTCACCTAAATTCAGCCCCCCACTTCAGTTTAAAGACAAGGCTTTTAGGCCACATCCTTGTACAGAAGATTGTATGATTGACTTCACAGAGAAAAAAGGGGGGCCTCAAAGCCTGTGCCATATGCAGTTCTTTGCTCACGTCAATGAACAGCCACAGGCCTTGTCCTCAAGCATCTGGCATCTTCCAAAAAAGGAGAAGGGCTGGGCTCCAGACACAAGCGTCAACTTTAGCATTTTCCACTTCGGAAGAGAGCTGCTTATTTGAGGCCTATCTTTTCTGCTTTGGAGGCAACAGCAGCTGACTGTCTGCACAGATTCTCCCCCATTGGCCCATGCTTTCATACTGTATCCATCCCAGGAAGAAAAGCTCAAAGCATATTGGTTTTCCTCAACATGGCAGTTTTCAGATGTGTTGGGATAGGTCTGTTGCTCCTGGAATTCCCAGATTTGTTATTCTAACACCTGTTCTGAATATACTCACTTTATGAGCTTTGCTGGATTCACACCTATCTACTAAGGGCAGGATGATGGTTTCATATGTTCCATATACCAAAGCAATGGTGATTTATTCAAGAAATCTTGATGAAATGAACCATGGCTTGGTGTGATGTGTACAGAGGATTTCTGTGGCTTGGGAAGCGAGCCTTGTTTGGCCAGATATTAGCACAACAAGGAACTGTACTCTCTAACCTTGTGGATCTGAACCTGCACTCAACTAACAGCTTGAGAAAGGATCAGTCAGAAATCCTACTGCTGTGTCTCTGGTCGCTCTAAAAGGCTTTCCCTGGAAATGTTCCAATTCATAGGCAACTGGCAGCTTAATCATTCCAAGAGAGCAAGTGAGGAGAGCTTGGGCTAATTAAA
The DNA here is from genome assembly GCF_964194415.1 of Vipera berus. Classification (NCBI taxonomy): domain Eukaryota; kingdom Metazoa; phylum Chordata; class Lepidosauria; order Squamata; family Viperidae; genus Vipera; species Vipera berus. The sequence continues at coordinate 124,894,382 of NC_138203.1, forward strand.
GTCAATGTTAGTCTCTCAAGGGGCTGTGGTGGCCTTTTCAAGAGTGTTAAGTACAGCAAACTGCCTCACTTTTCCAGTTCACCTGGGGCTGGTAAATCAGGATGATTTGGGAAGGTGGGGTGGGGGGAGACCTCAGGATCTTTTTCATGTGCTTGGCCAGTTTCCCTCTTTCAAATTATCCTCTTGAATGTAATTTTTGCTTCATTTGCCAAAGAAAAGGTACTGGATCTTCTGTTGGCCTGAAAGCTTTGGAGCAGAATGTAAGGGTGGTCTGCATTACCTGAATGGATTAAATATACTCTGCCTATGCTCAGAGGAATTCTAAAGTTCTTCTCTCTTTCCATATGCCATAGGGAAAGCTTTGGTAAGTAAGTCTAACTCCATTTTGACCATGGCTTTGCATACACCACACTTGGGCCTAATCTGTTCAAGGAAGCTCCTCACACGGTGTCTTCCAAGACCAGGATTTCCTGTAAGGGCAGTGAGGAAAGATGAAGCAGCATCAGGCCATTGATGCATGCAGAGCCAAAGGGTCTGTGTCCCGCCAGGCCCTTAGCAGAACAATGAGAGACCAGATCTCCTGTGGATGGCAGGAGCTCCTGGAATTTGAAGTGAGGAAATGGTTGTATATGTGGCAGCAGCAAGAGAGGAAGTAGGAGTGGAGCTCCTGCAGGGTAAGAACATGCCTGTGGTTGGTCGATTTTGTTATCTCCATACTCTTGTTTCATGGGAAAGGCCCTGTGGGCAGCAGCTGCAACAAGAATGGAGTCTTGGTTTGCCAAATTTTAACTGTCTACCAGGTGGGGCAAAAGAGGAGTTGAGCCTAGAGAAACAGAATGAGGCTTCAGTCTTAGAAAAGAGCATTGTACACAGTGTCCCAGATGATGTAGAGAATACTTTGCATCATCACAGCTCACCCTCAACACCCCTAGGATTAGGGAATAATAACTTCCAGGCAATATCAAAGTTCAATATCCTTATAATATTTTTGCATTCCAGAGTATTATAGACCAGAGAAACCAACAGGATAAAATTCATCATTAGGTAGCTCAAAGTAGAACATAGTATCGTTTGTGGATATTGATCCTTTGTATTTATGACAGAGCCTGAGGCCTTCCCCCAAATTTGTCAAGCTACAACTCTTAGTACTGTTGGGAGTTGTAGTTCAGTCGCTTCTGAAAGGGCATAGGCTTGCCTATTTAATAAGCTTCTGTCTGACAGGTCTTATCAATGTGGGGAAGTTATTTCTGGGACAAAGAGATTGTCCTTTGAAGGGAAACGAGTAACAGTTAACAGTTTTACCAGCTGACTGCCAAATCTAATAAGCAACACAAAAGCAAGAAATCAAATTAACTATAATTGCAGAAGTGTTGCTTGAATGGAAGACGGAAAAGAGCAAGACAGCATTGACAGCAAGACAGCTACTGCTAAGCTTGTAAGCTGCCCTGAGTCTTCGGAGAAGGGCGGGATATAAATGGAATTAAAATTTAAAAAATAAAAATAAAAATTTATAACGTAAAAGGCTGTAACAGTGCCAAACTAAATATAGTGTATAACATCAAACAAAATACATTGTAATCAACAGAACCAAAGGTAGAAAGTGAGAAGGAGTGAAACGGGAAGGGAGAGAATTACATGCAAAGAAATAAATCTGAAAATGTGCTCAGGTCTCTACTTGTCCAAATGTTCATCTAAACCACTTGGGCAGCCTTCAGTTGTCATGTTAACAAAGCAGTGAGTAATGTGAGAGTAAACAATTTTAAGTCTGAACCTTTTTTCTCCTTGACTATTTGAAGTATTGACATGAGGCCAGCAGTGCTGGGACTGGGAAACGTCCCTTGCAGAAACTCTGGTGCCTCAGTAGGTTCTCTTGCCATTTCTTCTATTGGAACCAAATCTAGTCACATGAAACTGGGGACAAACTTTGCCAGCCCCTGATAATATTATTCTGGTGGTTTGTGGTTCTTCTGAGTGTGTCAGCCTGCTATGAGACCAAGTAGGAAAATTCTTGGCAATCAAGCAGTGAAACTGTAAGCCAGCTTTCCCAAGTAGCTGTTAGCAGACATGATAGATACAGGTAGTCCTTGCTTAATGACCAGTCCCTTAGTGACTATTAGAAGTTAAGATGGACCTCCCCAGAGCTATTTACAAGCCAATTTTGAAGTTCCAGCGGCCGCGCACACATACTGCCCATGGTTATGTGATTGCATTTTGGATGGCAACTGTTTTGCATTTATGGCTGTTCACATGACCACAATTTTTGGTGGTTTTTTGCCAGTTTCCAACATTTATTTCCAATTTCTGGCAAAAAACATGCATTGGAGAAAATTGGTTTGCTTAATGACCACCACATTCTCTGAACAACCACTACATTCACTTAAAGGCTGCCACAAAAAAGGTTGTAAAATTGAGCGTGGATACATGGTGACTCATTTAACAAAGGCCATGATTTACTACCATAATTACAGGCTTAATTACAGTTGTAAGTTGAGGATTATCTGTAATAAAGGACAATGTAGG